>NW_025964112.1:48536211-48941211 GCF_023055435.1 Haliotis rufescens
TTGTCGATTTTGTTTTATTTCATCCTCCCAGCAACAGACATTTGATAAAGCAACAGTTCCTATCATATTTATATTTTGTATTTAACCACAGACCGTGCGGTTCGACATAGAAAATCAATAAATATAAATATACAGACGAGCGCATCATGATAAACAGTGGGAACACAGTGGCTGGGATGGGAATAGAAGCAACTAGGCGGGTGGCACAGGTTATTGGCTATACTCAGAAATAACTTGAGTTTGAGTTTCCAAACTTGAAAGAATAACTAATTTCCGGTAATAGTTGTAGGATAATAATGAACATATTGGGAATACGTTACAGCTTGAAGTGAAGTAAGACAGAAGATGGTATGACCGCCAACGATCTTAAAGGACGATAGGGAAAAATGGAAAAATCAATGCTGACGTTTTTGGATCAGTCGTGTCTTATATTGCCACGATTTGTCAAACATTCATTCACACGACGAGGCATACCGCATATGAGTCCTCAATAGAGATTTGAGGGAGTCTGTCCCTTTCCTCTTGCAGCGCCTGGCCAAGTTTAGTCTAAAAGAGGGGTGGTGTGACAATGTAACAATTAACAATGTCAATATCGGGTGTGACTACCATTTGCGTTGGTACAAGCGAGACAGCGGCGGCGCATTGAAGACTCCTGATGATTGAAAACAACCTGGGGGTTGTTGTTACAACAAAAGATTGGCCCAACTGAGTTAGCGTTATCGGGCGATTCTGAGCCTGGCGTTGGCGTCTACCCATCCCATCCCAGATATGTTCTATGGGGGAAAGGTCTGGAGAAACATCCGGTTTGACAGTACATCAATGTTATGCTGGCTCAAAAAGTAACTATGTTACTGGGAGGGCATTATGCCGCTGCAACGTGACGTCACGTCCCTGCATAATGTAAAAAGCGACGTTAAACCCAACTCACTCACTCACTCACTCACTCATTCACTCAACCTTAGTTTAGGGTCGTTTTGTACAACGGCAGCCTGAGGGTATCGGTTGACCCTAGCACGACCATCAGAGCTGTCCAGATGAAACCTGGACTCATCTGTGAAGAGCAAAATGTCCAAGTGACCCGTGAAAATTCCGGGGTAGAATAGGTCTTAGGCAACCCAAGCTTGCCGTAAAAGGTGACTATGCTTGTCGTAAAAGGCGACTAACGGGATCGGGTGGTCAGGATCGCTGACTTGGTTGATGCATGTCATCGATCCCAATTGCGTGGGTCGATGCTCATGATATTAATCACTGGATTGTCTGGTCTGACTCGATTATTTACAGACCGCCGTCATATAGCTGGAATATTGCTGTGTGCGGCGTTAAACAACAAACCAACCAACCACACTGCCCAAGTCTTGTCTTCTGAATCTCCGAGGCTGTCTACACCGGCGATTTTTATCAAGTCGTGGCACTGCGTAAGCGTTATGTACAGTTAAATATAAGTCATTTAACAACAATTGTGTACTGTTCACATTCAAAAACCAGGTGTGTGAGTATCAAGCCCCCAACAATCACGCAAACATCCAAAATGTGCACCGGGAATTAACAAGCACTAGACTACACCTGCAAATTGTGAATAGCGACCTTTTAAGTCGAGGATAAGTATTCATGAATATGTAATGGAAGGTGTTTTATTTAATTTCAAAATTCTTTTTATTGAACTTGATATGAAGCACAGTTACTTGTTTCGGTTAGTATTAGAATAGCGGCTCCGTCCCCTTCCTGGGGCCATGTGTATGTTTTTACCTAATGGCTCATGGAGTGTGCACACACCAAGCAGATATGTACGCATGGCACATACCACTGTCTACCATGTCATCATGAAACGTGTGAAGTCCGTCATTTAATACTGGAGCGATGAGGTAGCCTAGTGGTTCAAGCGTTCGCGCGTCACGCCGAAGACCCGGTTCGAATCCTCACATGGTCACGATATGTGAAACGCATTTCTGGTGTCCACATTGTACAACAAGTGAAGTCGTAATATTGCTGGAAAACTACTCACAGTGTGTTGGGGTTAGCCTTGAGACGTCGTTAAAATTAACAAAGAAGTTCTTATTCATAAACGTGTCCATCTTCTTCAAGTTCCTCCAACTGCTTGTGAGATAAAGGTAGGCCATGTTAGGTGGCATAATATATCATATATGTTCCTTGTTTGACTATCACTATCAGATGACTGGACCTAAATATGTTTCTAAGGTTGACAAATCCTTAACTTCGTGTAAGGAAGAATTTAGTCACGGTGATCTAAACTTGTCTTTGACATTTAAAGAAGTGAGTGAGTGAGTGAGTGAGTGAGTGAGTGAGTGAGTGAGTGAGTGAGTGAGTGAGTGAGTGAGTGAGTGAGTGAGTGAGTGAGTGAGTGAGTGAGTGAGTGAGTGAGTGAGTGAGTGAGTGAGTGAGTGAGTGAGTGAGTGAGTGAGTGAGTGAGTGAGTGAGTGAGTGAGTGAGTGAGTGAGTGAGTGAGTGAGTGAGTGAGTGAGTGAGTGAGTGAGTGAGTGAGTGAGTGAGTGAGTGAGTGAGTGAGTGAGTGAGTGAGTGAGTGAGTGAGTGAGTGAGTGAGTGAGTGAGTGAGTGAGTGAGTGAGTGAGTGAGTGAGTGAGTGAGTGAGTGAGTGAGTGAGTGAGTGAGTGAGTGAGTGAGTGAGTGAGTGAGTGAGTGAGTGAGTGAGTGAGTGAGTGAGTGAGTGAGTGAGTGAGTGAGTGAGTGAGTGAGTGAGTGAGTGAGTGAGTGAGTGAGTGAGTATGCTTTTACGCCGTTTTTAGCAATATCACGGCGGGGGACTTAAAGAATTAAAGTAAGTGGATTGTAGAGGGAAATCTAGATATGCAGATTTATATATTTGTTGTTGTATTTATATATTTGTAGATATGTAGCGACACCTGACCATTTGTTTGGACATGATGCGTTGTCGCAACCATGTTCGAATTAAAAAAAATTAATGAAAGAATTTTGTCTTATCATATTCTGCAGTTGATTGATAATTAGTGTAGTTTCACTATACGTACATACATACATACAGGCATGCACACGTAGAGCCTTATATATTTTGAATAAGTGGTTAAGTAAAATGCTTTATACCAAGTTTGAAATTGATTGATCAAATAACTGGAATAAACTGAATGACAGTCATAGAAGAGATGCTCCAACGTCTCATATTCGTCATTGCAGAAGTTCCACTTAAAGTCTGTAGATATTCCTATTCTGTATAAAAACGATACAAACGATGCTGTATTCATTGAACCATTGAAAACATAGAGAGGTGTTCATTTGATAGCGGTTCTCCCACTTTAGATTTCCATTTGGTGGCTAAGTGGTTCACTCGTTTTATAACACAACATTTGATAGATAAGCTTGCTGTCTTTATACGTTAAAAGACGTAACATCAGTGCTTGTCGATTCTATATTGACGGAAAGAAACTTAAAATATTTTAATGTTATAAAATTGAGAATCAATCTATGTCTGTCATCTTGCCAGAATTTGATTTGCAAATCTTAACTTATGTTTTGAATTTATTTTTTTAATAATGAAGATAGTACCTTTTTTCCATAGCATTACGTACGGTATAGCTTGAAGTAGATTCACTGCTCTGACTTAATGCCCTGAGCTGATGATGAGCCTAACCAGCCTGACTGTGCCAGGATCACGGTGCAACAATGTAATCTTTGTGGCAGACAAATTCATATTTTTCAACAGTCTGAAGCATAATTTTTGTTTTCAAGTATTTTCGGGGACAATTTAATTGTTGTCGATAAAATCCCATCCTTTTGGTTACTGATGCCTTAAGAAAATGGCCTCCACATGTCCACTATAAGACCTTTTTGAAAGTTTTGCTGAGGCCTTGAATGTTGTAAACCTTTGTGAGAAAAAGTCATATATTGCTTTTTTAAAAATTCGTAGCGAAATGTAGACCTCTGGAGTAGGATGAATATCGCTACACATAAATGGAAAGTTGAAAATTGGAAACTTGAAGTCATCCTTCTTAAGATCGAGTGTTGAGGATAGTTTTTGTCATTCTGAATTTTTAGGCATATTTATGAAATAGATGAGGCGGTTTCACTGGTCACTTTTATTTCGATATACCTGAAACTTTAGTTAAACTTCTTGTTTTGCTTTTGCCAATCCGAGCAGAAATTCCGATTCATATGCATAAAGAAATAGATCAACAAGAGGATGATGTCTACTTATCAAGAAAAAAACATCAAAACTTTCACATATTATTTTTTTCAGTAAACCTCAGATGACGTTTGCTTTCATTTTTGACAAATTGTCCTGAATATCTGAAGATGTTTTCTCAACCCACTCAAATATTGCCACTGTCATGAAAATGATCATGCTCACAGGATTTGTACATCATGTGATTAAGCTGTGGGAGACGAGTATCACTTATATTAAAATGCCCAAGTCTTTCATACTCAAGAAACCTCATGTTATCCTAATATTTATGTAAACACCCAACTCAAGAAAAAATTATCTTTCTTGTTGAATGTAATTTTAAGCCATTCATGATAAAAATAGCTGAATATATCTAAGAATATTTGTGTAAGTATTAAAATAATATTTATTCTGTACTGTTTATTTATGTATTTTGTAAATTACTATATAAGAACTGTATGTTGACTATGACACTGTATGTGATTCAAGAGCATGCTTGTCTAAGGCGACTAACGTGATCGGGTGGTCAGGCTCGCTGACATGGCTGATGCATGTCATCGTATCCCTATTGCGTAGATCGATGCGCATGATGTCAATCACTGGTCCAGGCTCGATTATTTACAGATCGCTGCCATATAGCTGGAATATTGCTGTGTGCGGCGTTAAACAACAAACAAATGTGATTCAAAAGAATAAACGTCTTCTTTTTCTTCTTCGTCGTCGTCTTCCTCGAGAAATATTTGTTCATGTCAATCCCTGATTGAGATGGCATCATGTGTTACCCAGAGAAGGCATGAAGTTACCAACCACCAATGACCACATCCGTTGTCGATCTATGATTCTTGTATACTTGTACATATTGCTACTTCAGTCATTGCAATAAAGTGATGACAATTGATGATAATATTTCAAATAAATGTTTTATTTTGGTTCTTAAAAGAAAAGAATAAATGTTTTAAACATACTTTTCTCAAATGCTGCAGACAGAAGTATTAGAAGTAAATGTAGCATCATTTTCTGTAATATTTCCAAGTGTTAGTAGTTTCTAAATGCCCGAATTTCAAATACACTTTGAAGTAACATTATTGTAGAATAAAAAGAATATTGCATTTGACCCCTAGGAATGAGGCTTCTGTTTATGTACACAGTTGCAGGCCTTGATTTACCCGTTATAAAGATTAGCCTGGAGACAACGGAATTCCGAGCGAAGTGAATTTTATTACCACTGCATGGGTTACGTTCTGGCAGATGCGTCCAATCCAAAACATGTTCAGCTGTGCCTTTGAAATTTTCACATTGAAATGATCTGCGTTATCATTTGTCTGACAAAATGTTCTTTCTTATTTAGGAGCAGTGCAGTGTATCAGTTGATATTGTTCTCATCACATGGCCAGTACATAGCACGTAGATATGACACAAACACATAAGGGCAATAAAAGGCACGCAGGGGATCCTTGATTCATGACGTCATCAGGCCATGACGTCAGTAACTCATGACGTCATTAAAGTAGATCCGTTACTTGCACGTAGCCATCACCTAAAATAAAACAACACGTATTCAGTTGAGTTAATTAATCGTTCCTTTTATGGTGTCACTTCAAATCAAAGATTAAAAAATACTCTAATGTTCCTATTTCATGGCAAAGTGACATTTTCAAAAACTTCTTTATTGCTCATTAGTGGAATTTTATCTATTGTGTACACGCATGGCATATCCTGGTGAAAATATCATTCTGCGTTTTAACATTTCTTACCTATGAACATGTCTTGTATCATCTATAAAGGCAATATGTATGATTTATTATAGATGTAGATAAAAGGTCACAGTGTTATATTGAGACGCTTCGACAACTGTTGTCACAAGTGAACTTCAGAACTTGTTGTTGTCTGCATGTAGTTATCATGGCAGTGTCTGCTTGGATTTAATTGCCTTCTACATAAATCAATACACACCTGGTAAAGGATTTTACTTCTTTCATCAATTGAATTTAATTACTCCATTATCATTGCCTTGTATTATTTCTCAACATGGGGTCACATGACAGACAAGATCAGTTAGCTGAGAAAAACGCTTTAATTATGATCAACTGTCTTCATTTCAATCTGTTTAGGTACCCACTTTGAGATTTTAAAAAACTTATTTATCAACATCTAGTTTAATTAAGTACATCAAGAATCACAATATTGTGTCTCATTTTCATTTGGAAACCAGATACCCATTCAGCATTGTTCATGTCTTAAGAAACGAGCGTACTTCATTTCACAAGGCATGACTATTAACCTTAGGCACAAATCCATTAGTAAATAAACATATGTTTTCGCGTAGATTACAGTTGAGAACAAGGAGCATAATTCTTGGTCCTCATATGAAAATAGTTTTTCATAAAGCTTTCATTCTCGTTTCTTGTAATCAAATCCATTATAATGATTTCATCCCGAATTGGCTTGGATCTAAGCATACATTATTGATTTCACTGTTATACTTGCATCAACTGCTGTGTATGAAAGGGAATCGACTTAAACCTTCATGTCAATTATTATAGCGTACAATTTGAGTGTGGGTTCAAATCAAACGAATATGATCTTAGTCATATATTTGAGAAAAATGAATGTCGAAAACCAAACCTCTGACTGACAAAATATATGTCTTGCGCACAACACCACCCCATCTCTCTCACCCTACCCCCAGAATATTAAACGATTGATCAATTAATTCATTTCAACTAAACATGAACACATGTCTCTATTTGATTTTAATCGCCCATTTTCAGAACAATGTGTTTGTATGTGTGGCACCTAAAAGTTACTCCCATCAGCCAAATAGCAAGATGTGGGAAGGATCAAAATGCCGGTTATCATTTTTCACAAATGATGTCCAATTTAATTTTTTTGACATTTGTGTGGCAATGGAAGGTATTGTTTGCCAAGGAATGGAAGGGAAGATGTACCGAACCCAGGCTAACCTTTATGTGCTGTTTTCGAAAAACGTTTTACACCAAGTGAGACTAAATAAAATGTGCTTGCGCTCCATAACGATCTGTTACAGGAGCGTGTAAATGTTACTGTTGTGTCTGGACTTGATATGCTATTGTTACACTTAGACATAAAAGAAGTCAGCGACTTTCATTTCCAGAGCAAAAAGGGGTTGTCTGGAATACAGTGCCTCCAACTAGAGTACACAGTCATTTGATCTGTGACTGCAGAAAAATATATAGGCAATGTTTAAAGGTAACTATCGAGCATTCATTCCAAGCGCTGCTCATTCCCAAAATTAGACTTTATTTATCATAATTTAGCGTCACGGTGTTTTATACTCATAACGCCTTATTTTGGAAGATATGTTCAGTCAGGATGTTTTAATGGTTGTGAAGGCACTAGCGTCGCATGCAAACAGGGAATAGGGAACGCAGTAGAGAGAGAGAGGGGGGGGGGGGGGGGTAGAGAGAGACAGACACGGAGAGAGAGAAAGACACACACAGAGAGGACGGGAGAGAGACACACAGAGAGAAATGGAGAGACAGACACACACAAAGATAGAGACACGCAGAGAGCGTGCGTGCGTGCATGCGTGTGTGTGCGTGCTTGCGTGCTCGTACTAGTCAAGACTAATGCCGGTGTTATCAAGCTATCCTGATAAGATACCATGCCTCAGTTTGACATGAATTCCGTACTCGGACAAAGTATACTGTCTCCGAGCCGACCAACCCTTGTTTTATCCCCTTAATACCGAGAGCCAGGCACCGTGACAACAAGTACCATCTTCTAACGTGTTTTGGTATGACGCGGCCGGGTATCGAACCACCGACCTTTCTGTCTCCGGGGAGACGCTCTGACCGCGGAGGCTGTCAGTATCACTCAAAAACTTCTTTTAATATATATGTTTTGTTGACTTATAAGAGCCACTATTGTTTTAAACATCAAGGAAAGCCTATATTTCAAGGCCAGTGATGGATGTAACGTCTCCATGTAAGCTTTAACTTGCTAGCTTTCATTTCAAACATCCATTTAATGCGCTCAACGCTAATAAACCTTCTTTTAAATCATATGTGTTGAGAGCACAATATATTGTTGATATTGCGTAAGGATATTCACCGTCAGTATCCATCTTTTTGGCAACCAGCATGGCAAAGGCATGGTCCTTCTGCATGATGTTTGCCGCCTCCTGAAGTGTCATGTATTGCCTGTGGTGGAAGCAGACTGAATTACATTAAATTACATTATAGGTTATGCAAATTTGAATGCATGGGGGTGTTGTATTTAGTCACAGACAGAAATATTACAGTTGACTAAACCTTCGTTAGTCCGGACCATATGAATCAGGAAACCTGCATATACCGGACGAAAAACGTTTGTTTGTTGTTTGACACCGAAGTCAGATATATTCCAGCTAAATGACGACAGCCTGTGAATAATCGATTCTAGGCCAGAGAACCCAGTGATTGATATTGGGAGAGCGATCAGTGCCGCCGGGGTACGATTATCCGCAATCACCTGACTACCCGATCCATTTGGTCGCCTCGTTCAAACAGCATAGGTTGCTGGGGACCAACCCTAAACCGGAATCCCAACGCAGTTTAATCCTTGCACGCTCATTCACGCCGTGGGGGCACGGGTGGCCCAGTCGTCTAAGGCGCCGCAATTCGCTGTGCAGAGTTGCGTCCCTTGCACACGCCAGAAACCTATGATTGTGGGTTCGAATCCCGGTTCGCCCCGATTATGTTTCTAGGTTTGTCAGCACCATACCCGTGCTCGTGGGTTTCATCGAAGTGGTAAACGTCTGAGATCTGCATCACTTCGGGCTTTCCTCCCACATTAAGCTGACACGCCGTGATATAACTGGAATACTGTTAAAAGCGGCGTTTAACCCAACTTACTCACTCACACACTCATTCACGCCGTCGGAGTACGATGGCAAGCAATAAACCAAGTCCCCGAGCCTGACCACTCGATCCATTATGTTGCCTTGCAACCAGCATAACTTGCTGAGGACCTATTCTAACCCGGAATCCCGTCTATATCCCGTCTGTTTCTATACTCCCAAATCCGTACAGTATTAATCCGAATGATTTAAGTACGAAAGCTACCGTCCGGATAAGCGAGGTTTCACTGTATATCACGGCCGCTCGTTGTGAAATGATCTATGTAACCACCACTGATACCTATGCACACATTCACATAGATCACATATTTTAACATTTCATACATATTTCAGTTAGTCCTTAAAAATTGCCATGGGGCTCTGGTTACTGGAATGTCAAGACGATAAAACTACAGACATACCTTATTCAAGAAGAGGGTCGTAAACGAGAAATTAGTCTACACCGTGTCCTTGTTGGTCCGGACCCGTTATTCTGGACTACCTCGTTAATCGATAAACCCTGCTTTCAGGGCGACAGCTGATAGGAGTGAGTGAGTGAGTTAAAGTTTACCGTCACATCGGCAATATTTCAGCCATATCGTGACGATTAACTCATGGGAATGTCAGTGGGTAACAAATGTTATCAAATACAGGCTTGTGTCTTCGATGCGATAAATCAATCCGATAAACCTGGTATCATAATTCGATTAATATGCAAATTAGGTGACCTGGCAGGAACTACTGTCAACCTCCAAATCTCTATGCGTTTTTTTTTCTCAACAATATTCTTGACTAACGTTCCCAATTTGCTTAAATGTTTTCCAGTGTACATGTCGACAAACATGGGTAGTGATTGAGTTAAGTGAGTTGAGTTGTACGCCGCTTTTAGCAATATTCCAGCAATATTACGACCGGGGGACACTAGAAAAGGGCTTCACACATTGTACCCATGCCTAGTCGGGTCTTCGGCTTTACGAGCGAACGCTTTAACCACTAGGCTAACCCACCGCTTCCCAACACCGCTTCTACAAGTCACTATATTATACATTGGGCGGTTCACTCAAAAGTTATTAATACAAGGTTTCTTAAGTTTCGTCGTAAAATTACGTCTTAAATATCCATTACTTTAAGAATGACATTATATGATGATAAAAGAGGTTATTACCCTCGTGTGTTTCCGCGTCGTAAATGCCTTTAATTAGGATTTAGCAATATGACTTATGCTTTCCAAAGGCTCAGATAATACACTTTATTTTCCTAATAAATGACAATTACGTTAGTTTGTTGTTTAAAGCCGCACTCAGCAATATTCCAGCTATATGACGGCGGTCTGTAATTAATTGAGTTTGGACCAGACAATCCATTAATTGACAACATGAGCATCGATCCACGCAAATGGGATCAATGACATGCATCAAGTAAGTCAGCGAACCTGAGCACCCGGTCTCGTTAGTCGTCTCTTACGACAAGCATAGTCGCCTTTTACGGCAAGATTGGGTTGCTGGAGTCCTATTCTACCCCGGATCATCACGCGTCTGACAATTACGATTCAGAAACACATTCGACTAATAATCTCGGTCTATGTACTGCGAATCGATGAAATCTGTTAATCCGATCTTCTTTGCAGGGAACGGTATTGGAGATTAAATTCGGATTAAAGTACTTCCGCTGTGTAAATATAAGCTTTATCTTCTGAGAAGCCTTGCAATCACCTTGAAACTGTTTGTAGTAGATCGTCTTCCGTGACCTGTGACCTTTTCCCATACAGATACCCGCCAATCCCATAGTGTGCACGTGGTTTCCTGGCGCCACGAGCTACCAAGCGTCGTTCTGATTGGTCAAGTGAACTTCCCTCTGTGACGTATACAATGCAAACGCAGGCGAAGAGGAATAACGTCGCATACGCCATGATGATGGATCTGAAACGACATATCAAAGCATTTGAGTGAGTGAGTGAGTATAGTTTTACGCCGCACTTAGCATTATTCCAGCAACATCACGGCAGGTGACGCTATAAATGAGCTTCACACAGCGTATCCATGTGGGGACTCAAACCCGGGCCTTTGGCGTGACGAGCTAAAGTTTAAACCACTTTGCTACCCTACCAACCCGGAGGCAGCAAGAATGTGCTAGAAACTTTACCCATTTTGAGAATCGAACCCGGGACTTTCAGCAATAACCACCTCCACCGACTCACAACATTAAGCTACCCGAAACGGACGATGTAGAAATTTAAAAGAGATTTGCGAGCAACATCTCAATCATATTGGATGGTTGAGTGTGATGGGTTAACCTCGCAGAGTGTCAGGGGTGGGTGGGGATGGGGAGGGGTAGGGTGGTCGGTGGGGAGGGGGGGGGGGGGCGTTCTTGGGAAGTGAAGTAAATCGATGAAATACTTATCTTAATTTAACGCAAACCGCGTAAGTGGCTTAGCATCAAAATCGGTGCAAATCGTGCATTCAAAAAGGGTGTTATCATGGGAGATAACCTGGTGAACAAAATGTAAAACCATCATTGTTGTAAGGAGCACAGTATCAAACAAAAGCTATACACTGTATACACTGCCGGGCAAAAGAAAGTACCCTCTTGAAAACAGGATTTGAAAACAAAATACATACAAACGTTATCAAAACGTTATTTGACTGAAAACAGAAACACTGGAAACTTAAGGTCCAAAACACAACTATAGTACCCTATCAAATACATCACCATCAAAAAAACATTTCTTATTTGTGTCATTTTAGCCACCGTCAAACATGGGGTATATATTGCCAGTTTAGAAAGCTCTGTCAGATTCACGCACGTATCAAACCTACTGATCACTCGATGCTATCTCCATTCTCTGCATGCTACCAACACTTATCAAAAGCTACTAATGAATAAAATAGTAGTTACCCACCAACTGTTCCATATAGAGTAAAAAAGACCGAAATAGTTCTTTCCCTTTTCGACGTCACGCCGACGCACGAGAGCGTAAATAATAAAAGGCTCCTCTCCCTCTACGCCTCGTTATGAGGAAGTGTCGCGGGACAAGAGAACATATATAATGTACGTTTATGGCCTGTCATTGTTATTCTCATGCTGTGAGTTTAATAATCAACGATACCTTGCCACTGATCTGTGTAATGTCAGGAGTTATTATGCTACGTTAATGTGATTGCTTGATGTAGTGATACCAATAACATATGAGGCGCATTGGGGACGTTTTGGCGTAATAAGCTGATATCAGTCCTCGGCGTGTCTACTAAAAGAATCTCTGAATACGTTTAGTGAAAGTGCTTTTTGTCATTATGTAAAAGTGTATTTTATTGTACACGTATATATTGTCATTATAATGCAATTAATATGAGCGCGTGTTTGAATGTTAATCACTCCGTTTCATGGTTACATTCACTTTTGCGTATTTCCCGTGAACAATTGACTTGCCTTCACATGTGTTTGTGACCAGATGCAACAGGTGGGTCAAAATACGCCCACCTTTTCGCGAACACATGGTATCATAGCGCATTCCTATAACACATTCTCATGTTAGTGTCTGAATCGTAAAAATCGACGCTGCTTTTTGCACATATTTGCATTAAATTTGTGTTTTGTTGCTTTTATTTAACCGGTAATTAAAAGCGAAGATATATTGTATATGCGGATATATTACATGGTTAGTATCTACTTCTTATTTAGATGGATACCGAAAGGACAAGTTATTGCGAAATCCATGCCATTACATTAATAGATAAATCAATCTTTATTCAAGCACGTAAAGGCGGCAGACTATTCTAACCATCATTGACATATTTGTTTCTAGGCAACAGTACACGGTATAAGTATATGGGGATGGCTTGTATATTACAACACTTACATGTTCTTTCTGTTCACGGAACTTGAGTGTATCGCCCTATCTCGATGAGAGGAACATCTACATCATGCTAAATAATGATAATAATAATTATAATAACAATTATAATAATGAGTCCATTTGTAGGGCGCCAAACTCCATACCAGCTCGTGTGCTCATGGCGCTTACATTATTACCCAAGGCAATGGATCAATGAGCACTCGATTTTTATTCTCAGCTCCCTAGGGATCCTGTGAGGCGCTAGAAGGTTAACAGCCGCATTACCATCTCATCCTACCGGGTACCCACTCACTGCTGGGTGAACAGAGGCACATTTCGAACAAAGTCACTTGCCAAAGGAGACACCACATGTGGTACATGTGCATCAGTTTCGGCAGGACCGAAGCCCTAGAAACTCTCAGGAGTCAAGCTGCTGAACGTGCATGGTCACCCATCAATGTATTCTCCGAGACCGACGTTGCTTAACTTCACCTGATTAGTGATCACTACGATATTTCATCATATTAATATCGAGTAGATACTGGTAAGAATATCTACGAGATTTTAATATGCTATAATTATATAGAATGTGTTGGATAAAGTAATCTAAAATGACTACGATTGTAAGTATTATGATGGTGAGTGAGTAATCGTGCATAATTTTACGCCGCTTTTAACAATATAACAGTAAATATCACGGCGGGGGACGCCAAAAATCGGCGTAACCTCATGTAGGCAATTACCCGGGCCTTACGCTTAACCATAGGACTACCCATCACGCCGCCATTCTGCCACCTAATCACCCCACCACCCAAACCTCCTTAAGAGGGTCCCGTTAAGCATGTATTTACGTGTTAAGCATGCAAATATTTATGATTCCTATGTACATCCCTACATGCACAGTTACGCCATTCGACCAGGTAAAGTAGGCCCGCTGTAACCATGTACACTTTATTAAACTAAGTCTAACGGAACATTGATTATTTACAGGCTGCCTTGAAATTTGAAATTTCATTACAATTATGGACTTCGGTTTAACTCTGTTGTGCAGGTATTACTACCGAAGGGGCACATATTTTCACTTACGATTCCTCTCTAACGTAAGCACATTCCACGTGCTTCTTTGCGATATGCGCATTATAGCGATCTTATCCTTAACGGCCTTAAGCCTTAAGGTCAGCCAAAGAACGCTAATTCCAAGCGAAGTTTAATCCCCAATCGAGGCTTACATTATTGTGGTTTTTTAGAGCTACTGTGTCTTATATCCATGTCATTTTTTGCCAAATAGATTCAATCAATTGAGTCAGTTGTCGCGAGGGAAAGCGGAATTCTACTGAGACGTATTGAGATCACGTGTGACGTTAGGTCTTCCAGCCCCTGTGTATTGCTCGATGGCTTTCTTTAAGATCTGAACATGCTTCGTAGAGCAGGGATACCCTGCAGTAAAGGATATATATTTAGCTTTTGAAACTATTTTACATTGATACAAGTACCAGAATTACTTAGGATAAGCAAAAAATGGGACATGAATGCAAACCATTTGTGTGACCATACAAAATGGTGGCTGTAAAAACTGACATACGGTTGAGTTCGGAGCCTCACATATAAGGAATTGCCTAACAGTTAAAAATATTATATAACCATCAAACTTGAGTCATTTGGGCAAATTGTTGCGACAAGTCAGTAAAATAAGCAGGGGTCACCAACAGAAATGATCCAGAGAATCCACCATGTGGTGATAACCGACCGGCGAATGACATATTGCTTGTTCGGCAGGCATTTCTCAAGGGTGAATCCATTCTGTTATCACAGCTCGATGGGTTCCAAAACACGTACCAAGAAAAACTCTTGGTAATTTACCTCTGTTTGAAGCTGATGCAGGAAGGTTCTTGCAACGGTTCGCAACTGACAAACAACAATGAAAACAGTGGAAGAATTTGACATCATCACCACCAAAGAAGGCAAAGACTGTCAAAATACTGTTCTGGGATGGCGAGGTTGTCATGGTGGATTATCTTCCAAATGGCCAGACAACAAACGGAGCTGCACGTTTGAGACAATTACGGGATGACAATAAGAATACGAGGCAGGGGAAGCTGAGAAAAGGTGTGCTCTTCAGCGCACAAATCAGTCATTGTCATGACTGCAACCCAAGAGTGTGGCTCTGATCTCTTACAGCACCATCTTATTCTCCTGATCTGACGCCGTAGGATTTTCAGCTGTTCTCAAAAATGAATCTAAATTGTCATGGCAAGAGAATAACCAGTCTATATTTTCTACCGAACCAGACCCCACTTGGCGTAAAGGGCAAATAGCTGTGGAAATTATATGAATGCACCACTGAAAATCAGTGATGACACCAGGTGTTCGCGAAAAGGGTAAGCGTGTCCTGCCCAAGAAACCAAGAAAGCTCTAGCCCGTCATCATTTTGATTCGAACGATAGCATCTGTGGAGCACTTTTTGAACAGCCGAGAGAGTGGCTTCCAAGAAATTGGGTTAAAAATCTTCCAACATTGTTTGTAATGTAAAAGGGGCTTATGTCATGTCTGTTAGGTCAATTCTTCTGTGTGAGGTTCAGAGCTCATCAATCAAGCTTCGTTAGTGAATTGACTTCATTTCAGCGAAGGCATTGAACCGCTCGGCCACCCTAACCACCTCACCCTATGCCCTGAAATGTTGTTTCACAATAATGCAATTTCACACAGTTTAACATTTTGAAAAATCCTATCCCCATCTCTTCGAGAATTACAAACCACACTCACGCTTTGTAGAGAGGACAAGCCGTTTAGCAAGGCGTCAGTCTGACTCCATCAAATTTATATTCACTTGAAACCAAGGAACTATGAGTGAAGTGTTACACAATGCCTCATTCATAATTAAATACAAACTGATCAATTCCGCACATACAGTTAACGGGTCAAATGTTTCGTTGCTGGCCCTATGATCTTTTCATTCGCATGTGCCATGTTTAACATGTGTGTCCATTAGAATTAATGAGCCATCGCCAATCTCTGATAATGGTTTACACTAAGGACATTAAAGCGTATTGATGTGCTTGTTACTTTAACATCACATAACACTTCTCTTTCATGTGCGTGTTTCCCTGTTTGCTTTTGTTAAGTTTACAATGGGAGTTTTTATATACGGACTTTTATCATTTTGCTGCATTTATGACATTAGTTTGTGACAGGGATGGGAGACATCTCGGTTTCAGGAGTCGCTTAGTGTGTATTACATACCCAAACATTGTGTTGTGACGTAGATTACGTTTTTAATCATTAAATATAACATGGTTACGCAATGAATTCCCTTAAGTTACGTCGCCACAGTTCACCGAGGTGAGCAAGAAACCTATGATCTTGGGTTCGAATCCCGGTTCGCCCCGATTATGTTTTTGGGTTTGTCGGCACTACACCCGTGCTCGTCTAAGACCTGCATCACTTCGGAATGTCCTCAAACATCAAGATACACTCCATGATATAACTGGAATACTGTTCAAAGCGGTGTTAAAGCCCAACATGTTCAAAGACGCTGCGGCTGGTATCTATGAATTGTAAATCTGGAATCTGTTACTGTATTCAGCTATTATAATGAAAACCACACCTGGGGTCTTCGGAGTTCAGGACTCAATTCAATTTTTTTAAATTAAAATTTCACGGAAAGACGCTTTTTTCCCTTACAAATAAAAAGCGACAAAAAACATTTCTATAGTCATAAGAAATCTATACAGCAAGCTGAGTTCATTTGTACGATTCCGACTGTATCATACAACATGTGTTTATGTAGCATGTGATGGTACCAGGTGGTACTCGTCTCTTGCAAAGGCAAGTCAATTGTTCACCTGAGAGAAAAAACACGGGACTTTGCTACTACAAAGTATTTTATCAAGATCACGTGGACCAATCAGATCTTATCATTCTGACGTTGGAGTCAAAATAGGGAATTGCGTCGGACATCATTTTTGTCAGTGATGCGTCACATTTAGAGATGTCCTCCATATGTCTACCGTGAAACGTTTGGAATGCTTGTGAAGGCCATCAATTAGTAACCTTGATCAACTTTTGAGCAAGAGTCTGACGCTCTTTGAAATCTTCTTTGGAAGAGCATGTTCGATCATACCTCAGAAGTTGTGAAATGTAGACACCAAAGGCTGGAGCTGCTGGAATTTTACTAGAAATGAAGGGGAAAAGGACTATTTGAAAGTTGAAGTTATCCCACTTGTCATACTGTCTTGTGGAGAATGTTTGGTCACTCTGAATATTTATGCATAGATGTAGACATGAAACACGAGGCGGTCTCACTGGTCTCCTTTGTTTCTAGTTCAGGTTGGTAATGAACGGACGGGAATTGGCTATTTTGTAGTTATTAAACGAAATAAGATCATCCATACACCCGAAGCTTAAGTTACACTCCTTGGCCAAATTACCTTGCTCGAATAAATAAGAATGGCTAAAATGAGTGACACTTCAGAAAATCTCACCACGATCACCCATTTGACCTGGATGATATCTTTTAATGTTTGTGGTCATTATCTACTAAGTAAAAATACCTTGGGTCCCAAACATGCTAGTGTTGTTAAGAACGAGGTCTATTTTTCATTCATATTGACATCTTTGATAACGTTCATAACAATTTTCAATCGTTTAGCTCATTTCTTAAATCATAAGGATCCTGTAAGCCAAAGGGGTCCTTATCATCTCTTTCCTTCACGAGAACAAAAAATCATTTGAGTCGAATCGGCTATACTGCAGCCAAGTAGTACCTCAGCAATATAAAGGTTGGTATCGGTAAACTACAGTGATCATGGCAACTTTAGTTTTCCAGTTACCTGTTTCTATTTCTCTATTTCACTTTAACTTGAAGGTCAAATTTAGCAATTGCTCAAACAAAGAGGAAATTAGAATCTATGGACTTTGATCTTATAGTACGAACTAAATTGAAATATTTTTTTCATAAACGAACAAGTATCCAGTCAGACGTATAAAGCAAAAATTGAAATATGAACCATGCACGGTAACTCCTTGGAACTAAAGAGCCCATGCCATCTTTTAAGTGTTGATGTTTAACATCACTGTTAAACACCACTGTTAGATCTACGCACCGCCAAAGCTTTGAATTGTGCAACAATAGCGTGACAAACGATTCTTTGAACGGAATCGTAGGAGGGAGTACAAAGCCACGTGTGGACAGGGAAGTTCTCAAATCAAACGTTCTTGGAAGGAAAGAGTCATGTGAATTTCTACTAAGACTTGAGATTTGTGTTTCTATGTCACAAATCGTTGCTTCAGAGTCAGAGATCGATTTATTTAAGGACAAGATCTCCGTTAAGGGTGCGGACAAGCGTACTCCATTAAAGCTCAATGTAAAGCAATGTTGAGAGTTTTATTAAAGGAAACTTTAGCACCTAGGCGTCGATAATGTCGCTCAGAATGGCTATAACAAGCTACTTGAAGAAATAGATTCAACTTCAAACACAAAGTAAAAAGGTTTAAAATAAGAAGTGTTATTTTTACAATTCTCTTGACGGTATTTACGGTGAGAGTTATAGTTTCATATCGTTTAGCCTAACCAGGCATACTGATAATGCTTACGCTTTAACGGCTATCACATTACTGTCTGAGTTAAAACAGGTGTACGGTTGACATTAATTTTGCGGAATAGGCTATTTTTCAAATAATAAGTAATAAAGTGTGAAGTTTATGCGGGAGTTTCCGTCACAGAGGAGAGCGGAAGGTTTGTGGTTCGATCCCCCTGCTGCGTCATGCCAAAATACTTTAAAGGAATGTACTCGCTGTTTCCCGGCCTGGCGCTTGGCATTAACGGGACAAAACAAGGACTGGTCGGCACGGAATCGGTATAATGTGTCAGAGTGAAGTATCACTGCATAAAAGTGGCATTAGTCTGGACCGGTACGAGCAGCTTTATATCGCTACGTGAGTTAAACAGTCTTGAACGCGATGTTAAAGCCAATTTCAACAGAACCATGTTCGAGACCAAAACTTATAACCCTTCAACTTTTATATACTCAAAGACAAAATTACTACGATCATATTCTTATTATTATGCTATAAATGGTAAGAATAACAAAACTCCAAACGCTTTTCTTTGAATATATCAACTATACTGGTGTTTAGGTGGGCTATGGAAAGGCAAAAAAGGTTTTTACTTTTTTATTCATTTTTTATTTTCATTTCAATTAAAATGTATTTAAATTTCAAATTCGCGATCAAAGTTTTGATGAAATATCTGGTTATATCCCTATCAGTCTGTAAGATGTAATGCCCTTATTACCATACTTAGAATCAATTTTCAGTTATCAATAAATTGATATGATTATAATTACTTGTCTTTGTGTGTATTAAGTGACTGTACTCAAGCAAAATTGGCTTAGTTTTTTTTTATTGTTTAACGCCACACTCAACAATGTAAAGCTATATGACGGTGGTCTGTAAATAATCGATTCTGGACCAGATAATCCAGTGATTGATGTTATAAGTAACTACCCACGCCGTCGGGAATGGTTGAAATGCAATCAACCAAGCCTGACCACCCGATCCTTTTGGTCACCTCTTTCGACCAGCATAGGTTGCTGGGGACCTGTTATTAGCCCGGTATCCACACGGGGTTTAGTTTACTGAGAAGTGCGGGTGACCTAGTGGTCCAAGCTGTGTCGTCCTTTCTGCCTAGTTACGTCCCCTTGTAGTCCCAGGATCAGCTGATTCCGAATCAATGCGCTATTTAGGATTTGTTGTCAGTCAGTACCATACCCGTGATTGGTGAACGTCTGATTTTCACGTCATTTTACTTTTCCTCCGACATGAAGGTAAAACACTGTAACATATTGTTTAAAACAGTTCCACCACCTACTGTATGTATAGACTAGTACGAGGAAAACATTTTGCCCATGATGTGATAAATTTGTTTTTCTATGTCGACGAAATACGATGGCATCGACAATAACGGTTTCAAAAATATTTAAATGATTCATAAACACATTCTCATGATTCTGTCGGAATCGTACAATGGATTCATCTTTAAGCAGAGACATCTTATGATCATGGAAAGGGTTATCGGTGTTATCAATGGGAAATGGATATTTGCAATAATTTCAAAGGAATGTTTCAGTAACATGATAGAAATAGGTGATTTAATACTTCTGATTTGATCAATACTGCATTTACTATCACGGTAGGCATAAAAGCAAAATGAGTTTCACAAACAACGTCGAAAGATTCCTTCAGTTTAGGTCAGAATAATTCTAAAAGGAAAATTTGGTAAATGAGTTAAGTTAAATAAATGTCTGGAATACATGATACCACTGTCCAGCATAGCTCATCAAAACTTTCATTACTTATTTCAAGTTACATATTATTTGAAGATAATAATTTTCTTTTGATGGAGCAGTGCCCGAAGTATGGAAATAACCACAGGACATGTTAATGCCGAGTACAATTGTAGACTCTACAGCGTTTATAGCCTCCAGTGGACAAATCCATTCATGTCTGCTATTAATATTGGTATAACTATACTCTTAGCAGTTTCCAGAATCGACACGACCTGAGACAATGATTTGAGGCTTGGGCACTCTGCGATTACCACTCAACACCTTCCTTCACACACAAAGCAATGGCGTCAAATCTGTGGTTGTACTTCTCTCTAATTACTCCACCGACCTTTTCTAAACAAAGAACATTACAGAGGTTATAACGACATCTGTCTATTTCAGTGACGAAGACTCTGTTGTATGCTGTGGGAGGAGAGCCCAGTTTCTTGAGAATGAAGACGGTGGTGTTTTGTCATTGGCTTTGAAGTTCTTTGTATCAAACTAAAAGATTTTTTTCAAGATTACATTATTTTAACTTGTATAATTCTTTCATCTAAACTGGTAAAGATGTCATATCATTATTATTTATACCGTAAATTGTGAATACATTTCTGTCATGTATTGTTTCAGAACCTACATATTAGGAGTAATAGCTGTATTCTTTCTTATTCTGAGATAAAACACGTTTGAAGTTGAACAGGGGTTACTCGTAACGTCCACTCAAACAGTCATTCTTAATTTAAGCCGTCATATAGCTGGAATATTGCTGAGTGCGGCGTTAAGCAACAAACAAACAAACAGAATTAGAGCATTCATTCATTTGATATCACATAATAGTAAAAGGCGACTATGCTTATCGTAAGAGGCGACTAACGGGATCGGGTGGTCAGGCTCGCTGACTTGGTTCATGCATGTCATCGTATCCCAATTGCGTGGATCGATTCTCATGTTGCCAATCAGTGGATTGTGTGGTCCAGACTCGATTACTTACAGACCGCCGTCCTATAGCTGTAATATTGCTGCGGCGGCGTTAAACAACAAACAAACAAACAAACATACTGGTAAACGGTTTAGATATTACCAGGCGCGGAGGGTTTGGACAGAAAATCTAGGCTGGTTATTCTGTTGCATTGACAATTTATGTTTACAAAAGGAGGGTGCACACCCTGCACCCCAAATCAGCCCGCTGCACCCCATCCCACCCGCTGGTTCCGCGTGTTGTTTCCTATCTGATGTGTGCGCCTGATCTTCGAGACATAGAATCTGTAGTTGAGACAGGAACAGTTAACGTGTTTTAAGTAACTTCCCATCATCAGTGTTTTATTGTGTGCAATGATAAAGTGGGAAAACAAAAGACACTATAAGTTGACAAAAGATCTCGAGGGGTACAGGGTGTGATGTACCCTGTGTGTCAGGCGAGGGGTACATAGGCACACTCATAGGGTACATCATACCATATGCCCCGAGGGATCGGTTGACAGCGAATTTATCACCGAGTTAGCAGGACTCGTAGCAGACGACGCAAACGAAACGAGTTACTTCCCCTTACCCAATGCATTCGGATAAACTTCGGTTTATGTTAACTCAACGCATTCGTCACCACTCGCCCCTTTCCGTAACCTGCAAGAAGACTCGTCCCCCTATCGATGAATGTTATGTATGAATGCGCGTATGATTTCAAGTTCTTCGTCAAAGAATCCCTCAGAAATATTTTTTTGATTTTACGTATGTCTTGCATCTTAAAATATACCAAAGACACAGTTAAATGTGTTTAATCATACTGTATAATTCCGCATGTCCCGATGTGCTTTAAATTGCATCTGAAATATATATATTATATGGGAAAATGTAAGTGAACCATAACGCAACGAGTTGACAATTGTTTTAGGTATGCTCGTTTGCGTTGAGACGGAACCCGGTCGCAAAAATGGCCACGAGCGGGGCACGAGTCCCTATTCGGCTTGTCCCGGAATAACACGAGTTGGTCACGAATGAATTCAACAATATTTATTCGAGATATGCATGTTACCTTGGATGTATTGCGATTGATTTCTCAACGGGTACACGAACGGGCTGCATGTGCGGGCGACTTGGAAAATGAACGCCCGTTCCTTAACCAATCAGAAGCTGGTATTTTAATGTTAGTTAGGATAAAAGTAAATATATGCATTTGCTAAAAGCAATATTCCTTATTGATATGTTGTGTCAATACCTTTGTTGTTAGCTTTTGAGACTTGAACTCCCATTGCCAGAATGTTTATAAACAGTGAGTGAGTGAGTTTGGTTTTACGCCCCGCTTTTAGCAATATTCCAGCAATATCACGACGGGGGACACCAGAAATGGGCTTCACACATTGTACCCATGTCGGGAATCGAACCCGGGTCTTCGGCGTGACGAGCGAACGCTTTAACCACTAGGCTACCCGACCGCCCCAGTTTATTAACAATTTCAAAAGTCTGTCTGTATGATTTTCACCGTTGCAGCACACACTGGACTCGATTTTCTACAGATCGCCGCCATATAGCTGGAATATTGCTGAGTGCGGCGTTAAACAACAAACAAACAAACAAACCTGTGACAAGAGTCACAATATTTACTCAAGTCAATCTCCCCAGGACCGTAGCTATGGAACAGTAACTGACAAAAGAACATACACATTCCAAAACTGATGTTTCGGCAATAAAAGCCACATCCCTTGTGTTGAGATATCCTTTGAAGGGCCAGAGCGAAACAACAAAAGCAGTAAACATGGATTAAGTATTTTGGTCAAGCAGCATTTAAGGGATTCAAATAGTGACGGTGAAGTCAATCGGGTTGATCTTTTTAAAGTAACTATGCAGACGATATATTTTATTTCGATCTCTGAAACAGATATTTGACCTTCTACATCCTTAAGGTCATAGGATGCTTCATCCTCTTGACATTTTTGGGCAGGGGTGGCAGGGTCGTGAACCTCAGGCGAGCCAGATACCAATGAGCATTGGTTCGAATCCTGGTTGTTGCTAAAATTCTATAGTTTTCAGCACCATACACGTGCTCGTGGGTTCCATCGTACTGGTCAACGTCTAGGACTTGCATCAATTAGGGTTTTCTTCCCATTAAGCTGATTCACTGTGACATAACTGAAATAATGATGCCGTGTTTTAAATGAACAATTGACTTGCCTTTGCATGTGTTTGTGACAGGTGCCACCGGTGGGGCAGGATACGCTCATCTTTTCGCAAACACCTGGCATCATCACTATTTGATAGTGATTCATAAACACAATCGACGCTGCTTTTAGCAAAGATTTCTTCTGACAATGGGAAAGGTTTTGTCGTTTTTATTAATGGCGTTAAGCCAAACTCGATCACGTATTCGTTCATCCCAGTGCCATTTCCTTTAACACTCTCCATCATGGCGTAAACATTTACTCTTCTTACTGTTTGCAGTGGTCATCCACGGTATCACCCGGCGGCGTCCTGTATACGATAGAGTATGGATGTCCGAAAGGCTCTTGCATCTTAATGTCAATGGAACCCGTGAAGATTCCGGGGTAGAATAGGTCTTCAGCAACCCATGCTTTCCGTAAAAGGCGACCATGCTTGTCGTAAAAGGCGACTAACGAGATCGGGTGGTCGGGCTCGCTGACTTGGTTGATGCATGTCATCGATCCCAATTGCGGGGATCGATGCTCATGATATTAATCACTGGATTGTTTGGTCCAGACTCGATTATTTACAGACCGCCGTCATATAGCTGGAATTTTGCTGAGTGCGGCGTTAAACAACAAACCAGCCAACTTAATGTCAATGGGTAGACAGACGTTCATATTAAGGACGATTTGGGATATAGCTTTGCGTTACGGGAACTATGTCTATAGTAGTTATTAATGTCAGGAACAACGCAACTGATACCATATCAGTTAACGGCACAGTTTGGTAAAGATATTTTGTAGCATGTACTTAGTTATTCGTGTTTAAAACACTGTCCTCTAATAACAGGAAGTCTAGTTGAAACACCATCTTCGAATAACTATGCCAGTTCAAAAATTTGGATGAACCAGTTACATTCTGTATTATTGTACATTTGAATGAGTGAGTGAGTTGATGTACAATATCACAACGGAAATGCTTCAGCCATATAGCGACGATAACTAATTATACATTATTTATATTGTTTTATGAAACTTTATACACACTTCATCCAGATAAGGATAATACACATTACGAGTCACACATATAAGGGACGTTCAGGGTAGCCCAGTTGTTAAAGCGTTCGCTTGTCACGCCGAAGGCCCAGGTTCGATTCCCCACATGTGTACAGTGTGTGAAGACCATTTCTCGCGGTATTGCTTGTATATTGCTAATAGCGATGTAAAACCCAAACCACTCACTCACTCGGCCACGATAGTGTCATGTAACGCAGTCATCTTTAGAAACAAATTTGGCCGACATGACAAAACTGTCAATGATAAATCACAACTTTTTTTCAAAAAAACTCAGGTCCGCTGGGTTGTCGGCCACCCAGCTATCACGAGAAAATCAAATAAGACCCGTCATATAAAATTCACAGAAATCATCTTCTCGACACCTTCAATATCCGGGCGTTAAAAGGCATTCTGCCTTCATTCATATGTATACATCAATGATCAGAGGGCACAGCGCATCTTAAGCGTCATCGATACCAGTACGAGCTCTGTCATCTGTTCGGTAACCCGGATGTTTAAACTAATCGGCATTAGTTTGTTGGCAAAAGGTTCCGTGTCGAAATGCCAAACGTTTTTTAAAAGAAAGCACATTACATGTTTTAGTTACGTTAAATGATAGCCACTTTGGTTTTGATGAATTGTGTATGTATCTTATTTCCATATTATCAAGAAGCACGAGAAGTGCTTTCCTTTGGAACTGACCCTAGGTTGTAATTACTTCTACAATTACAATTCTTGGAAAAACTGTTTTCATCCTGGATCTCTTTCTTTCAAATATCTCAGCGACAAGATTCTTTTGGGCAAAAACATCTAACAACCCCACAAGAACACTAGAATCATTTTAAGACACTTTTCTTTTTAAAAAATAGTATGACAGATAGTTGGTACCAAAACTAACTATATGAACTTAGACAAGCGAGAATTGTAATGTACAGGGCCCAGATTCATTTGAGGGGAAACTAACCCAACAAGAAAAAAGGAATATTAACACATTTTACTTCCGAAAATGTTATGACATGTAGTGGGTTCATATTTGGTTGATGCATGTCATCGATCCCAATTGCGTGGATCGATGCTCATAATATCAATCACTGGATTGTCTGGTCCAGATTATTTACAGACCGCCGTCGTACAGCAGTAATATTGCTGAGTGCGGCGTTAAATAACAAACAAACAAACACATGGGTGATCGTGGTGAGATTTTCTGAAGTGTCACTCATTTTAGCCATTCTTATTTAGCTATACCAGTCTGCACAAGCGATAATAACAATATTCAGTTTACGGAATCCCTATAAATCATATGTCACGAAAATCTAATTAACGATTGTTTTCCTCGTACCTTTGTGATAGTTCAGTTGGTTCTGTCAAACATCCTCTCGATAAAAGCTTTAATTGCTGATACAATGTTAACCATCCAGCCATGGCTATGTTCTAACACTGATAACCGAGGCCACAATCTCTACCAGCACGCGGTTCAAACATCAGTTACGTGGACCATGTCATATATACTACTGTTCTACATTAAGTCGGAAGTGGAAGTATTACACGATATGTGTTCAGTAATTACACCATAGCTCCCATTTCTGTCCTTGCAAGGAAACAGATCACTTAGTTTGAAAACCATATATCATACTCATACATTGTCTAAATGTTTTATTAATGTCCTTTCCGATGGAACTGTTTCCCTTACGTCAGGATCAAGTAATAGCGTTTCTTCACAAAGCATGTTTGCAAGATCAATACTAATCTAGCACCACGAGTTCACAGTATGATGTCCTGTCAAAACGAGGAAATTACTTAAAGGCGAGGATTTATTACCATACAAAAAAACTATAACAAAACAATACGAACTTACCTTTAACTACAATGCTTCTCTACGGCCTTTGGGTTGATAACGTCGTTTCACGTTATGAAATCCGTTAAAATTTATCTTCTTGTCCAAACCTTCGAGACACCTTTAGACTGGCAATGTGGCTTCAAACTTCTATGAGAAATTTCGTCTGTCTACTTCCAGTATCAGAATTGGAAAGGCCACCAGCTCCAGGGTTTGTTTGTCGGCGGTGTCGTTCTCAAATCACGTCACAGAATGAGCGGTGGTCTTCATTGGGCGAGATTTTATGTTTGTATCGGCTCCTCTTTGAACCCACTCGCCTACACACTACCGTGCATGTTGCGTGCAGCTCACGAGCTCTAGACAAGGACCCTCCTCTCTCCCACATATGAAATATTCATCCCATCCTCGCCTTGGGACGTATTCTAGTGCTACTCGACTATATCAAAAAGTATGACAGCATCATTGCACATAGAAACGAGGGTCTGTGTTAGCTACTTCATCGGTTTACCTGTGTATTTCGTTAATGTCTGCCGCGGTTGTTGTAGCTCAATGTGTCTGGTCAACACTTGCAAAGCCCTTAACGTTCTGGAAGGGGAACACTGGTATTGTTTAAAGAAGTCAGGGCATGGATGGGCGTTGTTGAATATCAGTACTGCTACTTGGCTCTTTGTTAGCATCAATGACATGAAAGAATCTCAGATAGTTAATGCATTGTCAGTTTGATCACATCGATCAGTGGGACATAAATAAAAACGTCAAAACCCTTTCCATAATCACAAGAAATCTCTACTAAATGCAGAGTCGATTGTACAGTTCCCACTATATCATGAGCATGTGTTTATGAATCACTATCAAATAGTGATGATACCAGGTGTTCGCGAAAAGGTGAGCGTGTCCTGTCCCACCGGTAGCACCCGTCACGAACACATGCAACGGCAAGTCAATTGTTCACCTTAGGAACATATGGTACAACTCAAAAAAGGGATTTGCATCTGACATTATTTTGGTTATTGATGTTCAAATCGATAACACTAATACGGGTATTATTTTATTTTCATCTGGGGAATATTTATTACAGATTCTATAATTTATTTTAAATGGAAAAACTGAACTATATACAACTATAAAACTTCATTCGATCATGGTTTGGAATTTTTCAATGGACTCTGTTTTTGGCAGATATTTCTTTCGTCGCTGATTTTCGGTGATCCATTCATTTCATTTTCACCGCCATTTTGACTTTTGCGCCTAATGGAAACTGTTTCGGCAGATTGTCGAGACAGGTTATTCTCTGGCGTTGACGTTATATATTGTGTTTATGGAATATGGAAATGATTTTGTCGCTTTATTTGTAAAATGGCGTGATCATTGATGGACATTGATGGACATTGATGGACAAAACCTATACATGACAACAATAATGAAGAAAAGAACATTTTCGATAATCACAAGAAATCTCTACTAAAAGCAAAGTAAGACAATTTCGATTTGTCATGGGTAAGTTTACAAGAAATTAGAATGTACATCCCATTCGTCTGATCAGTGCAATAGCAGCGAAATACCTATTCAGTGAGTGAGTGAGTGAGTGAGAAGAGGTTTGCGCCTTTCTTAACATCTTCCAGTAATATCACCACGTGGTCAGAAGGAACCGACTTCGCATATTGTACTCGTGTGTGGAAACACACAGCCCGAAATATTGCTGATTGAGAACCTCAACGGAGTACGATGTTACACTAACACAGCCGGAATATGTTTGTGGTAAATATGTGTCTCATTATTATATTATTATTAATCTTATTATCAACTCGTTCACAATTTTCACTGCTATTTTGCCTTTCATGCCCAATGGAATATGTTTCAGCAGATAATCGAGACGGGTCTCTGGCGTTGACGTTGTATATTCCATTATATATTATGATACAATTTGACCGCCTCCGTTGTCTAGTGGAAGAGCGTCCGCCCGGAGAGCGGAAGGTCCGGGGTTCGATCCCAAGCGTCATACCAAAAGACGTTAAGGGATGGTACTTGTTGTTACCCTGTCTGGCGCTCGGCATTAAGGGGCTAAAACAAGGACTGGTCGGCTCGGAGTCAGTATACTGTGTCTGAGCGGGGTATTCATGTTAAACTGCGGCATGGTATCTCAGTGAGCTAGCACTATAAATCGGCATCAGTCCGGACTAGTACAAGCAGCCACACAAACACACACACGTACATGCACGTCGCTATATAAGGGCAATAATCTTGGACGCGACGTTAAACCCCATTTCACCTCACCTATGATACAATTTAACCAAAACAAACATTTTAAATCTAAATATCTGTTTTAAATTTAGAATTTTGCGGTAAAAACAGTAAATGATTTGTTAGGTAATATTAAGTAATATTACAGCGACGGTACCTGTAGGTAATCAAATATTTGATTGACAAACCGCCACTAAATGTATATCTGAGGCATCTCTCACAACATGCTGTATATCGATATGAGGCCTCTTCCCCGCGGAGAAACAACGTAATAGTTGAAGATCAAATGCAAGATCAAATTTAACAATAACCTTTTCTCATGTCCAAACAATTTAATTGTTTTCTCTCGACATTACAACATGTTATAGACTCGAAAACTCCTACACGTCTATACACTCTTCAAAAAAAGAAACGCACAGGTAGTATGTTGTTCATTGAACCTCACTACACAACAAATCCGGTATATAAACTGGATATATGTTATTGGATATATGTTGTAGTGAGTCAAAACGCAGCCATTGTCGATTTGCCATGTCTTAAACGGCATTGTTTTCACACATGTACTAAAACAGTAGAGCAAAATGCACGTGCAAGTTATGGCATTTGTAACTCGTGGTAGTGGCTATAAAAAGGCAAGCATAAGCCAATAATTTATTCAATTGTCAACATTTTTCAAGTTCGAAAATGCCGAGACTCAGCGATGCCGATCGGAAAATCGCCATAGGACGTATCCAAAGAGGGGAATCGCACTCTTCTGTTGCACGCCACTTCAACGTCCACCACAGCACCATTTTCCGCCTTTGGGATCGATACACACAGTTCAATTCCACTGCAGACCGTCCGAGAACCGGCCGACCAAGAGTTACCACCCCTGCAAAAGATCGCTAATTTCGACTGTTCCACCTATGTCATCGCAATGCCACAGTTACGGTGACTGCAGGACGTATCCCTGGTTTGAGGAGGATATCGGACCAGATTGTCAGGAATCATCTTCGCGAGGCTGGAATCGGACCCAGAAGACCAATTATCATCCCTGTTTTGCAACAGATCCATCGACAGCGACGCTTGCGCTAGTCCCATACCTTACAGCCTTGGAATTTGAGAAACTGGAGACGAGTGTGAGAAACTGAAGACGAGTCTGGTTTAGCGATGAATCACGATTTCTTCTTCACCGGCGAGATGGAAGACAACATTTTTATCGTTGTCGAAATTATCGTTTTGCCCCTCATTGTGTACGTGGATTCGACATTTTCGGTGGCGTTAGTGTCATGCTGTGGGGGGCCATAGCCTACACCACGAGATCTGACTTGGTTGTGGTTCAGGGAAATTTAACAGCAAATCGCTACATGAATCAAATTCTTCAACCTCACCTTCATTCAATCATTGACCGCCAGAGGAAGCTGTTTGCACAGGGCAACGCCCAACCGCACACAGCTCGTGTCAAGGTAGACTACCTTCATAATGCCAACATCAACGTTTTGCCCTAGTCGTCGATATCTCGAGATCTCAACCCAATCGAACACTTCTGGGATGAACTCGATTGACGTGTACGTCAACGTAAGAACACGCCGTAGACACTCCCACACCTGGCCAACGCGTTACAAGCAGAATGGCGAAGAATTCCGCAGGACAGAATTCGTACACTTACCCAGTCAGTGCCGAGGAGATGCATAGCCGCGATTGCTGCCCGAGGCGGTCACACGAGATACTGAGTTCAGCGCAACCTTGTGGCCTTATGTGACATGACAATGAACATTTTTCAATGCCTTTGTACAACGACAACATGCCTTTGTACAACGACAACATGTGACTAAAATTTCATATTTGTATCTATGATATTAAATTAAATACTAGTATACCAACTTTTAATTTACTAAAAGTCTAGCTGTGCTTTTCTTTTTTGGAAGAGTGTAAGTTCCTCACACTTCAAATAACAATAACACACCTTTCATTTACGAGAATAAACGCAAATCAAACTTCAACAATTTTAAACAGTGTACGTCACAAGTAGCGAATTGTTTTGATCAGCGAGAACATGACGTTCATAATGAGCTGGTATACACCTTTCAAGAGTTTAGAAATGACAGAAATAGAACATTCGACGCTACAGTATTCTTAGGATGTATTTCGCCTATAATAAAGGCTTCTAACCTTCATCAAATAGGTTCCCATACGCTAAGCCCATGAAATTACAACACTTAAGCTAAATTTAGCTATAGCAAGTCAATAATTACTTTCTTACCGTGGCATTATTCGTCTGGACAACAATGTGAGGTGTATTGTTGAGATACTGTTCTGGACTTTGTATTTGTTGTTCTCAGCCTTCAAAGTGCCTGTGTTGAAGATGAGTGGTATAATACACCAACCATCTTTTAATCATTGTCACGCTGCGTCTACCGTCGGAACTTCAGCTGAAATAACATATAAATGATTTATACACTGATTTATATCATTATAACCCAGACTTACTGATTTTGCTGGGGCGGTCGGATAGCCTTGTGGTCAAAGTGTTCGCTCGTCACGCCGAAAATCCGAGTTCGATTCCTGACAAGGGTACAATGTGTGAAACACATTTCTGGTGTTTCTGCGGTTGAGTAGCCTAGTGGTCAAATCGTCCGCTCGTCACGGGATTGGGTGGTCAGGCTCGCAGATGTCATGTCATTGTATCCCAATTGCGTGGATCCATGCTGATCACTGTATTGTCTGGTTCAGATTCGATTATTTACAGACCGCTGTCATATAACTGGAATATTGCTGATTACGGCGTTAAACAACAAACAAGCAAACAAACTTACTAATTCTTATTTTACGCTATGTCAGCTCGAAGTGGGAGGCAAACCATTAGAGTGAAAGACGAGCACGGTTATAGTGCTGACAAATCTAGAAATAATCAGGGCGAACAGGGCTTCGAACCTACAATCATAGGTTTGGGCACGCCTTACTCTGCACAGCAAAGGCATCACCTGCATAAACTCCAATAAGTGCATGTATGAAAACATGAATGTATAAAGTATTGGTTTACACTGACAGTAAGAGACATGCTTTTGAATTGATCTGCTCTCAAGTTATCGCTTTTATTTGTTGATGTGTTAACGTAATTAAGCAGCAAGAACACTGTCCTCCAATTGGCCGCGTGTCAGCTTTGTGACATGGCTGAAATGCGAAATGCCTCTGGGACTAACAGAATAAATTACCCTGTGAACGATGAAGAAATGTGGCGCGTTGTATTGGATTAACAAGCACAGTGAGTGACGTTACAACACGTTGACAACATGAAAGGGCACATCTTTGAAACCAAATGACAGAAATGTTGTCTTTCAATAGTTTCATTTCAATTCCAAAATTAGATTATATAAATTGAAATCAAATCAAAAGGAAAGAATTCTTTTTTCACATCATGTATTTTTCCCCGATTACCCTGATCTCAAAACTATTATATTCTCTCTATCATTTGAATTTAATTTACATGTATTTTAATTATGTTTCACCAGTCAAGGAATGCACTAAACAGCAATCATTGTAATGTCATATAAAGACAGCATTGGTGGTGTAAGCATTCAGACTGTCTTCGCCTTGTATTAATACGCCATTAATGTCTCCAGATACTAATAATGAATAGTGAGAAATATTAATATATTACTTATTAAATTACAGTCCCAAGAGTATATATGCCGACGAAAGAATTCTTGACTTGACAGCGTGTGGCGAACTGACTCTCCATAGTATTCTAACAATATGCACTGGATGGTACTTTGCTTCAAGCCAGCTACCACTAGTTCGTCCTCTGAATGGTGGGTTCGCGTATCCCGAGGGTAGGGTGCTTGGTACAACCATGTGGTATTAATTATTTATACCATGGGCAGGATCATTGGATTTAGTTTTCGACAATGTAAAGTGACGTCATCAGCGCCTGGATTCTTTGAATTGTGAACCAGACGTGATGCTTTAACGTGGCGTGGGATCGGAACGATGGGAAGAGAGCACTGATCAAAGTGAAACATCACTGCGTCCGTCTTGTTGTAGCATCCACAAGAGTGTCATGAAACTTGGTGTGTAGGTTGACTTCTATGGCGCTATAGAATACAACTGTCGTGACTGGAATACATGACTACAGCCTGCATGCACCTGTGAATGTAACAACCTTTTTTATCTTACAGGGTGCCTTCTACCTCATCAGGTGAATGACAGAATAGATATGTATATATAGAGAGACATGGATTATTTAAGAAATAAAAGACGAGTGGGCGTTGTTTATCGAGTAATAAAACACTGCAGGGACAATAAACCACGAGGGGCGCAGCCTTCGCGATCCTTCAGCCATCGCGTTTATGTGCGTTGCCAAGGTACATCTTTGGGGAACAACTCACTGGACACTCCACTCTCAATCATAACGTTCTCCAATATACGTGAGTGAGTGAGTGAGTATGGTTTTACGCCGCTTTTAGCAATATTCCAGCAATATCACGGCGGGGGAAACCAGAAATGGGCTTCACACATTGTACCCATGTCGGGAAACGAACCCGGGTCTTCGGCGTGACGAGCGAACGTTTTAACCACTAGGCTACCCGACCGCCCCTCTCCAATATACGACGCATGTCCGAATTTCCAGAAATGACTTCATGATGTAACAATGTTTTATCGTGAAATAAACCACACTTCGTTCTCCATTTTACTTTGCGATTTATCGCGTAGCTATCTTAGTCAGATATATACATAGATACATAGATACATAAATATACCGTTCTGCCGTCACTCTATGGAAGTTCATACCCCATTGAACTCGCACAAAGTGAAAGTCTATTCTCATTATTTTGTACCTATGTTTGTACAATGTCATTTAACGCGCGTGACTTCAACCAGCTGAATCGAGGTAAAAAATAGTTCATCAAATCGTGTTGTTCACAAGGGTGGATCACAAGGCATGTAGTCAAACAATGATTATTCCAATGCTAGCAAGAACGCCGAGTTTACGAATAAGGAGGCTAAATGATGAGTGCAGATCGAGAGATATCTGCAGGCTGTGATTGGATGATATTGTGTAAGATTTCGATGTCTTTTAAATGTACCAGTATTTTTTCTATATTTAGAACTGTCTTTTTCAACATGATGACTTATGCTGAATGTGACCACAGATATTTTCAAGTAGGTGACATTTGGTGCTGAACTGTGGGGGGGAGGGGGTGGGGGGGGGGTGGGGGGGGGGGGGGGGTGCTTAGCTTCCTGTACCCGGAAAAAGAGCTGGCTAAGCTAGTCATTTTTTTTGTTTTTATTGCTGCTCTAAGGTCAAACTGTGCACACACTAACAGGTAATAGCTGTTGAATGCTTAATTATTATTATTTTAAATATAGCGTTACTATAGATGTCTTTGGGAAAACATTTGGTTGTGTGCAACCTGTACTGGCCAGGCGTGATAAGTATTCCCACCCCAGCAGGCGCATATTCAACGATCTTCCAAACTATAATAAAAAATCAACTTTTGTTCGGCAATACTGAGATTACCATCTTCCCATTCCCTTCTCCTGATGCAAATACATTGACAAGAGTTAAAACCTATTCCCTTGGCAGCAGACATATGTTAACAACGGGCTAAAAAGTAATTAATATCATCTCTCATAAGGTCAGGCTGACACTAGTTGCTTACCTCATACGGCCCGTTCTAAACTTTCATCGACATTGGCCAGACACCATTGTGTTAAGTTCATAAAGATTAACGTTAAACAATTGAGCTGTGAGGGTATTTAAGTCATAGGATTTTCGGTCACAAGCACACTTGCTTGATTGAACCTTGGACACCTCTCTCTCTCTCTCTCTCTCTCTCTCTCTCTCTCTCTCTCTCTCTCTCTCTCTCTCTCTCTCTCTCTCTCTCTCTCTCTCTCTCTCTCTCCTATATCGAGGCCTTACACTATGTTCCCGAGTTGTTTCCGTTGAACGACTTACTTGCCCTTGCATGTGCTTGTGACGGGCGCTACCTTTGGGCAGGATACGTTAACCATTTCGCGAAAACTTACCAACATCACTATTTCATAGTGAGTCATAAACACATGCCTATGATATAGCCGGAGTCGTACAATGGATTCTCATTTAAATAGATATTTCATATGATTATATGAAAAGGGTTTAAGCATGTATTATACAATAGATTAGTTTGAGTACATGGTAGAGTTCACTGGAAGTTATAGTGTATACACCATAAAACGTCATGTATATACATAAAGAAGTTTTTAGCCTATTCCCTGTCATGTGTTTTTCCAACTTCAAAATGCCAATATACACTTTCAAACACGAAGGCGTTTGTGTCACAACGTGAACATAGCAACTATAGAAGCGGTGTTGGGGTTTCTTTCAAACCCAACGTCTAGCCAGACTTGAAGTTATTTTGATCTGTCAAATACTATGAACTATAAGAGGAAAGTTGCCAACCTAGCCACAAGATCATATGTACGGTAACGGAAGAATAAAATCCAAAGTGGCGACTTTCACAGATTAAAGGAACAGTATTTGCAATCGAAATCATGTTCTGTTTCAAATGATCACAGTGTCCTCAACGTGTCCGTGTACCTCAGGGGGACACGGGTTGCCCAGTCGTCAAAGGCGCCGCGATTCGCTGTACTGGGTTTCGTCCCTTAGGCACACCGGAACCTATGATTGTGGGTTCGAATCCCGGTTCGCCCCGATTATGTTTCTAGGTTTGTCAGCACCATACCCGTGCTCGTGGGTTTCACCGAAGTGGTAAACGTCAGAGACCTGCATCACTTCGGGTTTCCCTCCCACATTAAGCTGACACGTCGCGAAATAACTGGAATACTGTTAAAAGCGGCGTTAAACCCAACTCACTCACTCACTCGTGTACCTCAGGTGTCTGTCTAGTAAAAATAACATTCACGATAACCGCTGTTACGTGGGCGATTAAAGTATCACAGCAGTGTAGAGTCAGTGGCGAAAATGGACTGAATACCACAGATAAATCGTTTCAAAACACATATTTATATATAACATGTATGCCTATAAAATATATTATTTTTTGGAACCATATTACAATCGAAAAACTGTATGTTTCATGCACGTCTTATCTTAAAAAAGCCTGTTGGCAAAACAAAGGCTGTGTGACGTCATGAAATTCAGAAAGCTACAGCAGCGCCTATATTGGGAATCAAAGATTCTACAGTATTAGACGCTTGTTAAGTTTGCGGTATTGACTTGCCAGTGTTGACATTTATGTTTTTAGCATTTCCTAATTATCTTCAAGTAAAAAACTATCTCCTCGAATCCGCCATGTCTTCTGCGTTAATGTTTGGATTATGCACTCAATGCCTTGAACACAAGTATCTGTTCACCAAGATAAAAACAATTTGGTTTTTTTTAACTATTCTATCATTTTCGCGAACACCGGGTGTCACCGGATTCAGTGATCCGTCCATGTCATTTTCACAGCAATTGTGCCTGTTATGCCCAGTGAAATCTGTTTCTGCGGATAATCGAGACTAGTTATTTTCTTGCCTTGTCGTTTTACAATAACTGTTTATATTATTATATTATGATATTTTCTACTTTCACAATATTTATTGGGTTCCTTATATTTGAGGAAAATGAATACCACTTTAAAAATTGATACCTCGAACGTTATAAATCAAACATTTAAACAAGAACTAACCTGGGGTTTTTTCGCGCTACTTTATGCAAAACACATTCAAATATCTTACGTATTTCAGCAGTAACTAACTTACTACCATTTAATAGTTCATCTTTATGTTGATATATAAAAATTATTTCAAAACAAAATCATTAACAAATATTACGTGTATCTAAATATATATTGATGGATTAAAGAAAAATGCAAAAAATAAAACCTGTAAGAGTCTTTTCAAGGCAAGAGAAACCAGTGGTTGACATCATGAGCAACGTCCCGATCCACGGGAACATGACAATACACAATCGGGCAAATCACACATAGAACCACCTGATCTTCATAGTAAGATCTTACGCCAAGGATGGGCACATTATATCCTTCCAATGTATCCACAATATGCCTATATGGTACGGAACGATTCCAAACCTCAAGATCGAACGATGCTTATGCAGAGCTAGTTGATATCATCAAACAACATTATTACATCTGTCATGGCGGTTGGGTAGCCTAGTGGTTAAAGCGTTCTCTCGTCACGCCGAAGACTCGGGTTCGATTCCCTACATGGGTACAATGTGTGAAACCAATTTCTGGTATCCCCCGCCGTGATATTGCTAGAGTGTTGTTAAAGGGCGTAAAACAATACTCACTCACTGTACAGACCAAACGAATGATGGATTCGATGCGTCGGATATTAAAACAATAAAGAAGACCTACTCTGTGCATGAAGGCTGAAAATTTGAGCATTTCCACACACCAGCACATGCCCGGTACAGCCACTGAAGTAACCAAACAAGGTATTGCCCGTGTGTAAGTTAGCAACGAAAGTTTAAAGAACTACACAGTCCTCTCGGCGTCCCTGAGCCAGAACTTCCAGTTGAATGTCAGGACTGAACATACAGAATTGCAGCATAGCTAAACCTCGTTAGTTCGGAAACCCCGCCTTCCTGAGTGAGTGAGTGAGTGAGTTGGGTTTAAGGCCGCTTTTAACAGTATTCCATTTATATCGCGGCGTGTCAGCTTATGTGGGAGGAAAGTCCGAAGTGATGCAGGTCTCAGACGTTTACCACCATCGGTGAAACCCATGAGAACGGGAATGGTGCTGCCAAACCTAGAAACATAATCGGGACGAACCCACAATCATAGGTTTCTGGCGTTCCCAAGGGAAGCAACTCTGCACAGCGAATTGCGGAGCCTTAGACGACTGGGCTACCCTTGCCCCCAGTTCACATGTGCAGTTATGACAATTGCTAATTGTCTTTAATAATATGCATATTAATAATGCGCAGATTTCACACCCTAAAACATGCTCAAGGCGCTGCATTATTACCGCGATTAATGGATCAGTGTGCAGTCGACTTTAATTTTCAGCTCCCTGAGAGGTATACAACCCAAGCTGCCTGTGAGGCGCTTGGTTAAGAGTCACCTTCTCATCCTGCTTTAAACAAGTTTTTAGTTTTGAAAAATGTCCATTTCAATGGCGACGGTTGGTGTTAAAAATGTTGCTCTTTTTGGTGACGACCTGGTTTCTCGGGTATCGGACGTTGGGGTGGGGGGTTTGGGGGGGGGGTGGGGTGGGGGGGGTGGGGGTCCTCGAGTGTTTGCGAAACGATTGAACATGGCCTCCCTACTCTGTGTGACGTCAGAGTGTTTGTGAAATGAGTGCACGTGACCTCCCAAAAGGTATCACACACTCTGTGTGACGTCAGGGAGTGTTTGTGTAATGAGTACACGTGACCTCCCAACACGTATCGCACGCTCCAGAAAACATATACTGTCGATGCGGTGAGATAAACCGTTCTCCACTGTTGTTTATCGAGGCTTCAATGTTCGATCTTGGTCTATCGCGGTCAAGTATTGATAAGATGGTTTGACTTCACTGTTTCTTGATACACGATGGCTCATTCATTATCGCGACCTGGCTTTCAAGAAATAATCGATTCGCTTTTGAAACTGATCCTTCGTGATACATTTTGATCACGAAGCAGTGATGATATTGACTTGCATGAGTTTGTTTATGAATAGTTAACGGCCTTCCCATACGTGTAAATTCGTCTACTGAGCAAATGATACACGCCATTTCCGAGCATTTGTCGCACTTTCTACAAACATGCATGTATTAATTCCTATTATTTCACAGATATTTTCAATTCATGTTATCACCATTCGATTCTATTTCGATTCGTGTTTTGCAGGTAAATTGCATTTGATGATATACACTTGTTAACCTTATCCTATAGGTAGCCTGGTGGTCTAAGCTTGTAGCGTCCCTTGGCTTGTAGGATCTGCTAGTTGTAAGTTCGAATCCTAGATTCGCCCCGAACGTCTCCAAATTAGGCTGCCACGCATTGATACTACTGAAATGTTTTCTCTGCGGCGCTGAACTCACTCCTGCTATTCATAAATATCATAACTATATACTGGAATTGACAGGTCCTGTTATATACAAAGAAACCTAACAGGGATTTGTTAACTTAAAAATAAACGGTGTAGAAAACTGAACCCGGAATAACTTCACGACCAGAGAACCACCAACATACTGAGGTATCTTACTGCACATTTAAGAATTTTATCATTGTTATAGTCCGATAGGAACGACATTTTAGTATTTTATCATTGTTATAGTCCGATTGGAACGACGTTTAAGAATTTTAGCATTGTTATAGTCCGATTGGAACGACGTTTAAGAATTTTAGCATTGTTATAGTCCGATTGGAACGACGTTTAAGAATTTTAGCATTGTTATAGTCCGATTGGAACGACGTTTAAGAATTTTAGCATTGTTATAGTCCGATTGGAACGACGTTTGAGTATTTTATCACTGTTATAGTCCGATAGAAACGACATTTGAGTATTTTATCATTGTTATAGTCCGATAGAAACGACATTTTAGCATTTTGATCATTGTTATAGTCCGATAGGAACGACATTTGAGTATTTTAGCATTGTAATAGTCCGATAGGAACGACATTTGAGTATTTTAGCATTGTTATAGTCCGATAGGAACGACATTTTAGTATTTTATCATTGTAATTGTCCGATAGGAACGACATTTTGTATTTTATCATTGTTATAGTCCGATAGGAACGACATTTGAGTATTTTAGCATTGTTATTGTCCGATAGAAACGACATTTTGTATTTTATCATTGTTATAATCCGATAGGAACGACATTTTGTATTTTATCATTGTTATAATCCGATAGGAACGACATTTTGTATTTTATCATTGTTATAGTCCGATAGGAACGACATTTTGTATTTTATCATTGTTATAATCCGATAGGAACGACATTTTGTATTTTATCATTGTTATGGTCCGATAGGAACGACATTTGAGTATTTTAGCATTGTTATTGTCCGATAGGAACGACATTTTAGTATTTTATCATTGTTATTGTCCGATAGGAACGACATTTTGTATTTTATCATTGTTATAGTCCGATAGGAACGACATTTGAGTATTTTATCATTGTTATTGTCCGATAGGAACGACATTTTGTATTTTATCATTGTTATAATCCGATAGGAACGACATTTTGTATTTTATCATTGTTATAATCCGATAGGAACGACATTTTGTATTTTATCATTGTTATAATCCGATAGGAACGACATTTTGTATTTTATCATTGTTATAGTCCGATAGGAACGACATTTTGTATTTTATCATTGTTATAGTCCGATAGGAACGACATTTTGTATTTTATCATTGTTACTGTCCGATAGGACACGACATTTTAGTATTTTATCATTGTTATAGCCCGATAGGAACGATATTTTAGTATTTTGTCAGTGTTATAGTCTCGCCGGAATTAATTCCAATATCGATAGATGCCAATTGTGTTTGTAATGTACACTGTACCTCATTAATTTTATTTATGCGACAAATAAAATGTGATACTCCCTTAGCGACATGAACCACGTGTGTCCTTTGTGGACATTGAGGAACTAATATTCCTCAGTCTGTCTGATGTTCTTCTACTCAGTATCGTTGGCTCTTCACCAACACCGCTCTAGATCCTTCTCTGGTGCCACCCAGTATAAGTCAGTGGAACTAAACATGCACAGGGTGCGACTTTATTGTTTGTATGGCAGGAGTAGTGCTGGGCGGCGTCGGGCAACAAACACTCACTTTTTATGCACATTGTGTGAATGGCTGGTCTACAGGTACTGCAGGACATGCTTATCCTTTTCGCGTAATTCATATCCATTTATATCATTTTTATCGCTATTTTGCCTTTTACGTCTAATGGAATCTGTTTCGAGACTGATTATTCTCCGGCGTTGACTTATCAAAATGTAGGGAAAGGATCACCATTGTCCCGACAAATCTATTGAAATGGCAACAGCGAAAGGGATATAATTGTCATATGTTCATAATGCCTTTCGAATTGACTTGACAAATAATCTTGCACAATACCGTATATTTCTTATTGAATGTATTGGAAGAGTATCTGAAATTACACACACGAATACAAAATATGAAGATAAACATTGTCCTGTGTTTCTCAAAGCCATTTTAACTAGACCAATTTGTTTGATTAACTCGCTCGGGGACTCTTGTATTTTCTGTCTGCGAACATTAATTTAATTCCAGTGTATAAATACGAAGCAACTGGTAATATCATCTATATGTGTAATGAATGTTTCAATGCCTAACCATCATGCAGTTTGATGCATCTCAATGCAAACCCAGCTGTTTAATGTTGCTTATCATCACTGGAAATGAAGTTATTGTTTCCAAATCAAGTTATATTTTGTGCGATCCTATCGATGAAATATAGAGGTCTTAAAACCATTTTCAGAATGTACAATATGTTTTATTATATAACAACTGAGAATTATAATTTGATAATCATCGGTTAAAAATGAATATTTGTTGTTTATCTCTGCACTAGGCAATATTCCAGCTATATGACGGCGGTCATGTAATCGAACCTGGACAAGACAATCCAGTGACTGATATTATGAGCAACAATCGACGCCTTCTAGATGAGATGACATGCTATCAACAACGGCGTCGAGCCTGCCAATCCGATCAACCTGGAACCTCAGTGGGGATGCTTGCTAAGTGATTTGCATGGGAAAATCGTTTTAGTAGGCGTTCGCGTCCGTCCCTCTTCTGCCCATATACTCGTTGCGTAAGTATTGTGAGGAGATAATGTATGTGTCCGGTAAAGAGGATACAGTGTAAATTTCCGGTGAGGATGAGATAATGTAAGTTTCCGGTAAGGAGGAGATAATGTAAGTTTCCGGTAAGGAGAAGACAATGTGAGTCTCCGGTAAGGAGGAGATAATGTAAGTTTCCGGTAAGGAGGAGATAATGTAAGTTTCCGGTAAGGAGGAGATGATGTAAGTTTCCGGTAAGGAGAAGACACTGTAAGTTTCCGGTAAGGAGGAGATAATGTTAGTTTCCGGTAAGGAGGAGATAATGTAAGTTTCCGGTAAGGAGGAGATAATGTAAGTTTCCGGTAAGGAGGAGATAATGTAAGTTTCCGGTAAGGAGAAGACAATGTGAGTCTCCGGTAAGGAGAAGACAATGTAAGTTTCCGGTAAGGAGGAGATAATGTAAGTTTCCGGTAAGGAGGAGATAATGTAAGTTTCCGGTAAGTAAGAAACACTGTAAGTTTCCGGTAAGGAGGAGACAATGTGAGTCTCCGGTAAGGAGGAGACACTGTAAGTTTCCGATAAGTAAGAGACACTGTAAGTTTCCGGTAAGGAGTGAGTGAGTGAATATGGTTTTACGCCGCTTTTAGCAATATTCCAGCAATATCACGGCGGGGGACACCAGAAATGGGCTTCACACATTGTACCCATGTCGGGAATCGAACCCGGGTCTTCGGCGTGTCGAGCGAACGCCTTAACCACTAGGCAACCCGACCGCCCCTTTCCGGTAAGGAGGAGACAATGTGAGTTTCCGGTAAGGAGAAGACAAAGTATGTTTACGGTAAGAAGCAGATAATGTGTGTCTCCGGTAAGGAGGAGACAATGGGAGTCCCCGGTAAGGAGGAGACAATGTGAGTTTCCGGTAAGGATATGACCATGTAAGTTTATGATAAGGAGGAGACAAAGTATGTTTACGGTAAGAAGGAGATAATGTGTGTCTCCGGTAAGGAGGAGACAATGGGAGTCTCCGGTAAGGAGGAGATAATGTGTGTCTCCGGTAAGGAGGAGATAATGTGTGTATCCGGTAAGGAGGAGTGAGTGTAAGTTTCCAATGAGGAGTACACAATGTAAGCTGTAGACAAGGCAAGCTCCCCATAAGGAGTTGGTAATGTAAGCTGTAGACAAGGCAAGCTCCCCATAAGGAGTTGGTAATGTAAGCTGTAGACCAGGCAAGCTCCCCATAAGGAGTTGGTAATGTAAGCTGTAGACAAGGCAAGCTCCCCATAAGGAGTTGGTAATGTAAGCTGTAGACAAGGCAAGCTCCCCATAAGGAGTTGGTAATGTAGGCTGTAGACAAGGAAAGCTCCCCATAAAGAGTTGGTAATGTAAGCTGTAGACAAGGCAAGCTCCCCATAAGGAGTTGGTAATGTAAGCTGTAGACAAGGAAAGCTCCCCATAAAGAGTTGGTAATGTAAGCTGTAGACAAGGCAAGCTCCCCATAAGGAGTTGGTAATGTAAGCTGTAGACAAGGCAAGCTCCCCATAAGGAGTTGGTATTGTAAGCTGTAGACAAGACAAGCTCCCCATAAGGAGTTGTTAATGTAAGCTGTAGACAAGGCAAGCTCCCCATAAGGAGTTGGTAATGTAAGCTGTAGACAAGGCAAGCTCCCCATAAGGAGTTGTTAATGTAAGCTGTAGACAAGGCAAGCTCCCCATAATGAGTTGGTATTGTAAGCTGTAGACAAGACAAGTTCCACTTGGAACACACACTCTCATTCCAGAGTGTTGAATAAGTACGGTTAAGTTCCAGTAATGAGTGAACAAAGACGGTTTTCGGTTACATATGCTAGAATATGTGGGAATAACCTATATAAGACCTATCACCAAATATCTGGCAATGTCTCTACCAATCTCCTAAGAATGCAAGCTTCGTCAAAGTATTTCTTACGATACAATAACTCAAATTCCTTTCTCATAATCATCATAGCATGTTTAATATTCTTCGGAAAAAAATTCGAAATAATTTTAGAGTTGATAATTTGCCAAACATGATGTTATTCATAGGTAAGGAAAGAAACGTGTTTCCATTCCATTCATACATGGATATCGAATACCAGTAAAAGAAAATGAGTTGGGTTCAACGACACTTTATACAATATTGATGATGGGGAAAGCCCGAAGTGATGCAGGTCTTAGACGTTCAGCACTTTGGTGAAACCCACAAGCACGGATATGGTGCTGACAAACCTAGAAACATTATCGGGGCGAACCTGGATTCGAACCCACAATCATAGGTTTCTGGCATGATCAAGGAACGGAACTCTGCACAGCGAATTACGGGGCCTTAGACGACCAGGCCACCCGTTCCCCGCACCAGAAAGACAGTCATGACTTGCCAGTTGCGTCTTATAAATAAATGACCGCCTTCGTGGTCTCGTGGTAGAGCGTCCTCGCGGAGAGCAGGAGGTTGAGGGTTCGATCCTCGGCCGCGTCATACCAAACGAGGTTAAAATATGGTGCTTCATGTTACCCTGTCTGGCGCTCGGCATTAAGGGGCTAAAACAAGGACTGGTCGGCTCGGAGCCAGTACACTGTGTCTGAGCGGGGTATTCATGTCAAATTGCGGCATGGTATCTCAGTGGGTTAGCACTATAAAATAGGCATTAGTCCATACTAGTGCAAGTAGTCTCTCACACACACACACACACACACACACACACACACACACACACACACACACACACACACACACACACACACACACACACACACACACACACACACACACACACACACACACACACACACACACAAAGAACCTGAGTCTACTGATCGAGTGAGAATCACTTGATTACGATCACATTTCACGTCTACCTGTAGTGCACCACTGATGGCACCTTATTTCTCTACAGTTTAGATGACCTGGAAGAAAGTTCGGCAGTCATCCCGTCCAGGAACATACCAGAGATCAGGTAACTTATCTTAGCATAGCAGTCTGTTTAATTATAGATCAATGTACACGCTGAGGAAAGAAACCGCGGATGTAGAGATTAATTATCTGGTTATACCGTGCACGTACATGTGACCAGAGCCTAATAAGTCAATTATTTGTAGATAGGGGAGTATATGACAACACTGAAATGGCATCCTCACCAGAAGCTTTGAAGCTTTGGCACAATCTCAATGAGGCCTGAGACGCGCCACCCTGGGTAATGGATTCTCTTCATGATATGAGTGTTGGATGTCGTTCACGAGGATTAATTTCCAGTTTTCGAAAGAATGAACAATGTCAAAGAAAACATTAGTTGGATACCGACAATGAGATAGTGGCGGTCAGGAAATGAATTCCATGGTGTATAAGCGATGTACTTGCATGTGCTGTGTCGCGGTGGTGTTTTTTCATTACGTCAAATCTACAGACACGGTTTAAGGCTTTGATAAAATGCGCATGAGATCAATGATCGCGTGAAAGTGTCCATGTGGGCTGTTACAGGTTCAATCGTGAATGAGACTGAGAATTTGTGAGTTAGTGGGTATTGAGTGAGTGAGTGAGTGAGTGAGTGAGTGAGTGAGTGAGTGAGTGGGTATTGAGTGAGTGAGTGAGTGAGTGAGTGAGTGAGTGAGTGAGTGAGTGAGTGAGTGCGTGGTTGGGTGGACTGGTGGGTGGATTGGTGGTTGTCTGATTTACAAGATGGATGGTTGGTTGAGAGAGTGGTTTAATGGTAGCGTGAAGTGGTTGCGTGAGTGAGTGAGTGGGTGAGAGAGCTGGGTTAATGCTGCTGTGAAAGGAACATGTGTGATGCAGAATAGTTGATACTCATACACCCACTACATACTCACACACCCACTACATACTCACACCACTACACACTCATACACCCACTACATACTCACACCACTGCACACTAATACACCCACTACACACACACACAATCACATACTCACACCACTACACACTCATACACCCACTACATACTCACACAACAACATATTCACACCACTACATACTCATACACCCACTACATACTCACACATCTACATACTCACACCACTACATACTCATACACCCACTACATACTCACACCACTACACACTCATACACCCACTACATACTCACACCACTACATACTCATACACCCACTACATACTCACACCACTACATACTCATACACCCACTACATACTCACACCACTACATACTCACACAACTACATCCTCACACCAGTACATCCTCACACCAGTACATTCTCACACCACTACATACAGAAACTAATACATCTCAGACTACTACATCTCATTCTATGGTAGTCTCACACTGTCACATACCCATACCACTACATGAGTAATCTACTACACTCACTACTGTATTCTCACAATACTACTTGTTACTCTACTAGAATTACATTGTTATACACATCCTCACCAACCCACATCCTCACCCTCATCTCTGTGTTCACTCTCTCTCGCACGTACATTGTTCAATCGCCCGTGTTCTTTATTTAGTTTATTAAATCTTACTTAGAGTCAGTGAGTGAGTTGGTTTAAGGCCGCTTTTAACAGTATTCCAGTTATATCACGGCGTGCCAGCTTAATGTGGGAGGAAAGCCCGAGGTGATGCAGGTCTCAGATGATTACCACTTTAGTAAAACACATGAGGACGGGTATGGTACTGACAAACCTAGAACATAATCGGAGCAAACCGGGATTCGAACCCACAATCATAGGTTTCTAGCGTGCCCAAGGGACGCAACTCTGCACAGCGAATCGCAGCGCTTTAGACGACGGGTCCACCCGCGCCCCCTCTTACTTAGAAAGCAATAATGACATCAATGAAGCAAACACATTCTAAATGTAATTTCCCTGGACATTTCACGAGTATTTAATTGTCGTGTCAGAGATATAAACAGTCAATAATTCAGTACTTGGCTGAATCGAGCTAGCTTCCGTGTTGGGGCGAAACAAGCACTGGGCCCTGTCTGTGGTAAGTGGTATTACAGCAACGTGGCGGATGCGTATCTAGTATATCATCTGATGTGTGAGTAACACCATCATAAACGGATGTGCGTATAAACATTCTAGAATGTCTGTGTTCAACAAATCAAGTTAAGCACCTCGATTATACAGGTCCATTCCTTTGGAGTCAAGACAGTAGTATCCGTAAGATCGCTTTGTAGAACATAAGAAAGTGGCAGTGTCCTTTAAAGCTTTAAACAATATTCAAGCCCAATGATGTTTTGTTTGTTGTTTAACGCCGCACTTAGCAATATTCCAGTTAGAAGACGGCGGTCTGTAAATAATCGTGTCTGGACCAGACAATATAGTGATTGACATCATGAGCCTCGGTCCACGCAATTCGAGTACGATGACATGCATAAACCAAGTCAGCGAGCCTGACCAGCCGATCCCGTTAGTCGCCTCTTACGTCAAGCAAAGTCGCCTCTTATGGCAAGCATGGGTTTCTGAAGACCTGTTCTAACCCAGATCTTCACGGGTCTATGAAAGCGGGGACAACCAAGAATTATGGGTTTCTCACTTGTAACCATGTTTGGAATTAAACCCGGGTCTTTTACGTGAAGGACTACCGTTGTGCTCACCTTGTAGAAGGGATATTTCATTGTGGAGTTCGACACTTCTTAGATTCTTTGGTTTAAGTTAATGACATTAGGTGATATGATTTCACTCCTATAGAGACGTACTAGTCGGATTAATGCCGGTTTTATGTATAAAACAACCATTCCGCAGTTAAAAGCACATTATATTGTCTCAATATAACGAGGAGTGGTCGGAGTCAATAAAGTGTGTCTGAGTGGGGTATCGTTAAACTCCTTTTCACCTCGCCTCGCCTCACCTCACCTCACCTCACCTCGCCTCGCCTCGCCTCGCCTCACCCCACCCCGTCTCACCTCGCCTCGCCACGCCTCGCCTCGCCTCACCCCACCCCGCCTCGCCTCGCCTCGCCTCGCCTCGCCTCGCCTCACCTCACCTAACCTCGCCGCGCCTCACCTCACCTCACCTCACCCCACCTCGCCTCGCCTCGCCTCGCCTCGCCTCGCCTCGCCTCGCCTCACCCCACCTAACCTCATCTCACACCAAAACTAAAACCAAAACACCCATAAGGTGATCGCGACACTATTGCATTCTGTGGAGGAGTGGGTCAGTCTGGCACTTTACAGCACGTGTACGTGATCCTGGAGTGATTAGAGTGCAACATAACGCCACCTTGATTCTACTCAGACAAAACATGACCGTCTAATTGATGATACTGCGACATTGTTACTGTATCGTGTTGAACTATTAATTCTCTGCTTTCCACTATATCAAATATATTTCAAAATCTTGCGATAACGTATAACAGAAATATATAGTAAAATATCAAAGGTGGAAATGGAGCTTGTAAAATGAACCAACATAGTCTTGTCTGATTGTGAAATGTATCGCAATTCGAAAACCGCTTTGCATTTACAAGACAGACGCTGGACACAATTGACATTTAAACTGACCACAGGCTAGAACGCAAATGGTTAATAAAGCCGCACATTGCTTACAGTTAAAGATCCGTTCACTGCCATAATATTGTTATTCTTCGAGCACCTTGTCATTGTGAAACCTTGTTGGTTTATATCTGAATTACTTAACAAAATGTTAAAAATATGATTTTGGCATATTTTATTTGTGAAGACTGAGCACGATTTCATACAAATATCACCCAAAATATTCTTGATCCCTAACCTTTTTGGTACAGTATATATCGTTTAATCTGTTGAGACTCTTGTAGATCCGGGTAGAGAATAGGTCTTCAGCAACCCATGCTTGTCATAAGAAGCGACTATGCTTGTCGTAAAAGGCGACTAACGGGGTCGGGTGGTAAGGCTCGCTGACTTGTTTGATGCGTGTTTGATCCCAATTGCGTGGATCGATGCTCATGACGTCAATTACTGGATTGTCTGGTCCAGACCCGGTTATTTACAGACCCGTCATATAGCTTGAATGTATAGCTGGAGTGTGGCGTTAAACAACAACAAAAACAAACAAACAAATACACTGTTCAGTTGCATTCATGCTATAATAACAAGTGCGTGAATGTTTCAGCAATGTTTCATCTCTATAGCGGCCGTCCATGAAAAACAGGCGTGTTATAGTAAAGGTTCTATAACACCAAATCAGAATCATTCGTTCGACCAACAGTTTTCGTACATTGAATGTAGATTGAGAAATCTGGCGGCTGTTTATTGTCAAACTATTCTTATTTTCTTTAACCACTTGTCCTCGCTTCTCAACTGTTCACCTCCACATTATACCAAGATTCCCGAAGACAGGAATGACGTATGGAGCTCAACTTCTTTCAATGCGACGTTCCGCCACAGATGCTAGTACCCTTATAAAGCAAACGATATTGTATGATAAGGGTACTAGCATTGTACCAGAACGTCGCCCTGAAGAAAGAAGCTGAAATCGATAAGTAAATAGTACTAGTATTACTGTCTTTGTAGCTACTACACTTAACGATACCATATATAGACCGTGTTTTTTTATCGACATTGTTAACCACTTCACGTGAAAAGTATTTATCGTGACACCGAAATAACATTACTATTGTAGGTAGGTAGGTAGGTAGGTGATAGATGCTTAACAGATAAACAGATAGATAGATAGATAGATAGATAGATAGATAGATAGATAGATGGATGGTTGGAGGAGGGACGGACGGATAGATGGCTAGATGAATAGATGGATAAAAAAAACAATGAACTCACACAAAGTCAATTCTCATTATTTTGTACCAATGTCTGTACAATGTCATTTAACGCGCGTGACTTCAATCAGCTGAATCGCGGGAAACAATAGTTCATCAAAACGAGAGATGACATGAGCGCATGTATGCTCAAACTGCATTACAGTAATAGTGTCTCATCAGGCCATAGCTGATTAACGGACATGACGTTCTGACATATAGTTACGTTACGACATATATGAGTGAGTGAGTGAGTATGGTTTTACACCGCTTTTAGCAATATTCCAGCAATATCACGGCGGGGGACACCAGAAATGGGCTTCACACATTGTACCCATGTCGGGAATCGAACCCGGGTCTTCGGCGTGACGAGCGAACGCTTTAACCACTAGGCTACCCGACCGCCCCACGACATATATGAGAACTATGACGGCACAATACCAAGGTAAAAGTGGACCAATAACTTACGCCTTTACTTAAGACGTGACTTGCACTTTGTGTAAATTAATTGGAGTATGAACCTGGAGTCCAACCTGTATGGTCGCCGGAGCAGGTCTAGATCTATACACAATTTTAGTTAGTTCGCGTTGCTTCGTGTTTACACAGAAAGCCATACAACATCCAGTTTTAGCGCGGAATAAAATAGTTCCTCAATAATAGAGTTGACGTGGGAGTATGTATGCTCAACTTGCTTTACAGGAGGTGAGGTGAAATTGGGTTTAACGTCGCGTCCAAGATTATTGCACTTATATAGCGACGTGCATGTACGTGTATGTGTGTGTGGCTGCTTGTACTAGTCCGGACTGATGCCGATTTATAGTGCAAGCTCACTGAGATACCATGCCGCAGTTTAACATGAATACCCCACTCAGACACAGTATACTGACTCCGAGCCGACCAGTCCTTGTTTTAGCCCCTTAATGCCGAGCGCCAGACAGGGTAACAACAAGTACAATCTTTTAACGTCTTTTTGTATGACGCGGCCCGGGATCGAACCCTGGACCTTCCGCTCTCCGGGCGGACGCTCTACCACAAGACCACGGAGGCGGTTTGCTTTACAGGAACATCTGTTTCTTAACAACAACTGTATTCAAATAATATCATCATTGGATGAGAAAAGTCTGATGAGAACTGCCTCAGTAAGTAAGTCAAAATGACAGCGCGTCATAATACATGTACATCAAGAACAAGACGTCAAAATGGCCGACTCGATAAAGTGACTGGAGATATTTCTGAAGTTGTTAATGAACCTGTGGCGGTTAAATGTGTTGGTCATCATTGATTAATTGGCCGATCATTGAAAGGTGATTATAAAGATGTGTCAGAAAGATACTGAGGTAAATTCATAGATTGCTGTCAGTCCAGACACGGATCGAGTCGATACTACGATAGTTAGGATGGGTCTTTGCGGGGATATTTGTGAACTATCATCCGGTCAAACTTTCTGACGTTTCTCAATGTATGCTAAAACGCTGAATTCAGGATTAAAGGATCATGATGATCAGAGTTAGTGGGAGAGTGTGGTTTTAAGCCGCTTTTAGCAATATTCCAACAATATCACGACAGGGAACACCGCTCTAACCACTAGACTACCCCGCTGCCCCCTAAATGATCAGAAACAACGCTGATCTGTGTATTCGTTGATGGGATTCCCCCAAAATGTGTAAGTAGTCCGTCAGTGCTTAAGTCATTTCAAAAGAATACGTTCTCGTGAAAAGGTATGAACGTCAAAATGTGTCGTTCATACACTTTAGAACTTCAGTTTCGCGGTCACGTAACCGACCTCTCGTCCAATGGAAAAGCCATATATCGTATAAACTTCACATTAAAAAGTTATATTTAATGAATGAAATTTTGCTCTCTTTGAAACAATGTAGGTTCGTGATAAAAATGAAGCTTATATAGAGGGAAAGCTAAAATGTTGCCGCTTCCACGTGTATCAAAAAGTGATCGGAATCGTGCGGTTGTGTGGCTACTTTATTTATGACGGTGAAGATTTATTCTTCTTTTTTAATTTAAGTTCTGCCAGATATAGGTATAAACGATCAAGTAAATAACTTTTTTTTTTGTTTTACAGTTCTTTTAGTGGTCTTTGTAATTCGGGCTGAACAGCCTTCAATTATATTACTACAAATAGTGAGTGCGTGAGTATGGTTTTACGCCGCTTTTAGCAATATTCCAGCAATATTACGGCGGGTGTGTGTGTGTGTGTGGGGGGGGGGGGGGGGGGGGGGGCACCACAAATGGGCTTCACACATTGTACCCATGTGGGGAATCGCACCCGGATCTTCGGCGTGACGAGAGAACGCTTTAACCACGAGGCTACCCGACCGCTCCTTAATGCAAATAAGAAAACGCCTGTCACCGCGCTTAGAAACCTGTGAAGTAACGACAACAGAATCAATTTAGAACTTGTCAAAAACAGTTGTAAGCTATTTTTGTTTTCTATGGCTTTTGTTAATTTTATATTTGCTTAATGCTTTCTCCATTTGAGTACATTGATTAAAAATAGACAGGTATCGTTGAACCATGGACAATGTTTTTTTAATAATATGGATTTCACCCACGACAAACAATCAAGTAGATGACCAAAGACTTCCAAAGTCGGTTTGTTCGTTTCTTTGCGGTTTAACGCCGCACTCAGCAATATTGCAGCCATATGACAGCGGTCTGTAAATAATCAAGTCTGGACCAGACAATCCAGTGATTGACATCATAAGCATCGATCCACGCAATTTGGATACGGACTCCCAAAGTGGAAAAGGCAGGGGATAACTTAAATGCCAATTTTCTAAGCGATAATCATCATCATTGAGTTTTGATCACATGGTTACAATCCGACTGAGGATCGGCAGTCAGTGACCGCGAGCGATTATGTATAGCAGCGTGTGCGGCGGACGTACATTACCAGCACAAACTGAAGGAACACGTGCATGTGTGGTATTTAAAGCGCTATCGACTAAAGGCATTGCTAATAATAACCTCTCGCAGTCACCTGACTGTCGATTCTTACCCGGATTGAAACAACGTGATTGATACCAAAATTCAATTATACTGTTTATTGCTAAGAAAATTGACATTTCTTGAAAAGTGATTTTTGTCATTCTTGTAAGTAATATTCCCCATCGGCGGAATGGCTTGTTTTCACTTTCTAAGTATGAGCACATCTGCAGCTATCTTCGTTGATTAATCATCGCGATGTGGCGAGGACTATAGTCGCCTAAGGCGCCGCAATTCATTGTGCAGAGTTGCGCCCCTTGGGCATGCCAGAAACCTATAATCGTGGGTTCGAATTCCTGTTCGCCCTGATTATGTTTCTAAGTTTGTCACATTACCTTGTTCGTGGGTTACACCAAAGTGGCAAACGTCGGAACCCTGCATCACTTTGGGCTTTCCTCCCAGATTAAGTTGGCACGCCTTAATATAACTGTAAAACAGCAGCGTTAAACCCTACTCACTCACTCACTCACTCACTCATACACCCACCCAACCACTCACTCACTCATACATCGCCCCTCGTTGTCTTGTATACACAGCAGATCTAACTATGCTGGTTTATCAATTCACCCAAATCAACTGAATAACCAGGGTCACCTTCCTAATTGTACAATGTTGTATGTGCACTAAAAAAATATTTTCGGACGACTTCCGTCCGAAATGTTTTATTGTTTTTTATTTGTCCCATCTTGGCATAATTACCTTTGTATCACATTATACACGTACATAGGTAATACAATCTATTGATTCAAAGACACTACTCAATACCAATATTTCGTTAAATGACAAAATGAATCATTATATTACTAAAGTATACCACTCCCCTATGTTCCAACTTTGGTGCACGATTCTGAACCTAGGACGTGGCAAGTTTAAACGATAAGTAAATAAGGACGATATTTCCGGTTGTGGTAATTCCAGAATCACTCTAATCGGAAATAAAATATTAATGAGAACTATATTCCCCCAACAGCGTTGAAACCCAACATCATTTGAGCAATGATGAGAAGTTTATATACATCAACTGACTCCTAAGTGTTATTGCATCATGAGAAAATCGTTAATTCCGCTGTAATATCACTAATTGATGCATTCATTAATTACCGGTACACTTCGCGAGCTCTGCATTGATAGGTTTGGATAAATAAAAATATCACCAGTAAATGGAACAGCGCGATTAGGTTCCGCCACGGCTGAGAGGCCCCAATAACAGATTTCCTGCAGAGTCCCGCGGGACGATGAGTGATCCAACGAACCTATTGTCAGTGTATTGGGATGGTGCTTCCTGCTAAATGTTAATCATTTATGAGACATAAAGCTTAGCGAATGCCCGCCTGGGTGTTGGATTTAAACGCTAGCTTTTTTAATTTGTCGACATCAGGCCGAATGTACATTCGAGTCATAACATCAGATACGCGTGAAAGATTCATGTTGGAATCGTGATGTTTCGGCCATTTCGAAATGTTATGTTAATAACAACACTATTAAGTGATACAGATCACGTTGATTGTGTGATGGATTAGTCATGTGTGACATGCATGAGAATTGGTATGGTGAAATTTGAGGACAGGAATACGTCAGACCTATTCTCATAGTTATCAGTATTGATTTTTTTTACCAAATCTTTGATAATTCATGTGCTTGTTTGAGTGACGACATGTTGTGCTTTGTAGGCATTTTGTTTATTTTCGATCTTTATATAGTGGAACCTCGTTAATCTTGAAGATGGCGTTCTCCGCGAAAAGGTCCGGTTCAAGATATGTCCATATGAAAGAATCATGTGGCTTGTTTGTTTGTTTGTTTGTTTGTTTGTGTGTTTGTTGCTTAACGCCACACTCAGCAATATTCAAGCTATATGACAGCGGTCTGTAAATAATCGAGTGTGGACCAGACAATCCAGTGACTGACATCATGAGCAACGATCTACGCGATTTGGATACGATGACATGCATCAACTAAGTCAGCGAGCCTGACCACCCGATCTCGTTAGTCGCCTCTTACGTCAAGCAATGGGTGTCTGAAGACCTATTCTACCCCGTATCATCACGGGTCACATGTCGCTTGTGCACATACAGATGTACCCTGTACTCATGTGGGATTTTCAGGGTCCGGGTTGAGGAGGTTTCCGTCTAATCTGATAGTTGATTGAATGAAAATGCAAGGTTGTGAATGTTAAATATATTGAACTGAAGCTGTTGTGGTGAAGTTAACGTGGTGGGTGCTGACTGGTGGTGGCTGCTGAATTGTGGCTGTGGTGGATGCTGTTAACGGAGGTGAGTGCAGAATTGTGGCTGTGGTGGGTGGTGTTAATGGAGGTCGGTGCTGAATTGTGGCTGTGGTGGGCGGTGTTAATGGAGGTCGGTGCTGAATTGTGGCTGTGGTTGGTGGTGTTAACGGAGGTCGGTGCTGAATTGTGACTGTGGTGGGTGGTGTTAACGGAGGTCGGTGCTGAATTGTGACTGTGGTGGGTGGTGTTAACGGAGGTCGGTGGTGAATTGTGACTGTGGTGGGCGGTGTTAACGGAGGTCCGTGCTGAATTGTGACTGTGGTGGGTGGTGTTCACGGAGTTGAGTGCTGAATTGTGGCTGTGGTGGATGCTGTTAACGGAGGTCGGTGCTGAATTGTGGCTGTGGTGGATGGTGTTAACGGAGGTGAGTGCTGAATTGTGACTGTGGCGGGTGGTGTTAACGGAGGTCGGTGCTGAATTGTGACTGTGATGGATGCTGTTAACGGAGGTGAGTGCTGAATTGTGGCTGTGGTGGGTGGTGTTAACGGAGGTCGGTGCTGAATTGTGACTGTGATGGATGATGTTAACGGAGGTGAGTGCTGAATTGTGACTGTGGTGGGTGGTGTTAACGGAGGTCGGTGCTGAATTGTGGCTGTGGTGGGTGGTGTTAACGGAGGTCGGTGCTGAATTGTGGCTGGGGTGGGTGGTGTTAACGGAGGTCGGTGCTGAATTGTGACTGTGATGGATGCTGTTAACGGAGGTGAGTGCTGAATTGTGGCTTTGGTTGGTGGTGTTAACGGAGGTGAGTGCTGAATTGTGACTGTGGCGGGTGGTGTTAACGGAGGTCGGTGCTGAATTGTGGCTGGGGTGGGTGGTGTTAACGGAGGTCGGTGCTGAATTGTGACTGTGGTTGGTGGTGTTAACGGAGGTCGGTGCTGAATTGTGGCTAAGGTGGGTGGTGTTAACGGAGGTCGGTGCTGAATTGTGACTATGATCGGTGGTGTTAACGGAGGTGAGAGTTGAATTGTGGCTGTGGTGGATGCTGTTAACGGAGGTCGGTGCTGAATTGTGGCTGTGGTGGATGGTGTTAACGGAGGTGAGTGCTGAATTGTGGCTAAGGTGGATGGTGTTAACGGAGGTCGGTGCTGAATTGTGGCTGTGGTTGGTGGTGTTAACGGAGGTCGGTGCTGAATTGTGACTGTGGTGGGTGGTGTTAACGGTAGTGAGTGCTGAATTGTGGCTAAGGTGGGTGGTGTTAACGGAGGTCGGTGCTGAATTGTGACTATGATGGGTGGTGTTAACGGAGGTGAGTGCTGAATCGTGGCTGTGGTGGGTGGTGTTAACGGAGGTCCGTGCTGAATTGTGGCTGTGGTGGGTGGTGTTAACGGAGGTGAGTGCTGAATTGTGACTGTGGTTGGTGGTGTTAACGGAGGTCGGTGCTGAATTGTGGCTAAGGTGGGTGGTGTTAACGGAGGTGAGTGCTGAATTGTGACTGTGGTTGGTGGTGTTAACGGAGGTCGGTGCTGAATTGTGGCTAAGGTGGGTGGTGTTAACGGAGGTCCGTGCTGAATGGTGGCTGTGGTGGGTGGTGTTAACGGAGGTGAGTGCTGAATTGTGGCTGTGGTGGGTGGTGTTAACGGAAGTCCGTGCTGAATTGTGGCTGTGGTGGTTGGTGTTAACGGAGGTCCGTGCTGAATTGTGGCTGTGGTGGGTGATGTTAACGGAGGTCCGTGCTGAATTGTGGCTGTGGTGAGTGATGTTAACGGAGGTCGGTGCTGAATTGTGGCTGTGGTGGTTGGTGTTAACGGAGGTGAGTGCTGAATTGTGGCTGTGGTGGGTGGTGTTAACGGAGGTCCGTGCTGAATTGTGACTGTGGCGGGTGGTGTTAACGGAGGTCCGTGCTGAATTGTGGCTGTGGTGGATGCTGTTAACAGAGGTGAGTGCTGAATTGTGGCTGTGGTGGGTGGTGTTAACGGAGGTCCGTGCTGAATTGTGACTGTGGCGGGTGGTGTTAACGGAGGTCCGTGCTGAATTGTGGCTGTGGTGGATGCTGTTAACGGAGGTGAGTGCTGAATTGTGGCTGTGGTGGGTGGTGTTAACGGAGGTCGGTGCTGAATTGTAGCTGTGGTGAGTGCTGTTAACGGAGGTCGGTGCTGAATTGTGGCTGTGATGGGTGATGTTAACGGAGGTCGGTGCTGAATTGTGGCTGTGGTGGGTGATGAGTGAGTGAGTGAGTATGGTTTTACGCCGTTTTGAGCAATATTCCAGAAATACCACGGCGGAGGTCGGTGCGGAATATTGGCTGTAGTGGGTGATGTTAACGGTGGTTAACGTAACATAACATAACGAATATAGTTTATAGTTTATCCTGAGATCTGAATATAATACACAATTAATCAGAAAGTGAGTTTCATCCTCAACTTCGTGATTTCAAAAAAATGACAAATACGTTCATGAAGAGAAGCGGTGGGTGAAAATCGACCAGCTTCAATTTCAAAGGGAAGTGTACCACAATGTCACTCAGCAAAGACACTCTGCTGAGATCTATCTATAATAGTGCATACATAAAATGAACTTTCAAGGGTACCCTTAAACAAGTCCTCAACTTGTTTCCATTCAATTTTCCAGCGTCATTCCACTGTCCTCGGTGCCAGTTTTCGCGATCAATAGAAATTAGTCTATTTCTAACGTTCTGGAAGTCAAATTCTGAAATGTTATAAACATCATTGACTGGTAGCTGTAGTTAATGAAACGTTAAGTTTCCCCATGACTTTTCGAAATGTAATGACCAAGATCGGACAATACTTATAATTCTGTTTGTTGAAACAAAGTTTTCCAAAAACGGATCATTTCAATTCTCTGTTCAGTGAAAGGAGACAACCAACCCACTTATCCCCGGACAACAAATTTGGAGTTTATATTCCTACACCAAGAAAGACACGACAAGCCTTACTCTGGATAGCGTTGATACAGTTAAATTCGCGCTTCCCCCAGAGAGCTGACTCATATGATAGTATAAGCTGAACTTAGTTATTGTATAAAGTGTTCAAATCATCATATGGCATACCACCGAGTGATTTAAATTTACTGATAATTACTCTAAGAGCCCTCTCAGCAGATTGAACTATTTCTTTTGCCGTGAAACTCAAATCTAAGTGTTCCTGTAACCAAATCCCAAAGTATTTATTAAGCAGAAGCTAACTCGAGACTATCACTACGCATCAATATAAAGACGGTTTTAGCAACAAGGTAGTCTATAATGTACAATTGTAGTTGTTTCGACGTTAATGCATATTCGCAACCTAACACACCATTTGGCAACACAATTTAGCATTAACTGAAGGGAGTGTTCGTCCTCTGCGATTAGAGCTGTCATCAGTGTACAGAGGCAAATTGAGCCTAAGCATTATTCCCTCAATATCGACAACACAGCATAAATTGTTAATTTCATGAGCCAAATCATTTGTGACACCTGTAAAAACCCTCATTGCAAAATTAACCAAACAAGACACTAATTCGTTCAAAGGAGAAACTACTGCAGCTATCAATCAAAGACCACCGTCGACGATGTCGCGCAAATATAGGTGAGGCTTGTACAGAACTGTTACAAGAGCATCATATTCAATCGATCCATGAACCCCACGCCCTTCTGCTTTTCGTGTTTAAGTTAATCCGCTGAATAAACCCAGGTGGAGCACGTGAACGATAGCAGATGAATTAAAGTGATTTGATACCCAACGGAGGAAGTCGACTGGCACTTATAATCTCCGAATTACAAACACAGTTTGCATCTGTTTACTCTAATGCATTCCGCGGGATAACATTAAGGTTCTGTTTTCATGTAAACGAAAGTCATCGATTGAAGCAATACGTCATATTTCGCGGAGGCGCTTTTTAAAACGGTTACGACAACGTGAAGATTATTTGGGATTTAATTTTGGGGGGGTGGGTAATTTGAAAGAGGATGAGGAAATGTTATCTTTGATCAGTGTGTGGGTGAGTCTTTATTGCACAATCCACATAGTGTACATACAGTTATCAGTCGGTAAACTCAATCTTGAAATGATTGGGTAATAAAATATCAGCTTCAAACGACACATACAGAGACCAAACCATCACAGCGCGACTGTTCTTAGAGTTTCTTCCTCTATCGTAATCCAGTGCTTCCATTTCTCGCCGTTGTGATGGGACAGCACAAACAGTAGAAATACGTCAGCCATATTGAAGCGTTTATTGGCCTTTAATCTCTGAAGGTACAGTGGAATTTACTATCTCGCTAAAATGTCGCGGGGTTCAACAATGGGCACTGATTTTATCTTTATTCTATCTTGACTTTATCTTGATTTGAATATTGCCATTTGACAATTTTTCTGAACTCTTTTGCACGACTGGACTTGCAATTATGAAGCTGCACTTTGCAAGCATGAAAGGATCAAATATGGCATCTTCATCTTTTAGTCTTTAGTTGGTATTGAAAATGCAAAACGAACGATTCAAGATTACCAGTGAAAAGGCCAAGATAGGGGTTTTTTGCAGACGATTTTTTTTTTATTTAAACACCAATATATAATACGTCAAAGACAGAGAATAATCAGTCTCGATTATCTGCCGAAAGAGATTCCATTAGGATAAAAAGGCAAAATAGTGGTGAAAATAATATGACTGGATCACTGAAAATCAGTTTATTTTAACCATGATATAAGAGGAATTATCACGTGTGTGAAGATGGCTTTATTACTGTGAAGTTACACAAACTGGATGAGCTACAGTGCTGACGGCTATGATCTAACAATAGTTGACAAAACGCATATACCCAAGTACATCGACCATTCCTGTATGCTGTGTTACATGTGTCAAATTGCGTGAACTGCGTGATTTTACGTGCTCAGTTGGTTTGTACACAGCAAGATCGTAGGTAACATGTACAGAATTTATAATTACGGGTTCACAAGTCATATTCTCAGTGAAATATTTGTGTGATAATTAGATGTATCCTGTGACCGCCATTACACAGTATTGTAACTCGAAGTCATTTGTGACGTGACATGTAACAACATGACGTCATAACTCTATTGGATTTTACAAGAGTGCCACTGGCCAATCAGATAGCTAGATTCTTTAACGAGTAATGGTTATTACTATTTTACGTCTTAATCGGTTTGACGTTTGACGTTAGACGTTTGACGTGTGACGTGTGACGTGTGACCTTTATTACTGGAGTAATGCTGACTGCGTCGTTAAACTACATTCCCTTACTCCATAATGACAATACATGGTGATGGTAAACGTTGAGAATGGGTTTGGTCTCTCGATAAAGTAGACACGACAAGAATTTATTTAATAGCATGGCCTCATGTTTTAGTCACGTATGTGATCTTTTAATGAATAATAATAATAACCCTTTCCATATCCAATAGAAATCACTGCATAAAGCAGAGTCCATTCCGACTATACTTATGAACATGTGATTATGAATCACTATAAAAAATAGCTAAAAAGTGAGCGTATCCTGCCCCATCGGTGGCACTCGTCACAAACACATGCACAGGCAAATCAATTTTTCGCTTGAAAAAACATGGGAACATATAATACAAGTCAAAAGAGGGAATTGCATCAGATATCATTTTTGTCACTCAAATTTGAAAATCTCCGCCACATGTCTACCATAGAACATTTTGAAAGTTTTTCTGATGCCTTGAATGTTGTAGCCTTGATCAAAGAACTTCTGAGCAAGAGTCGTATGACGCTCTTTGAAATCTCGGTAGAAAGAGCATACTCGATTGTATCTCAAAAGTTGCGAAATGTAAATACCAAAGGCTGGAGCTGCAGAATGTTACTAGAAATGAAGGGAAGGTGGACTATTTGACAGTTGAAGTCATCGCTCTTATCATACAGTCTTGTGGAGAGTGTTTTGTCACGCTGAGTCTTTATGCGTAAATCAAAACGAAACGAATGTGGCGGTTTCACTGGTCTTTTCTATTTCAGTGAGTAAATCAGTTGAAAAGAGCTGACTATTTGACCGTTATTATATGTCAGATTATTGAAATTCCTAAAGTTAAACTTCTTGACCAAACTCCTTTGTTTTGATTTTGCCAATCCGAGCAGAAATTCCGATTTGTTGGCGTAAAATAAAAAATTCCTAAGGAGGGGACACAATTGGTGTCCAAAGCTACTTCTTGCCGAAATGTCTAATCCCCAAATTTCACAAAGAGGTTATCGATGAAGAAGTCTCTTCATGCATAGAGCTAAATATGAAACAGATGAGGCGGTATCACTGGTCTCCTTTATTTCTAGTTCAGGTGGGTAAATAAGTGGAAGGGAATTTGCTATTTGATTGTTTTTTAACGATATCAGATCATTGATATACCTTGAGTGAGTGAGTGAGTGAGTTTGGTTTAACGCCGCTTTTAACAGTATTCCAGTCATATCACGGCATGTCAGCTTAATGTGGGAGGAAAGCCCGAAGTGATGCAGGTCTCAGACGTTTACCACTTCGGTGAAACCCACGAGCACGGGTATGGTGCTGACAAACCTAGAAACATAATCGGGGGGAACCGGGATTCGAACCCACCATCATAGGTTTCTGGCGTGCCCAAGGGACGCAACTCTGCACAGCGAATCGCGGCGCCTTAGACGACTGGGCCACCCGTGCCCCTCGATATACCTTGAGGCTAAAGTTAAACCTTTTGGCCCAATTACCTTGTTTTGACTTTGTCAATCCGAACCGAAGTTCCAGATGTGATCTGATACTGAAGACAAGCTAAAGGAGAACAGCAACGGATCTTGTTATACTAATGCTAGTATCTAGAGTTCAACAAATCAACTATTGCTAGTGGGTTAAATATCGTAACAAACAGGGGTGAAGTATCTTTTGAAAATGAAATTTCTACTTGACATTCTACTTCTACAACACCGAGGTCACAATTTATACATAGCGAAGTTTAAAAATAAAATACTGTCTTACATTTCCGAACATAAATTACATAAAATTATGCAAAGAAATTCTAAATACCAAAGACTCTTATGTACCATTCGGTATCTAACAGAAGGGCTTTAAACTAAAAACGCTTTGGGCTAAAAACTGTGATTAACATGCCAGGGTTGAGATAAATATATCTTCATCTTTGTCTAAATACTTCTAAGTATATTCTGTTATCAGCGACATTCTGAGAGATCCAAATGTGAGAAATCAACTTGAGAAAAGCAAGTACCTTACGTCAGAAACCCAGTTTTGTTTAATTTATAGAAGTTATTAACATTATAGACGATTGATATGGACATCCATGTGGATTCATACTTAACAGTATCATTCAGTACTTGATCACTCTCAACTGAGTGCATAGTCACGATATGGCTGAAATAGTGCCGATGTGACTTTAAATATTAACTCACTCACTCACTCACTTAAAGTAAGATGTAGTACCTTTCAATAACGCAATCCTACTTCGTACTCTATATCAGTATTGTTTTCTTAATAGACCACCTCGGACCCAAACGCTCATACTGTTCGGTACATGTCTCTCAGCGGATGTCAAATCTAAAATAACAAACAGTTTGCAAAAAATGAGATTTCCATGGAAACCCCTTGACCCGTGATGATTGCTTCCATGCCGATGCCCCCGCGAGGACGTTCGTTTCCAGACAGAAATCACTTCTCGTTGGAGCAGAAATTCTCACAACTGCACAGCAGCCAGAAATACAATCCCTTGACAACGCCAACTAATCAGGCTAACTGTCGGTGGTGCGTTTCATTCCGAGGTCAGAATACTTCCTACAAGGATAGTATCCCCGTAAAGTAGTCACATAAACGATTCTGGTATGAATGGATATCCTTCTGTCAAAGTAGGAACATATAATTGTGTGATCAAGCGACAAATATAAGCCTGGAACGACGCATGTTTTAGAGTCTAGGTTGTAACAGTGTTCAATGTATCAGCTTATATCGGTAGTTACCGAGAGGCGGTGGGTTAGCCTAGCGGTAAAGCGTTGGCTCGTCACGCCGAAGACCCGGTTCGATTCCTCACGTGGGTACAATGTGTGAAGCCCATTTTCCGGTGGCACCTGAGGTGATAGTGCTGGAATATTGCGGCATAAAACCATACTCACTCACGGTAGTTACCGTCCTAGATATATATCTATTGATATTTGATCATTTCTATGTACCAACGTGTTGTGACGTGTGAGGTCATTGATTAATATTGTAAAATATCAACTTGAATCCAGTATATTTCACGTCCATTCCAATGGACCCCTTTGTAACCTAATTGTATGTATGATAGGTAGTGACCCACTAAAGCAGGGATCTTACAAATACAGTGTACTGGGGACCCGGCATCCTAACGGGGCTCCTTCATGCTATGTTTCAGTACATGCGATTGAGTTAGTTTTGTCGAACACCACTTAGAACAGTTTTTAGTCTATATCTAGGCGTGTAAGCTTAAAGTGGGAGAAAAGCCTAAAGCAGGTTTCAGACGTTTACCACTTTGATGAAACCGACAAGCTCGGAATTATCATCAGACCCAATCTGGATTCGAACCAACGATCACAAGATCCTGTCTCGCTTAAGGGACGCAATTCCACAAAGCGAATTGCGGCGCCTTCACTCCGAAACCACCGATGCACACGAGAATGAGGAAATTCCAATAATGCGAAGTATCACCCAGAAAATAACATTCGACTGACATTTATCTACAATGATATAGTATTTGCCACAGAGAATGTTCAAAAGTGACAGTTTAATGAGCAAATAATTCAGCACCAGCAATACTTGGGTTTGAGGTGAGTAAAGGTTAATGTGTCTGTGTGGTTGATGTGGAGTAATATTTCCTGGACAGCATTACGGTTGTAGTCTGCAGACCCTGGCATTGAAATACCCCACAGTGCTTCGAGTCACTTCAAAGAGAATTACAATTGAAGGTAGTCTGGGCAGTAAATAGTGAATAGGATCCTTGATTAGTTAAGGAGTGTCTTAATTTCAAATTATAGAAGTTGTGTGATCAAGGTTACAACATTCAAGGCCTCAGTAAAGTTTTATGGAAAACATGTGGATGACATTTCCAAACTTGAAAACAAAATTATGCCCGATGCAATGTCTTTTTCTGACTTGTACCACATGTTCCCGTGTTGTTTTTGGTGAAATGTTAACTTGCCTTTGCATGTGTTTGTGACGGGTGCCACCGGTGGGGCAGGATACGCTCACCTTTTCGCGAACATCTGGTGTCATCCCTATTTGATAGTGATTATAAACACATGCTCATGATAATGTCGGATTCGTACAATCTTGCTTTTGGCAGCGATTTCTTATGAATAGTGAGTGAGTGAGTATGGTTTTACGCCGCTTTTACCAATATTCCAGCAATATCACGGCGGGGGACACCAGAAATGGGCTTCACACACTGTACCCATGTCGGGAATCGAATCCGGGTCTTCGGCGTGACGAGCGAACGGTTTAACCACTAGGCTACCCGACCGCCCCTCTTATGAATATGGAAATGGTTGTGTCGCTTATATTTATTTGGTTCTTCCGATATATATATCATAGATGTGGACACTTGTTTTCCGATGGTGGGCGGGTCGAATTTCTATATGATCCAGACAATGACCCTTGGTTGCAATACCTTGACCGGATTTTATATTTTGTTTTGGTTAAATTGACTAACAAAATATAATTCAACGGTGCCCAGAGAATCTCATCAACCATAATTGGAAACCGCTAGACTTGCCAAACTATTATAGACTTTTAGCGGATATATGGGTATTTTTGTTTCAGGGTCTGTTCGAGAGACAGGTAGCCTGATAGTCAGTTTTACAAACGTATCATCATGTTAAGGCTTAATGAAACAGTGATCGATGCTGCGTCTAACTCCCACGCTCATTCAGCGGTAAGGTTCTCCTACCACGATGTTAAAGGTTAAAGGGCCAGATATAATAAGTCATTTGCTGAGAGATTAATATCACAATATTCGTAGAAAGTATTTAAATGTCCAAATGAAAGTGCTGAAATCACACGCTCCGTAATCGGATTCCAAGGGCAAAACTATTTGGGGGCGTGGCCAAAAGCTACCGGCGCAACGATGGAGCGATGCGTGACAATGTTTTCATCGCTGATTTGTGGCAGCTTACGGATACCTCAGGGAGCGGTCAATCTAAAAGTGTTGCTATTTCTGTTAATCCTAGAAAAATAACATCGCGTGCCTTGCTGAGGGTTTGACCTCATATCGCCTACACCCCATTTCGCCTACGCCCTTATCAAAACAAATTTAGGGTTGACTGCATATCACATAAATGCTGTTATACCTTTAGAAAAGTGAACTCTTCCACTTATGATGTAATGAGGTAATGTAGTAACAAACTCAGCTCTCTGGAGATTTGCCTTTTTGACGCTGAGTGTGAAATTTGCAGAGGTTTATATACAATATTGCGAAAAGAATAAGATAAAATGAGCAGGTCTTGCTAACAGAAAAAAACAGCTTAGGTGATCAAAGTAGAAAATAACTAAGTCATGTTTATACTATAAAAACATATGTATGGTTGATCAAAGAAGAAGATAAGTAAGTCATGTTTATACAATCAAAACATGTAGGCGATATGAGGTGTAGGCGATATGAGGTCAAGCCTTGCTGAGTGTGTGAAACCTTTGATCTTGACATTGTGAATAATTAAAATAACAATTAATGTCTGTGATCAGCGTTTTACGACTAACATCCTGTTTGGTTCCATAAACGGTGACTTCTACATTTCTAGCATGTGGCCAAGTGATAATCCCCATCGTGTTTGTTTAAGCAATAGACATCTGTATATCCAGAATTCGTTCATTTTAAAAGATAAAAAGAAATTGATAAAAAGAATGAGCACTGTGTAAAATATTGTCCAACTTCAATTTAACATTTTCATTTATATAATTCACAATCCATCAACTCTCCGTTTGATTCCAAATGAGAACGATGAATTGCAAAATACAACTCAAAATCGGGAATAGTCAATTAGATGGCAATATGGTACACGGCAATGAATACCCTCGTATCTGCTCTTTGTTAGTTTTATTCCCATCATTGGATAAAAGTTCATTAAGAAACTATCATATTGTTATGTGTACAAGTTGACATCTTTGTTATGTGTACAAGTTGACATCTTGAAATGAGATGTTGAGACGCTAAAAGATGAGTCGGAATCCAGGCTTTCATCTCAGAAGCCAGAGGATCCCTCCCAGTTGGAAAATCTTATCAAACAGGTAAATGATCTGCAGGATTATGTGGAAAGACAAGAGCAATACAGTCGCAAAATATGTGTATATTGTGCTATTTTGAATCAACATACCAAGGAAGATGACTTGCTTGACAACGGTTTAAGGATCTGTACCGAAACGCCGTCTTTAAGTACATGTATTAAGAAGTTGCTATCCATAAATTGTGTCTACTTTGTCATCCGTCAATATATATATCTTCTGTTTCTTTACTAATGAAGCTTATAGGGGCGTTTGTCTTGGGGGGTTGGGGGTTATGTCCCAGAGGTCTTTTGTCTAAGGTTTTTTTCCATGAGGGCTTTTGTCCGCACACCGATCCAGACAGAACAGGGTGCATCGAATAGTTAAATGGCCACGGCCAAGATTTCGGTCAATCAGCCAATTACCAAGTGGAATGTTCGTTCTGGAATATTTCTGGCATTGGAAACAAACTTGCTGACCACAGCTTTCTCAGATTTCTAAATCAGTTTGATTTCATAGGTCTAAGTGAAACATGGGTACAATCCTGAAACATTTCTCAATATCTGCATGACTTGATCCAGCATAAGGAAGAGAAGTTATGGATGTCAACTTCTCTATTATGAGGAACACAACGTTTCGGAGTATATATCCGTTTGCCCATTGTTCATTGCCATTTAGCTATCAGTGATAATTTAGTCCTGGCTTCAATTGTCTATTACTTATCGCCTTACCAGCGCAAATTATCTGTTGGCTTCCCTTGACAAGATTCCATCTTTTGTTATCTATCTATCTATCTATCTATCTATCTATCTATCTATCTATCTATCTATCTATCTATCCATCCATCCATCCATCCATCCATCCATCCAACCATCCGTCTGTCTGTCTGTCTGTCTGTCTGTCTGTATGTATATGGGGGTAATTAGCACTGATAGAGGTAAAGGAATAGAAATAACAATGGGCAAATGGAAGCCAGCTAGATAAATGGAACTGACAAAGATCAGAGCAGTAAGTCCCAAGCACTAGGCAGGTATGTTCCCTGGTCACGGTTCATGGCTGGCAGATGTCTCTTGCTGTCAATGGCTTGTTTTTCTTTGTCGCCAGTTGATGTTGTTGGTAGACAGGACTTCGGTGGCTTCTCACATGATGTTATGGTCTTGGTTCTTGAGGATGTGTTCTGAATTAGCGGATTTCAGGTCTGGTTTGTTGACAGAGGTTTTGATTTTCTTTGAGTCTGGTGTTGGGGGATCTGAGGGTTTCTCCATTGTACTGGCGGCCACAGTTGCAGGGAATATGGTATATATTAGCTTAATCTAAAGAGTTCCTCGTGTGAAAAATAATATTAAACAAAACAGGAACTCAGTTCCTTAATATTTGCTCATCTTTTAATTTGTCTATTTATAATGGCCGCTGTGGTACTGACTCGGAAAATGGTGACTTTACATTGATCAGTACCTCTGGAGCAAGCGTCATTGACTACGTGGTGACCTCTTCGGCGCTGTTTTAACTCTGTCGATGATTTGCCATTGTAACTAGGTCCGCCCACCTTTCGCTTGTGTATTCATTAACTCACCTGCCGAGTCTGACGCAGCTTGTGACTTCCGTTATGTGTGGGATGAAACCAAACAGGATTTATTAAGAGACAGCTTACTTTCTGATGATTGTCTAGACATGTTCGACCCCCTTTCAGAATTGATACTTGCAGATATTGATAAAGCAGTCACTGTGTTTACTGATGTCATTTGTAATGCTGCAAATTGTATGAAACGATCTTGTAAATCATTTAAGAAAATGTCACAGGTCTGGTTTGATAAGGAATGTAAATATTTAAGTTGTGAAACAAATAGGCTCTTATCTGTTTACAGGTCTTATAAGCATCGGGTTTCATTGCAGATATATATATAGACAAAAAATATGAAAACATCAGCGTTGAGAGAAAAGAAACGTATCCATAATGTTAGTTCTTGTAACACTTTGTTAGATAATACACACACTAGTAAAGCGGTTAGCTCTGTTTTCAAAAGGCTTTAACACAGTTTAATGGTATTAAGATTAAATGAATATATTTAACAAGGATTATCTAGTTGACGATGAAGGTTTAGATTTAGACGATATTGATGAAGGTTTTGATGATATGACTCAGTTTATCCTCGTTTCCGTTTTTATAAGTTTTTAGGATATTTGATACCAAAATTATGCCTATTTTACTGTATGGGTCTGAGGTTTGGGGGTTGGATAGTGTAGTAATTATAGAAATCATTCACATGTTTGCATGCGAATGCTTTCTTGAAGTGAAGATCTCAACACAATATTACACAGCATTGGGCGAATGTGGCAGATACCTTTTGTATATATTTCCATAAAACGTTCCATGAAATTCTGGATTAGATTATTGCATACGCCAGATGAAAGATATCACAAAAGTGTTATAACATGCTTTTACAAGCAGCAAATAATGGCCAAAACAATTGGGTTTCCAAATCAAAGTATTTGTTGTTTCGACTTGGATTTGGCTATGTATGCGAATCACAAACAGTAAGTAGTAAAGAAACTTTTATCGGGGAACTAATGGCAAGATTAAGATGTATGTTTTTTAACAGGATGGGCACGCCTTTCTTTTCAGCAAGTCTTAAACTAGAAATTATACTTTCTTTAAAGGTAATTTTGGAACAGAATTATATCTTAAACATGTAATAATTGCAAACTTCCGCGTGGCCATCGCACAATTTCGTCGCAGTTCCTATGGTCTCAAAATAGAAACTGGCAGGTATTACAATATCCCTAGAGATAAAAGGCTGTGCACTCTTTGTAATGAAGGTTACATCGAAGATGAAAACCATTTTTGATGGTTTGTGTCCGGTATAAAACATAACTACTAAATTTATTTCATACCCTACACGTAACAAATATAATACGCTTTTGGCATCAACAGCTACGAATGAAATCCGACATTTATAAGTAAAGCTAGTTTTTAGTGCACTTTGCCTACACTTGGAAAAGATGCACCCCTCACATTAATTGTGGGCTAATCTAAAGTATTTCGTACGTTATTATTACTTTACTCTCTATTGACAAGCCTGTGAGTTGCTTTGAAACATGTTGTTGTCTATATATTTCCTCTCAACACCCGGTATAAGTGAGTGAGTGATGCAATATCACAGGGGCACCAGAAATGGGCTTTACACATTGTACCCATGTCGGGAATCGAACCCGGGTCTTCGGCGTGACGAGCGAACGCTTTAACCACAAGGCCACCCGACCGTCCCACACCCAATATAATGAAAGGGGAACTTTAAATGTGTGTTCATAGGCAAGCTATTGTTATATATACTAGTATCTCATCAGCAGCCAGTGAGCAAACCATTTATGTAAAAGGTTGAAACACAAACAACAAATTTTCAAATGAAAGACAATAAGATTAACTGACTTAACCAGATTAACTACTCAACCCCCGTAATAGAATATACAAATATTGAAAATGTAAATGATTGGTTATGTAGTCTGATCATTATCTCTAATCATATGATCAGCTTTATGTCATTCATGGCCTTGTGGGTTCCAAGATGACACAACTTGTGTTTTGTTTACTTCCTAAGAGAGAGAGCGGAAGGTCCAGGGTTCGATCCCGGGCCGCGTCATACAAAAAGACGTTAAAAGATTGTACTTGTTGTTACCCTGTCTGGGGCTCGGCATTAAGGGGCTAAAACAAGGACTGGTCGGCTCGGAGTCAGTATACTGTGTCTGAGTGGGGTATTCATGTTAAACTGCGGCATGGTATCTCAGTGAGCTAGCACTATAAATCGGCATCAGTCCGGACTAGTACAAGCAGCCACACACACACATACACGTGCATGCACGTCGCTATATAAGTGCAATAATCTTCGACGCGACGTTAAACCCAATTTCACCTCACCTCACCTCCTAACCGCAGACATATTGGCGCCTATTGCAGAAAATGAAGGAAGCGACCACTACTGCACTTGCCCTCAATCTCGTAATGATCCAGACAGACTTTGAAGTTGCGGCCATCAGTGCTCTCTTAGAGCGTCTTTCCTAGCACTGATCTACGTGGATGCTTCTCCCACTATACCCAGGCCATATGGAAGAAGGTCCAGAGACTAGGCGTGACAAATGTCTATCAGACGTGATCCGTTGGGTGAGACGTACCACCGCTTTACCCTTGCTGCCGCTGGGTTTAGTACAAGACACCTGGGACGATGTCATGGATGAAACGCAAAATCATCCCCCAACCCTTTAAGAGGTTTCAAATACATCACTCTGCGGACACCAGGAAGAAGTGCATGATCACCTTCACAGAACTGTCCAAAGTGCGCATCCCAACAGCTTTGCCTTGATCAAGACCCTGCAAGACGACTGGAGAATACAGAATGAAACAAACTCTCTCAGTACCGCCATGGCGCCCGATCCCCATCACGAAATAAGATCTACCAAGAACTGGAGCAACGTATCGTCAGACTCAAGGAACATCTACTGTACGGTATAATGACCCGCTCCAGTTTCTTGAAGTTGTGGTTGACTGTCAAAACTGGACAAAATGAGAACTGTAATTCTGAGATTGTGATCAATGTCTGAGTGTATGATAGTTATCAGTGTAAGTGATAATTAAGTATTGTAAGTTTTTTAGTTATTTTAATATATATACAATTAACTACAAGTATATTCCTTGTTTGTTGACAATGGTATAGCATGGATAAGTTCATTACGGTATAGGGATGAAGGATTTGCTATTGTGCGCCCTCAACCATGGACACTGTAGGCAAAGTGCACTGTGGTCAGTGGTAGTAGATTCACCCCAGTGGCGGAATTTTTCGTTGTGGAACGATTTTGCCTGTAGTTTTTATCGTTCGTTTTACGGTATTTAACTTTTCCAAATTTAATTTGGGTCAACCATTTGTGATGAGGTGTCCCCTAAAGTATAACATTTGCAAAGTCGCTATGTTGACTTTACTTGCCCTTTATGAAGTTTCAAATACATCACTCCGCAGACGACGGATGTCTTAGTGCTCTGTTGGTTGTTTTTAGGAAATATAAAACACCAAAGCCAGTGAATAACCAGTTTCGATTATCCGTCGAAACACATTCCAGTGCACGTCGTAAAAGACAAAATAGCGGTGAAAATTATGTGAATGTATCACTGAAAATCAGTGATGACACCAGGTGGTCGTGTAAAGGGTAAGCATGTCCTGCCCTACCGGTAGCACCGCCACTCACACAATTTGCATTAAAAAAGTGTTGCCGACGCCACACCATAGTCCTGCCGTGCGACGACGCCCTGGAACATGACGTAAGAAGAAGACTAAACGTATAATTATTCAAACGTTACACATTGCCTGTTTTTCGTGTCTCATTGTTGTAAACCCATACCAACTTACTCAACATATCACCCTCGAGCTGTCGAGGCCTACAGCAACTAGACATGAGACATTAGACCACTACAGTAAACTACGGTTATAACGAACACGCTTATAACGAACTGATGGATATAACTTACGTTTTTGGTCCCGACTATTTGCTGTAGTTATGCTGTATATATGCTTATAAGGAACTACGGTTATAACGAACTAAAATTAGTAGTCCCTTTGAGTTTGTTATAACCGTAGTTTACTGTAATACCCATCTTATTCCCGAACAGAGGGTGAACAGACGATACGGTAAAATAATATAATTCGCCTGAGGCCAGTGCAGATTAGAGTCGATCTATCAGAGCATGTATTTCATCCCTATTCCTCACTAAACTGGTTCCCTGTCGCTGTTCTGTCCCTACATAGTCTGTGTGTTAAACTGGGTGACTGTCATCAAAAGACAACGGGAACAGTTAAAGTCCTTACCAGAAGAACAGGAAGATGAGCAGGGTTTAAATGAAGTGTTTTAAAGATGTCCTTAACCAATAACTTCAATTACTACCGCTGCATCAAAATCTTTGATGAATTGATTATTATATCATGCAAATGCAAGTTATAAGTAGGTTCCTCTGTTTAATTGTGAAAAAGGCGTTTCATTTTATATTTTTATAAAACTGTTTCCACATTAATTCAGCTGTATCACGTCGTGACGGAATAACGTGGGGACAGTGGAGCAGGTCTTAATCATTTACCACTTTGATGGAGCCCACGAACATGGTGCTGACAAAATAACAATTACAATGATGGCGAATCTGAGATTCGAACCCACAATCATATTATCCTTGCACGGGTAAGGGACAATACTCTGCAAAGCGAATTGCGACGGCTTAGACGACTAGGCAGCCGTAGCCCTCACTTTCTGTGCTAAATTGCCCTTTAAGTAGAGTGTATTTTAGTCAGGCAAAACAGAAAATGGGAACAAAATGTTAAAAACAAAAAACATATTAGCTTCATTTATTATTGAATGGGTACCAGCATGCATAATTACTTTTGAATCAATTTGAGAACAGCAAGAATAAGGAATGGATGTCGGAGTGTAGCGCATGATTCCGCTCACAAATGACGTACATCGATCTGGTCTCAACGTCCATGACGCAATAGCGAAGTACGCTTTTTCACGTCTTAACTACAACGACGAAAACACATTTTATCGGAAAGTCATCGAATGGTACATTTCAATGGCATATGTTTTTGAACGTTTAATAGATTTTCCCCAGGGCATGCTTGGTAAATTACCTTTTACCTATTCATGTTGATAAGCGGACACTACGTAGAGTTTCTACGCTCTAGGTAGTGTCGGCTTATCACAAGACGAAACACCGATTAATGATTACTTTCCCATCACTGAAGACATCTACAAGTATATTTAGGTTTGAGGTTTTCGCTCGAGATAAATCAGATCTTTGCCTTTTAGCAACGATATATTTACGTGCCCTAATTGTACGGAGCGGAAATATACACATACGTTTTGTACGGTGGCCCATAAGGGACATGGAATCTGTTTTTCAATATTTTGATATTTCACTTACTTTTATCGTAACCTTTTGCAAATGAATATATTTTGTCATACAAATATGTGATAAATCATGTGTAAAGAAGATATTGAATCGCCGTAATTTGTGCATTTTACTAATACAACTGGGACAAACATACCACGGTTAAAATGTGTGGAGTCCTTTTTGGATGTTACTCGCCATGATATTGCTTAAGGTGGCGTTAAGCGACACATACTCACTCACATATCGACACATGGTATAACAGAGGGGACACTTACCGACACATTGTATAACTGTGCTTACACGTACCGTCACATTGTATAAATAAGGACACACATAACAATACATTGTATGGGTTTACATATCGACACATTATGGAACTGTGGACACATATACTGACACACTGTATAACCGAGGACACTATCATAATACAATTCGCATCGTATCTGTACCAACTAAACATCTTTTGATACATACTTTAGTGGATATCTGTCATCGTATAAGTATTTTTGTATCTGATAAGCTGTGTGGTATTGTAAATATGTTATGCCTATTTTTATTGTGTTAACCGCGTGTAAATGAATATATTTTCATTGCAATCTTCGGAATGGCATCTCGAGCTCTCTGTGGCACACTGTATAACCGAGGACACTCACTCACATACTGACACATATAACAGAGGGGACACTTACCGACACATTGTATAACTGAGGACACACATACCGACACATTGTATAACTGAGAACACACGTACAGTCAAATCGTATAACTCATGAGATACATACCGAGCATTGTATATCAACCATGCCAATAGTTGACCAAACTGAACGGGGACACACATAACGACTCCTTGTATAGCTGAGAACACATACCGACACATTGTGTAACTGAGGACTCACATACCGACACATTGTGTAACTGAGGACACACATACCGACACATTGTGCAACTGAGGACACACATACCGACACATTGTGTAACTGAGGACATACATACCGACACATTGTGCAACTGAGGACACACATACCGACACATTGTGCAACTGAGGACATACATACCGACACATTGTATAACTGAGGACACACATATCGACACATTGTGTAACTGAGGACACACATACCGACACATTGTGTAACCGAGGACACACAAACCGACACATTGTGTAACCGAGGACACACATACCGACACATTGTGCAACTGAGGACATACATACCGACACATTGTGTAACTGAGGACACACATACCGACACATTGTATAACTGATAACACACATTCCTGACGCATTGTATAACTGAGGACACAAATACCGACACGTTGTGCAACTGAGGACACACATACCGACACATTGTGTAACTGAGGACATACATACCGACACATTGTGTAACTGAGGACATACAAACTGACACATTGTGTAACTGAGGACACACATACCGACACATTGTGTAACTGAGGACACACATACCGACATATTGTGTAACTGAGGACACACATACCGACACATTGTGTAACTGAGGACATACATACCGACACATTGTGTAACTGAGGACATACAAACTGACACATTGTGTAACTGAGGACACACATACCGACACATTGTGTAACTGAGGACACACATACCGACACATTGTATAACTGAGGACACCCATACAGTCAAATCGTATAACTCATGAGATACATACCGACACATTGTGCAACTGAGGACACACATACCGACACATTGTGTAACTGAGGACACACATACCGACGCATTATATAACTGAGGACACACATACCGACACATTGTGTAACTGAGGACACACATACCGACACATTGTGCAACTGAGGACACACATACCGACACATTGTGCAACTGAGGACATACATACCGACACATTGTGCAACTGAGGACACACATACCGACGCATTGTATAACTGAGGACACACATATCGACACATTGTGTAACTGAGGACACACATACCGACACATTGTGTAACCGAGGACACACAAACCGACACATTGTGTAACCGAGGACACACATACCGACACATTGTGCAACTGAGGACATACATACCGACACATTGTGTAACTGAGGACACACATACCGACACATTGTATAACTGATAACACACATTCCTGACGCATTGTATAACTGAGGACACAAATACCGACACGTTGTGCAACTGAGGACACACATACCGACACATTGTGTAACTGAGGACATACATACCGACACATTGTGTAACTGAGGACATACAAACTGACACATTGTGTAACTGAGGACACACATACCGACACATTGTGTAACTGAGGACACACATACCGACATATTGTGTAACTGAGGACACACATACCGACACATTGTGTAACTGAGGACATACATACCGACACATTGTGTAACTGAGGACATACAAACTGACACATTGTGTAACTGAGGACACACATACCGACACATTGTGTAACTGAGGACACACATACCGACACATTGTATAACTGAGGACACCCATACAGTCAAATCGTATAACTCATGAGATACATACCGACACATTGTGCAACTGAGGACACACATACCGACACATTGTGTAACTGAGGACACACATACCGACGCATTATATAACTGAGGACACACATACCGACACATTGTGTAACTGAGGACACACATACCGACACATTGTGCAACTGAGGACACACATACCGACACATTGTGCAACTGAGGACATACATACCGACACATTGTGCAACTGAGGACACACATACCGACGCATTGTATAACTGAGGACACAAATACCGACGCATTGTATAACTGAGGACACACATACCGACGCATTGTGTAACTGAGGACACACATACCGACGCATTGTGTAATTGAGGACACACATACCGACACATTGTATAACTGAGGACACACATACCGACACATTATATAACTGAGGACACACATACCGACGCATTGTGTAACTGAGGACACACATACCGACGCATTGTGTAACTGAGGACAATCATACTGACGCATTGTGTAATTGAGGACACACATACCGACGCATTGTGTAACTGAGGACACACATACCGACGCATGGTGTAACTGAGGACACACATACCGACACATTGTGTAACTGAGGACGCACATACCGACACATTGTGTAACTGAGGACACACATACCGACACATTGTGAAACTGAGAACACACATACCGACACATTGTGTAACTGAGGACACACATACCGACACATTGTGTAACTGAGGACATACATACCGACACATTGTGCAACTGAGGACACACATACCGACACATTGTGCAACTGAGGACATACATACCGACACATTGTGTAACTGAGGACACACATACCGACACATTGTGTAACTGAGGACACACATACCGACAAATTGTGCAACTGAGGACATACATACCGACACATTGTGTAACTGAGGACACACATACCGACACATTATATAACTGAGGACACACATACCGACACATTGTGTAACTGAGGACACACATACCGACGCATTGTGTAACTGAGGACAATCATACTGACGCATTGTGTAATTGAGGACACGCATTGAGTCAAATGACATTTTCAAAATGGCTACAATGGAGGCCTGTTTGAAGTTGGATCGATATTTGTGATTCTGTTGGCATCACCAATACACAGTTTCAGTTTCGGGATGTTCATAGGCATTTCGCACTGGGAGGAAAATGTTACATAATGTCAAGGTTTATGAAGGGCAGATGACAGATAACATGCCACACCATAACTCCGCTTGAACTTGAGCTAAAAACTGGAATATAAATTCAGTCATTTTGCCATCTGAAACACTGCTACCTTTTCATCTGTCATGACAGATACACTGTGGGTACTTTGTTACGATTTGGTCATTTCTACAACATAAACATCCTTGCAACCCTTTGACCTCTCCATCAATCTTGGGACCATAATGAAAACCTTATCTTTAAAAGTTTCAGATTAAAACTTAACGATATTAAGACTGAAATCTAATCTGCGGCTTTTAGCAATATTACACCAATATCACGGCGGGGAAACCAGACATGGTTTCACACGCTGTACCCATCCCCTTTGTGACGTATTAAGACAGCACTGCCATTTGCTGAACAACTGGCTATTGGAAATATTTCATTCGTTAAACAGTTGTCTCTAGCACAAGGCACAGCAAAGGACAGGGTATCCCAGGGTACATTGGACACCGTAAGAAGCCATCAAGTACAGTTTGCTAATATTTTCTTTTCGTTTTCCTTCGTGGCTGCCAATCAACGTCGTCAGCTCTAATCTGGATGGGACAGTCACCGTTGATGGACATTTATTTAGTTATAAATCAAGCTGTCTTGATCAATGGCGATATCAGGAGCATGACTTCACCTCTTCTTGTATTCTTGTGGAGAAAACGATGAACAGTTTGACTGACGAATTGCCAGAAATCAAAAACATAACATCATCCGACAAACACCAGACATGTTAATGCGACTTTCCTTCAAAGGCACAAAGAAGCAACAGTGAGGTGTTGGCATATTCACGCGATTCTGGAAGTGTGTATTTCTTCAACTGTAACACAAAAACATTTACAGAAATATAATTATGCTTTAGGAGATATGATTTAAACATATTTTTATTCAATTAATCTGGATCGGTAAACAAGCCAAGAAGGCTTATGTGAATACCTCGCCAGTACAAGTTATATTCATGAAGGCATTAACGAAACAATACATGATAAACTAAATACGTTAACAAAAGAAAGTGGTCATGAACAACAGTTTGGCGTAATGAGTAGAAAAAATAATACATAAGCGGGATTTATAGTCTCACGTTAGCTTAAACTATTTGGAATGAAGTATGTATGAATGTACTGATTTTAAGATATCTAGATTAGTAGATTTGGTAAAATTACCATTACCATTAAATATAGTGTTAAGATCAACCGCATCAGAGTAGAAGAATTAATCATTTCTTACGTCATTATATAAAGCACTGAAAAAAAATAGTGTGATACATTTTCATACATGTATCGACAAGAACAAGCTGCATTGTCAGACATGTGTCTTCCATATCGATGAGCATTTAGATCGTTAGTCTGAGGCGAGAATGTACAACATGACAAAATCTACTTCCAAAATTAAGATCAATATACAAATTGGTATTTTTATTCTGTATTAAAAATCTCTTAAATTCACCAACAGTTTCTGCATTAATATCGTCATCAGGCAAATGGTTCCAACGTTTAACAATGTCTGGTAAAAACGATTTAGCATAATAATTTGTCCTACCTCTCATAGTCTGTAAATTTTGACTGTCTCTAAATCTATAGCTACTGTTAGCAGATACATTTCGAGGTATTGTCCGGAAAAATGAAATTTGATGATAAAAATACAAAGCAGATGACAATAAAACCGATCGCCTAAACGCACCACGGCAACGGCCATGGTAACCCGATGCACGTGAGTTCTGTGCAAATTGAAATGCACAAGCGTTCCTCCATTTCTTGCCCTATAAAAATCCACCCAGATCGGATAACATTCATTCGTTATTGAATTGCTACCACATGCCAAGATTGACAAGAAATCAACGACACCAAGCACCTGGACGATTGTAAGTTGGACAAACCGCCCAGCAAGTAGCCAATGCATTACAAGTCCACGTAAGGACCATATACAGGCTCCAGCAACGGTACCAGACTACCAACATTACAGATGACCGACCACGTAGTGGAAGGAGAAGGGTCACCACCCGACGTCAGGATCGTCAGATTGTGCGACAGCATCTTCAAGATCGCTTTGTTACTGCTGCGGAAACTGTTCGGCAGAACATGGGGACACACCAGCGACATATTAGTGCGGACACCGTGCGGACACCGTGCGTCGACGATTGACGAGCAGATACCTCCACTGTCACAGGCCACACCGAGGACCCATTCTGAACCCACGTCATCGCCGGGACCGTCTTCAGTGGGCAACACAGCACCAGCATTGGCGCCACCAGCAGTGGAGAAAAGTCCTCTTCTCAGACGAGAGCCGTTACTGTATCTCAACATCAGATGGCAGAGAGAGAGAGAGAGAGTCTGGCGACGCTGTGGGAAACGTTATTTGCATGCTTGTGTTGTTGAGAGAGACTCGTGGGGTGGTCCGAGCGTCATGGTGTGGGGTGGAATTGGTCTTGCACAGAGGGTCGGCCCTGTGGTCTTCGAGAACATCGGTCAAGGGAGGGGCAAGGGTGTCACAGCAGCTCGGTACATTGATCAAGTCTTAAGACCACACGCCATACCTCATTTGGCACGTCGCCGCAACTACGAGTTTCAGCATGATAACGCCCGTGCCCACACTGCGAGGACAACAAGAGACTTCCTCCAGCAGAATGGCATCAGAACCATGCAGTGGCCTGCCCTCAGTCCTGATTTACATCCCATTGAGCACCTGTGGGACGAGATTCAAAGACGGCTGAATGACGTCCGACCAAAGCCGACAACTGCAGCTGAACTGCGTCAGGCGTTCCTCAGATTGTGGGCTCAAGTGCCTATGGCCTTCATCAACCGCCTCATCCATTCCATGTATCGATGTTGCACGGCAGTCATCAATGCACATGGCGGACACGCGAGATACTGAATTGTGATGCCACTTTCTCAGAGACTAATGTTGTGTTTCACTTTAAGAACATTTGGCACTTTAATTTCAACCTTGATGATCAGTTTTCATCTTTCATCTTAAGTTTCATCTTTTTAATATGGATCAAAGTATGTTTACAATGTTTGGACAAATAAGGTTTCATATATATCTATTCATAGTGACGTTTCTTTTGCGGTTCAGTATACATGTTCCGGTTGACAATATACAAACCGCGTAGGAATAAGTTCCTTTGTTTTAAATCTACAGACTCAAACTGCAGGAATATGTTTCTCTACAGTTCCTACAAACTGTAGGATAAAATCATCTGCATTTATTCTACAGATACAAACTGCAGGAATAAATTCATTCACTTTTAATCTACTGATACAAACAGGATTAAGAATGTGTTCAGACTGTAGAAATATGTTCCTCTGCATTTATTCCCAATTTAAACATTTATTCTGCGTACCCCTTGAGGGACATAGGGCCTTCACAACGGTTCTCCATCTGTTCCGGACTTGTGCTCTTCGTCTTGCTTCTCCCCATGACATGTGGAGTGATCTCAGTTCTGATTCCAGGGTTCGTCGCAAGGTTGTTACGGGTCTTCCCCTCTTTCTCTTGCCTTGTGGGTTCCAGTTTCGCGATGTTTCCTTGCGGCCTTCTTAGGATGTGATCTATCCGCCATTTCCTTTTCTTGATGGTATCTATTATTGGAGCTTGGTTTGTGCTGTTCCAAAGATCCTGGTTTGATATTTTCTCAGGCCATCTTATTTTTAGCAGTTGTCTGAGGCATTTGTTGATGGAGACTTGGGGGTCGTGTTCTGTCTTTCTTTGTTTGTTTCCATGTCTAATCTGCAGTTACAAACTAAAGAAAACTGTTCCTCTTCATTTTATCTACAACAACTGTAAGAATGCGTTTCTGTGATTTTAATCTACGTATTCCAACAGTGATTGTATAAACGTATGACTGGTGTTCAAGACTTCAGGTCAACATATGGGAACTAGAACGGTGTCTACCTGACATGCAAACAAGACGAAGGGCCATCCGCACCGTTTTCTGAATGCCCCAAAACTGTGCTTCTTGTTACCCAAAAAACAAAGTTATAAACACTTCCATTCGATTTATTACACTTCAGGTTTTGGAAAAGATATGCCTACTGTTGTGCAACTCTGAAACAGAAAATACAAATTACCTTAATAATACAAGGTCAACAACACTTCAGATTTACAATACACACCCATTGATTTATCTTGTGAGTCAAAACGAATTGTCCTTGGAAGGCAAAATTGGGGCGGTCGGGTAGCCTAGTGGTTGAGGCGTTCGCTCGTCACGCCGAGGACCCGGGTTCGATTTCCGACATGGGTACAATGTGTGAAGCCCATTTCTGGTGTTCCCTGCCGTGATATTACTGGAATATTGCTAAAGCGGCGTAAAACCAATTCACTCACTCCCCCAGGGGAAGGCAACTTGCGGAAATTGTTCAAAAGTGTTTTCCCCTTAATTTTCGAGGTATCCTAACATTGTATTCAACGCAGTAATGTCAAGTTAAACCACTTCCTCTTTATTGGTCATGTTATCAGAGAAGCACAGGATATCTTTACAAACCCATCACATTAGTTATAAATGTTAACATTAATTTTATTTGTGCAAATCTAGAAAACATCATAAACACCACTTCCGGTTTCGGGAAAACATGCTCCCATTGCAGTACATTGTAATTGCTCCTGAAAACGCTTTCACTTTGAACATGTTGATCTGAAATGTAATCTCTTGGTGGTCCATGAACACTTATCAGCTGAGTAGTGAAGGCCCCCTCATGAGATCCCCGAGATGCAGCTGGTCACATTTGGAATTGATGGTTTACAGGGTGCACCTATCTTCATTAGCGACTCTCTGGTGGGGCGAGTTATCAGCGTTTCCAAGGTACCAACCATGACATCCTGATGGATCCCAGAAAAGTCTTGAAAAAAGTAGTATCGTCCCGATATCCATCCATCCATACATCCTGTTGCCAGTGGATTGTCGATTAAACTGAGGATTTGAATGTAGCTATCGTTGAGGTGTACATTTACAATACCGCGGCGTTGCATCTGAATGCATCATCTAATTATAATGAAATTTCACATCATGCATGAACCGCACGTGATGCACGTACACAAAGAAGCCGAAATGTGTGCGCCTATAGGGGACCTCACAATCACTAAAGCAGTTTAACTGAGCACACGCTTGATAATGCCTCCGAGACATTATCTCAATGAACAGACAAAATGGCAAAGTGTTGGCACCATAAAGGGGAGGACGTCAATATCTCTCACGATCAACTTGTCCGAATGTTTAACAAAACAAAAAGTGTAATTTCTCGACTGTGGGACAAGTACCGTCAAACGGTTTGGTTGGTTGGTTGGTTGGTTGGTTTGTTGTTTAACGCCGCACTCAGCAATATTCCAGCTATATCACGGCGGTCTGTAAATAATCGAGTCTTGACCAAACAATCCAGTGATTAATATTATGAGCATCGACCCACGCACTTGGGATCGATGACATGCATCAACCAAGTCAGCGAGCCTGATCACCCGATCCCGTTAATCGCCTTTTACGACAAGCATAGTCGCCTTTTACGGCAAGCATGGGTTGCTGAAGACCTATTCTACCCCGGAATCTTCACGGGTACCGTCAAACGGGTGGGGTTGAATGAGGTTGGGCGTAGCATGCAGAAAGAATGACACCAAGGCAAGATCGGCTCATTACAGTGCTTGCACATGCACTACGTGATCGATTCAAATCTGATCCTGTTATCAATAGAGATGTCCATACAATAACAGGAATAATAAATAATGTTTAATAAAAACTGGAATATATACAGCAATTAAAACTGAAGAATTGTTGTTTTCATATTCGGAACAACGAAGGATTCTGAATCTTCCAATAACATTTGTCAAACATCAACTTTTCAAAATAAGAACTTTCATAGATAGTCCTAGATTTGAATTGTTACAAAGGAAAATTATTTATGTATATAACATAAATATTTAACGCTTTTTCTGACACCATGTTCAAGAAATTTTGAAATTCTGGTCTCTATGTCATCTTCTATGTTATCCGTGATACAAAGGTAAATGTTATGCTTCTTCTTCCACCTGCACTTTAGAAGTCTACACATTTTGTGACATGTCTCTATTATCTATTGTACTAACTTCGATATGAACTTAACCTTATTATTAATCCATTGCACAATGTGATTATATATGTTCATGTACACCTGGAAAAAATACGAATCAAATCAAATAATAATATAAAAGTGTCGGTGACGTCACAATAGCAATGGCGTCATGGAATGGTTCCATGACGACGTTCCTGGTCCAAGTGCTCAGCACATTGTGCTTAGACGTAGCTTGCCATCAGGATCAGACTGTTATGGTTATTTTAATCCCTTGACCTTTATCAGTGTTAGTCGCCTCTTACGACAAGCAGAGTTGCCTTTTATGGCAAGCATGGGTTGCTTGACAACTGTGACAACAGAAAACACACAACATTTGATGTATGTATTGAGACTGCTTTAGTAAGCCTACTGATCATGTATTGGTACTGCTGAAGTGATCCTACTGCTAATGTATTGGTAATGCTGAAGTGATCCTAAAGGTCATGTATTGGTACCGCTGAAGTGAACCTACAGGTCATGTATTGGTACTGCTGAAGTGAACCTACAGGTCGTGTATTGGTACTGCTGAAGTAAACCTACTGATCATGTATTGGTACTGCTCTCGTACGTCTACAGGTCATGTATTAGTACTGCTCAAGTGAACCTACAGGTCATATATTGGTACTGCTGAAGTGATCCTACAGGTCATGTATTGGTACTGCTGAAGTCAGCTTACAGGTCATGTATGGGTACTGCTGAAGTCAGCTTACAGGTCATTTATGGGTACTGCTGAAGTCAGCTTACAGGTCATGTATTGGTACAGCTCAAGTGAACCTACAGGTCATATATTGGTACTGCTGAAGTCAGCTTACAGGTCATGTATGGGTACTGCTGAAGTGCTCCTACAGGTTTATGTATTGGTACTGCTGAAGTCAGCTTACAGGTCATGTATGGGTACTGCTGAAGTCAGCTTACAGGTCATGTACGGGTACTGCTGAAGTCAGCTTACAGGTCATGTATTGGTACTGCTCAAGTGAACCTACAGGTCGTATATTGGTACTGCTGAAGTCAGCTTACCGGTCATGTATGGGTACTGCTGAAGTGATCCCACAGATCAGTTTTGGTACTGCTCAAGTGAACCTACAGGTCATGTATTGGTACTGCTGAAGGGACCCTACAGGTCGTGTATTGGTACTGCTGAAATCAGCCTACTGATCATATATTGGTACTGCTTTAGTACGTCTACAGGTCATGTATTAGTACTGCTCAAGTGAACCTACAGGTCATATATATTGGTACTGCTGAAGTCAGCTTACAGGTCATGTATGGGTACTGCTGAAGTGATCCTACAGGTTTATGTATTGGTACTGCTGAAGTCAGCTTACAGGTCATGTATGGGTACTGCTGAAGTCAGCTTACGGGTCGTGAATTGGTACTGCTGAAGTGAACCTACTGATCATGTATGGGTACTGCTGTAGTGATCCTACAGGTCATGTATTGGTACTGCTGAAGTGAACCTACTGATCATGTATGGGTACTGCTGAAGTGATCCTACAGGTCATGTATTGGTACTGCTGAAGTGAACCTACAGGCCGTGTATTGGTACTGCTGAAGTGAACCTACTGATCATGTATGGGTACTGCTGAAGTGATCCTACAGGTCATTTATTGGTACTGCTGAAGTGAACCTACCGATCATGTATGGGTACTGCTGAAGTGATCCTACAGGTCATGTATTGGTACTGCTGAAGTCAGCTTACAGGTCATGTATGGGTACTGCTGAAGTCAGCCTACAGGTCATGTATTGGTACTGCTGAAGTGAACCTACATGTCGTGTATTGGTACTGCTGAAGTGAACCTACGGATCATTTTTGGTACTGCTGAAGTCAGCCTACAGGTCATGTATGGGTACTGCTGAAGTGAACCTACAGGTCATATATTGGTACTGCTGAAGTGACCCTACAGGTCATGTATAGGTACTGCTGAAGTGATCCTACAGATCATGTATTGGTACTGCTGAAGTGATCCTACAGGTCGTGTATTGGTACTGCTGAAGTGATCCTACAGATCATTTTTGGTACTGCTGAAGTGAGTCTACTGATCACGTAGGGGTATTGCTGAAGTGGTTTTGACCTAAACATGGAGCTTTCATATCACACTGGCACTTACTTTAATGGTTCGGGTGGACATGCTTAATGACATGGTTGACCATGTGGCGTCGTGCCCCGACGACGTGGATTATTACTCATGATACTGATCATGGTCCAGACTTAACTGTTTACATGCTGCCGACATATGGCAGACATATTGATGGGTGCGGTGTTTTCACAAAATGAAAAGTATATGATCACTGTAGATCAGTGATGTCCCCACGTGTTCGCGAAAAGGGTAAGCATGTCATGCCCCTCCGGCAGAACCCGTCACTAACACGCTTTGCATAAATTATCTAAGTGTTTCTATGTTGCCCAAGGAAGAACCCTGCAATATTCCAGCTGTGTGACGGCTGTGTGATAATCGAGTTTGAGAAAGCTTCAGAAAGCCGATCTCTGATTGGCCACACACACATTTTTCATATTACATGGGCTGCTAACATTTGCCCAGGATTCGTCTGCAGTGACCACTGGTGAATGGTTTGCAGATCTTCGCAGAGAGGTATCAAATTGGACAAACAAAATCTTATTTTAATGAACTTGTGAAAAACCCTTCTCATTGCTGCATGTTAAACATCATTCAGTTCTTTTGACCTTAATCAAAGATCAGTGTTGTCACCTAATTTGCATTTTTTCTCGTTGCCATATTTCAAATACAATTCTTGTTGCCTTACATGAAAGTACTAGTATCTCTTTTCGTCTTTTATCTAAGTGAGTGAGAAGACACCGCTTTGAACAGTATTCATGTTACACCACGGAGTGTCAGTCTAATGTGGGAGAAGCTTTTATCTTAGGTTTGTGTCATCTTTTATCAAGATCATACATGCCAGCCCTCCATGTAGCCTTCCATCAAAGATAACTTCGACACCTCGTAATATAGATCAATCGTGTCAACGTCAATAATAGACTGGTATCGCTATTTCAGCCTCAATTAAAATACCATGTCTTCTTGTGATTTGCCTGTTTCGACGCCGTTTGTGTTTTGAATACCAATCGTGTACCCTATCAAAGATTTTTCTCATCAACATAAATTGAAAATCTTTCATGTCACCTTATGTCACCTTATGTCAGGTGAGGTGAAATTAGGTTAAACGTCGCGCACTTATATAGCGACGTGCATGCACGTGTGTATGTGTGTGTCTGCTTGTACCAGTACGGACTGATACCGATTTATAGTGCTAGCTCACTGAGATACCATGCCGCAGTTTAACATGAATACCCCACTCAGACACAGTATACTGACTCCGAGCCGACCAGCGTCAGACAGGGTAACAACAAGTACCATCTTTTAATTGCTTTTGGTGTGACGCGGCCGGGGATCGAACACCGGACCTTCCGATCTCCGGGCGGACGCTCTACCACTAGACCACGGAGGCGGTCCCCTTATATTAGGGGAAAGAGGGGTCCATAAAATAGGTGCAGTCCTCGTTGGTGGCATCTCCTATAGGTGCTGATCACTGGGTCAAATGACCTTGTTGGCTGATATACCTCGATCAAGTCGATTGATAGGCATTTCGAACTTGGGAGAAAATGCATGACACTTTTTTAAGGATAGCAACTTTTTTTTATAATGATGATTCAGCTGGTGAAAAAGCAAGAAGAGGCTCTGAAACGTCATACAAAGAATAACAAGAAGTTACTGTCCATAAAAAAAAGTCAGGTATTCACACATGGACCAGTTCCTTGATGTTTACTGGCGCTTGGTCATTCTGCGCTCCATACAGAAGCAGAATTATTTAACATCTGACTTTTAGCCAGTGCAATTCTCTTACCATTGGTGAAACATGATCAAATTTTCGTGATATTGTCATCAGTCCAGCAGCAGCAGCAAGCTGATCATGCTGCAGTTCCTGGATCAAGTGCTTGGGTAAGCCAATGAGGATGTTGCAGTAAACAAGATGGCATGTTACTCGTGAGTTGACCAATACAGCAGCTGTTTTGCAGTTTATCTGCGAATGCGGCCAGTAATTATGGTGTTATGATATGGCTTCTTGTAGATTCTATTGATATAGGCTTCTGCACAGGGAACAGAGTTCAATAGAACTCCCAAGATTTCGCACCTGGGTAGCTGTCTTAATGATAAGATGCTTCATGTCTCCCCTTGTTGCCTTATATGAAACATCCTTCATGTCCCTTATATCAGAATCTTTCTTGTCACCTAATATGAAACATCTCTATGTTCCCATAGATCAGAATCCTTCTTGCTGCCTAATATGAAACATCTTTCATGTCGCTTATATTAGAGTCCTTCTTGTCACCTAATATGAAACATCTCTTGTGTTCCCTTATATTAGAGTCTTTCTTGTTGTCTAAAATGAAACATCTTTCATGTCCCTTGTCAGAATCTTTCTTTTCACCTAATATGAAACATCTTGTTGCCTTATATAAAACATCTTTCATGTCCTTGTATCAGAATCCTTCTTGTTGCCTAATATGAAACATCTTTCGTGAGTCGCCTTACAATAAATATCCTGTTTGTCACCCAATATGAAAATTCTTACACTTCCCTTTAAATAAAAGATGCTTCATGTTGCCTTGTATGAAAAATCATTCATGTCCCCTTCGAACAAAAATCTTCCTTGCTGATGATCATTTAAGAAACCTTAAAGTAGGTTTACATCACAGTTCCTTCTTCATGTCTCATTAATTTGAAACGTTCTGGAAAACAAATAAAAATTGTAGGCTAAAATAGTTTAATACTGTTATCTGTCAATGTATTTGACATCATGCACACAGCACCTCACATAACTGCATCATTCAATGCAAACAAGTCATCAACAGCAACTTGGAACATACATAGGACTACGAAATTACAGATAGGTATACTTTACTAATACCACAGGAAATCCTAACTCTCATTTACAACTGACAAAACTACTGCACACAGAGATCTGCTCAACATCCCCAAGTACATTCATGGGAATGCTCTGGTATATATCATTTACTGAAGACCAATCCCAAACCCCACATCACCCCAATCGAATTCAATTCAGTAACCTCAACACCTCAACATGTAGTCATCAACAGTCTAAAACCCAATTGCCATTTAACAGATTTATCATGTAACAAAACCTCAAATCACATTTTAAAACAAAAGCTTAGTACAGGAAACAGTGTTTGTCCCCCAACTCAACAGGTATTATTTTGAGTGATGTATCCATTTCATCATCAGGTAAATAAATGTGTCCCTGAAACATGAACATATTGAAAGCCTTAAAATCATAACTTGCCTGATATGAAATAAATGGAGCATGGAGCCACCATCACGACAGCATGGAGCCACCATCACGACCATTACCACATGGAATCACAGAACTAGCTGCCGTTGGCCCTCATCAGTTCCTTGCCTTATATCAGTGTTGCATATGTTACTACCAGGAACTATGGACTGTCCCGTTAGAAATGTTTGTGAATGTACGCTGTAGGATCTACAGCCCACTTCTACATCTCCATAAAATAATTTTAGAATCTAATATACCAATCTCTTCCTAAATCTTCAATTACATAAACTTTGTCCCACTGAAAGTGAATTTTGAATAGGATTCAAGATGGAAAACAAGAACTAGCGGTTCTTTCATTGGGAATGCAATCTTGTTTTCCCAAACCTGTACTAGTTATTGTTTTGGCAGACTTTTATGGGACGATCCGTTAGTGACTGAAACTGAACAAGGAACAGATTAGGAGATAACTCAAGTAACTGCAGCTATCATGGACCAACAGAAAATGTACAAACCACAAAATTAGTTTCAATAAACAAAACTCATGCTCATGTAAACATACTACCACTTACTTCCTATCATTCTAATATGTTGAGATTGAAATTGGATATTTTTTCAACATGAGTTTGAGTTGAGACATTAATTTGTCAAGCCCTGATAGATCCCGAATCCTAGGATTCCTGCTGATGACACTGCAGATACATGACAACAACCTATCCATGTGACCATAAACAAGAAACATGGTGATCCTGCAAGGAATATAGACTTGCTATCAGTTTTCTGATTATTATTCCTATTTCATAAACACAGATCAACAATAACATATATATACAAAAGAGTACACAAAAAGTTTCAATATGTGGGTTTGTGGCAAACCATTTTACCTTTTAACAGGAATTTGTAAAGAAGTTTATGTATTGTCTGTTATAAGTAATTCTACCATAAGAAGTCTCTGGATCTGAAATAGTTCCATTTTGTCACAAGCGTAACAGAACAGAACATAAAAAACAGCTCTAAACAGTTGTACATACAACTCTGTATATAGTTGCGTATAAGCACATCCATGTTTCAGAATCTCAACAACTGCTCTAAAGCTACAATGGGCAGTCTTTTATGCTTTTGTGTGTCTCTCGCATCAAATGAAGATATGTGCTACCCAAAACATTTATGGACAATGAATGTTCTGTGATGGATTTTGTCATGTTGGTTTACCATTGACTCTACATCAAATTTCCCTGACTTCGTTTTGTTTTGTCTGTTTGTTTTTGAACACCGGACTCAAGAATATTCCGGCCAAATGATGCAGACCTGTAAATTGAGGCAGGACCAGACAATCCTGTAATCGATCTTGCGAGAACAATCGATGTCATCAGCATGGTCAGGGTACGATGACACAGAATCAAACAAGTCACCGAGCCTGACCACTCAATCCATTTGGTTGCCTCTCGCAACCCTGATAGGTTGTTGTTTAATGCCCCACTCAGCTATATTCCAGCTAGATGACACTGGCCTCTAAATAATTGAATACGGACTAGATAATCCAGTAATCAATAAGTGTGGACAATGATCCACGCCGACAGGATATGGTGACACGCAATCAACCAAGTCATAGAGTCCACTTGATCCAGATGGTCACCTCCTAGGACCAGCATAGGTTGCTGGGGACTTCTAACCCAGAATCCAAACAGGATCATTTCGCACAGTAGGAGGTACGAGCGGCTCATGATATATAGTCTGTCTTATCTATATAGGCATAGTCTGCAGTTGAAAACATATGTTGACTGTAAGTATGGTTTTATGGTTTTACGCCGCTTTTAGCAGTATTCCGGCAATATCACGGCAGGGGACACCAGAAATTGGCTTCACACATTGTGCCCATGTCGGGAATCAAACACAGAGCGAATGCCTTCATAACACGGCTACACCAACACCATCTGTTGACTCTAACCATTACATTGTAAGGGTCATTTCAATGGTACATGTACTTCAAAGATGCTTCATGGTCATCAAGTCCGTGTGGACACACCAGTGGATAGTGTTCTGCCAAGAGGTGAGGTGAAATTGGGTTCAACGTCGCGTCCAAGATTAATGCCCTTATATAGCGACGCATGCATGTGTGTGTGTGTCTGTGTCTGCTTGTACTAGTCTGGACTGATGCCGATTTATAGTGCTAGCCCAGTGAGATACTATACCGCAGTTTAACATGAATACCCCACTCAGACAGAGTATACTGACTCTGTGCCGAGCTGTCCTTGTTTTAGCCTCTTTATGCTGTGGGTAACAACAAGTACCATCTTTTAAAGTCTTTTGGTATGACACGGCTGATGATCGAACCCCAGACCTTATGTGACTCTGGGCGGTCACTCTTCCACAAGACCACGGAGGTGGTCTGTTCTGCCAGGCTCCCCTTCAGCTTCAAAATATTTTGAAATAATGAAATAATTTTAGAACTAATGGGGCCATTGTCTGAGAAAAGGTAAATCATAATCAATGGATCATTGATGTATATTGGATAAAAGTCAATTAGCTGCCACAATTAACAATTTAACAAATCCAATTCTTAACAAAAGTGTCAGTTCTCAAGAAACCAAACCAGTTGTTTCCACAAATTGTGAAACGAGGAGATTACAAATAATAGTTTCTGCAGGCTGTCAGTGTAATGTCAGGTTTAACCTTTAGCTGCCTTCGACAGTATTTCATGGATAACAAAAACTGCCAGATTAATGTGGGGAGGAAATCTGAAAGTGCTTCGAGTCATGGATATGTTCCTCTTCAGTGAAACTAACAGGCAGAACTAAGACCAAGGATCATGATTTGGCAACTCAGGAATTTGAGATGAAGGACTAAATCTACCTACCCAGAAAGAAGCAGAACCTTGACCAGAAACAAACGCTCTTTTAGTGCTATGTGATGCTCTTCCATCAACATGGGCTGGGCCCTTCATGCATATAGCAATAAGAAGCAAACATATTTTAAAGCCTTAGGTACCAGTAACTTTTTACAAGGGTGGGTGGGTCAAAGAGAATGAGGGGAGGGTCATCAAACAATATGACAGTCTCTAGGGGAGGGTAAAAAAAATATAATAAACATATCTGGGGGAGGGTCGTAAAAAAATGAACATTTTATAATAATTCTGGTCATGGCTAAACATGCTAAATCTCCAGCAGGGATCGACACCTTGAGTTAAATCCAACTACACATGTAGTCGACTGCTCCTAGTGGACTAGTAGCTTCATGCTTAAAACAACTAGTACTTCCAGAGCTTCACTAGTCTTTAACTGGTGGAATAGTAACTGTGCAGGCACACTTTTCCATCACTGTCGGCCATTTTGATCAGAGAACCAATACTCTCAACATCATTTAATACCTTGCTCTAGCAGTGTTCACTGAAATCACAAATGTACATGTCGAAAAAACAAACCATTGTTAAAAAAAATCAATTCAACAACTTAAGCAACACAACAACAAATTTAAGAATGACTTTAGAAGCAGTAAAGATTCTTTTCATTGTCTCTACCGTAACATGTTAAAGTTCTGTGTATAGCATGATATTCCCACTGTAAAACTGTGTTAGGGCACAACTGCTCTTCATATTTCCCAGTGCCAGATTAAACATGTTAAACATTTCATCTAAATTGTACATATTGTCCATCACAAGTCTTTCATATCATTGTAAATTCTTTGGGAGAGAAGTGGTTGAGCTTGTTGATGCTCCAATCTCCTTCCATGCCTTTTGTGAACTCTCGGATAAACCTGAAACAATGGAGAGACAGAGTGTTTGGCTCTCATCACAGTGTTTGTTTGTTTGTTTGTTTGTTTGTTGTTTAACGCCGCATTCGGCAAATATTCCAGCTATATGACGGCAGTCTGTAAATAATCGAATCTGGACCAGACAATCCAGTGATTGACATCTTGAGCATCGATCTAGGCAATTGAGATAGGATCATCAACCAAGTCAGCAAGCCTGACCACCGGATCCCGTTTGTCGTCTCTTACGGCAAGGATGGGTGGCTGAAGACCAATTCTACCCCGGATCTTAATGGGTTCTCAGTGAAATTACATTCATGAAGTAAGCAGATGGATCAAAAGTATTCTTCCAGTTGGCACACTGACACATCTTTAGAAGTGACCTGTTGCACACTTGCAAAATATGCATTTCAATCCCTGGTGGTATGGTGCCAACAAACCTAGAAACATAGAAGTGGATGCCTTGACTGCCTTCCCCGACTCTCGGCATCCGGCATACCACTTTATTTGTTATGGCATCCCATTTAAGAACTCTTGAGTGATATCAGTGTTACACAGCGGGTACAAGTAAATTAGCCTGTGATTGTCACATAGAATGTATAACCATACGTGTTTATAAGCTTTAGAGCTAAACATTTTATTGGTTTTCACTCTTTGCAAGAAAAAAACACAAAAACAAAATTAGACATAGAAACATTGGCATACACGTACCAGTTAACATTTCATGAAACTTAGCGCTAACCCACTCAGCCACTGAGGTTAGATCACTGACTTTGTGTGCTGGCAATTAGGTGCCTCACTCTGGCAGTGTGGGTTCGAATCCGGGATGGGACTCAACCCAAAAAAGTACTGAATCTGTACTTTACTAAGAAAGTGTCATCCCAAATATAAGCACACACTGATGAATCCTATGAAGACACTCACCTATAGTTGCATATATACAATCTTTCTTGGTTGTCTCGAACCTCATTGTAATATTCCACAGGCTCCTTTTCTTTGGCCTCATTGTAACCATGGAAACCCTGAAGCACCACTGTGACCTCTACAAATCTTCTCTCTGAAAGAAAAATTGCTTCATTTCTTAAATATTGTAAAATCAATTCAACTGACATTAACATTGTACTGGCATACAGCTTGGAAGTTCAAAAACAGCATATTGAAAGAAACAGAAATACAAAAAGCTCTTTTCTATTTATTGTCATGACAACCAGCGGAAGACATACATGAGTGGTTGAGACCCTGCTGAAAAGACACAGTATGGTCATAATTAAAATAACGCTCATGCTTTATAAATCAGAGTGTATTTGTTGTTTAATGCTGCACTCAGCACTCAGCAATTTTAGTTATTTGACAATAGCCTGTAAATAATCGAATCTGGCCCAGATAATCCAGTGATTGATATTATGAGTAACTACCCATGCCTTTGGGATGATACCAGATAATCCAGTGATTGATATTATGAGTAACTACCCATGCCTTTGGGATGATACAAGATAATCCAGTGATTGATATTATGAGTAACTACCCATGCATTTGGGATGATACCAGATGATCCAGTGATTGATATTATGAGTAACTACCCATGCATTTGGGATGATACCAGATGATCCAGTGATTGATATTATGAGTAACCACCTATACCATTAGGATGACACCAGATAATCCAGTGACTGATATTATGAGTAACTACCTATACCTTTAGGATGACACCAGATAATCCAGTGATTGATATTATGAGTAACTACCCATGCCCGACAGTACTAAGAGATACTCATCACACGATGGCAATACTGTCACAATAGTTGTACCTATGATTGTTTGTTTGTTTATTTGTTGTTTAATGCTGCACTCAGCAATATTCCAGCTATATGACAGTGGTCTCAACAAGTCTGGACCAGACAGTCGCGTGACTGATATCATGAGCATCAATCTATGCAACTGGGATATGATGACATCCATCAACTAAGTCAGTGAGTCTGACAACCTGATCCCGCTAGTCGCCTCTTACAACAAGCACAGGTTGCTGAAGATCAATTCTAACCAAGATCTTCACAGTTACCTAGATTACAATAGTATCACAATACAGACTTCACTATGGCAATACTGTCACAATAGTTGTACCTATGTTACAATAGTAAAACAATGCAGACTCATTATGGCAATACTGTCACAATAGTTGTACCTATATTACAATAGTAAAACAATACAGACTCACTATGGCAATACTGTCACAATAGTTGCACCTATATTACAATAGTAAAACAATACGGACTTCACTATGACAATACTGTCACAATAGTTGCACCTATATTACAATAGTAAAACAATACGGACTTCACTATGGCAATACTGTCACAATAGTTGTACCTATATTACAATAGTAAAACAATACAGACTCACTATGGCAATACTGTCACAATAGTTGCACCTATATTACAATAGTAAAACAATGCAGACTCACTATGGCAATAGTGTCACAATAGTCCCATCTTCACAGTAATGCTTACCTGAGTGGTCATCAAATATCATGCCGATCTCGTACACAAAGCGGAAGAAGATATCCCGAGGATTAACACAGATAAATCTTCTCTGACCGACATCTAAATCTGCGTATGAGTTCCTGATTTCCTGAATGGCCTGTAATACAAGCACAGAAAACAGTACAACATCATGATCACAACTGCCCCATTAACACATTAGAGTAATCAGGAAACAGAACGAGTACTTGACAAGGCTTCCAATTTTCCTGTTTCCTATTTATTCCATCCAAAAATATTTGTTTGTTTATATATTTGTTGTCTAAAGCCCCACTCAGCCATATGCCAGCAATATGACAGCGGTCTGAAAATAATCGTGTCTGCACCAGATAGTCCAGTGATTGACATTATGAGCATCAATCCATGACATAGCATGCCTGACCACCTGATCCTGTTAGTCGCCTTTTACGACAAGCATAGTCACCTTTTACGGCAAGCATGGGTTGCTGAAGACCTATTCTACCCCAGATTCACGGGTCCCATCCAAAAAGAGGGTAGGCAGGTTTGGGGGTGGGTGGCTAGTGGCATAAAATAAGGACAATATTAGAATGGAGATTTTGCATCTTGTTAAAAAATGAAAAAAAATAGTGGTCAGATGGGAAACCCATATACACACAAAATCACAATGACTTTTTGTTTGTTTGTTTGTTTGTTGCTTAATATCGCACTCAGCAATATTCCAGCTTTATTACTGCTGCCTGTTAATAATCTAGTCTGTGCCAAACAATCCAGTGATTGACATCATGAGCATTTTACACAATTTGGGAAATGCTGACATGCAAGCAACCAAGTCAATGAGCCTGACCACCCAATCCCATTAGTCGCCTCTTACAACAAGCATGGGTTGCTGAAGACCAATTCTAATCCACATTTTCTCATGGTTAATCACTATGAAGAAACTATTCACTGCTATGTAGTCAAGGTTAACATGGCCACTACCCTGCTAGTACTGGACTGGTTTTATGGACATGAACTCCAAGTCCAAAATGACACATTGACATGTGCAATTTAAACATGGTGTCTACCCAAGGAATGTTGACATTATTTGGATGTATGACATTAACCAGTTAAAATGATCAGTACTTATTTTTCTCAAATTCATTTCACAAGTTTTAGCATTAACAATATTTTTGTGGTAGCTGGTTACTGTTTGATTACATTGATGCCAACTACATTTAAACCATTGTTTACAATCTAACCCATCAACACTGAAGTCATCAACATACCGATTTGTTTGTACTTTGTGGTAAACCTTTTGATATTCTGTATATTATTGACCATATGTTAAAAATAGCTCTGAATAAAAAAAATGATACCTCTAAACAGAGTTACAATTTTGTACAGCAAAAATTTCTTCCAAATTTACTGCCATGGACACTTAGAAAAGATGGTAGATTAATCCCGGAATCTAGCACACATTCATTATCATCAGCTGATGTGAAATGCAAACAAACCCGTGAAGATCCAGGGTAGAATCACTGGATTGTCTGGTCCAGACTCGATTATTTACAGACCGCTGTCATATAGCTGGAATATTGCTGAGTGCCGCATTAAACAACAAACAAACAAACAAACAAACAAACAAACAAAGACATGCAAACACTTGACACAGCAGAGACACTGAGGGGATTTTATTACCTCATCTTCCACTAGTCCCTGCAGGCTGTCAAAGTTGCCCACTGATATGCAGCTGGATACAAGGGACACAGCCTGAAGAACAAAGCCAGAACAGTTTGTGAGTTGGTTTTGATATTGCTTTTGAAAATATAATGACCTATAAGCATGTGGGAGGAAGCCCCCACTGAAACAGGTTTGCCAATTTGGTGAGGTGAGGTTTAAACCAATGACCTGTGCTTCCTGACATGGGCAGGGGAGGCAACTCTTCCTAGCAAAACGCAACTGCTGAGACCACTGGAACACCACTTCTATTAGAGAACACTATCATGTCAGAGATGAGATAAAATGGGGATGAACAATGCATTCAAGATTATTGCACAAAAGTAGTGACATGCATGCACGTGTGTGTGTGGCTGCTTGTACTAATCAAGACTTAAGTCAGTTTATTAGTGCAAGCCCACTGAGATACCATGCTGCAGTTTAACATGGACACTTGCTCAGACACAGTATACTGACTCCGACCTGACCAATCTTTGTTTTATCCCCTTATTGACTATGGTAACAAGTACTAGCTTTTAATGTCTTTAGGTATGATGCAGCCAGGGATCAAACCACCGACCTTCCGCTCTCCAGGCAGATAATCTATCCACTAAACCACGGAGGCGGTCTGACAAATGTCATGCAGGTCTTCTACGTTGTGCACTCTATTATGAGTGAGTGAGTATGGTTTTACGCCGCTTTTAGCAATCATTCCAGCAATATCATGGCAGGGGACACCAGAAATGGGCTTCACACTTGTAGCCATGTTGGGAATCGAACCCAGTCTTCGGCAAAGGCTTTAACCATTAGGCTACCCAACTCTATTATGAGACCACAAATAACTATGATCATTTATTAATAAGCAGGTCTGTATGCAACACTAGATTTTAAGGCTAACACAAATCTCAATGTTGAACTTCTATTAAGTTTCAAAGTTTAATTGACATGCATAAAAAAGAATGATAACCCTTCATTTGCACCTTTGCCTTGAGTGAGTGAGTTAAGATTTAACGTCTTTGCCTTGAGATATCAGTGATGCCTTCAAATTACAAAGTATGTTATTATCAAACCTAACACGATACACCTTGTAATTACAATGGAAAGGGGTAACCCATGATTTCTTTTTGCGATATTTTGTAGAAATAAAAATAGTAATGTGTAATGATAAAAGAGGGTAGTGGTCAGTATCACAAACTCCCAGTAATCTGAGTGCAGCATTTAAATTTACATAAGACCTTGAAATCTAGCATTGCATCCAAACCCTATAAGTGATTTACCTGTATGCATCCATCTATGAAAGAGTCAATCGTGAATGATTTATCAAAATAACCTGTTATCAAAAAGGCAAAAATTCTATTTTTCATTGATTTTATAATATTAGGCCATAAAATTTCAGGAAATTCCATTAACTTCAATGGAATTCTACGTTTTTTCCCACTCTCGTCAATTCCTGTAGAGAAAGACCGTGTGTTCTGGCGTTGGTCCACTTTGGAGACAGGCACATTGCTCGCACATATTTTACTACCCAAACCATCTTCATGCTTTGTGAATGCGAGGGTGGACAATTGGGGAAAGTTCTGTCTAGATGATTTCGATGTTTGACACAACAAAACACGACTCAGATTTGGACTGTGTGTCAAAGGAAACGTCCGCAAGCCAAGTTTTGAAAGTTTTGTAAGAACACGCGGGCGAATGTTGGAGTAAATTATCGCTCCAAGAGCCCAAATCGATCGCAAGGCCATTTTCGAAAATACACATTGGTTTAGAGTTGCCTCCCTTTCAGGAGAAACGAGTTTGGATTTTCTTCAGTAAAGAGTTCCACTTCCTCTCACTAATACAAATGTGAAGAAGAACTGCTTACCAAAAACAAATGAATGATGACAGAGCCACATCGATATTTAAAACGAATTACGATTTACCGATAATACACAATGCCACAAAGGAGATATTCTTGAATGATGTATATCCAAAGGTAAGCCCAGGAATGGTAAACTTTTATCGTTGTTACAGGTGACTGAAGCGCTCATAAAATACCCCCTGAGCTGCGTATCGTTTGAAGATGATTTCTTACTTTGGCCTTGAAATGGATGAATGACATGCAATATAATATAGATCTAATAATTTACAAAGTCGTAAAGATTTTTTTTTTAAATAATAAATTTGATGCACAAAAATTGTTAACAATCATATATCAAGATAGACACAATTTGATGGATAACAACTTCTTTAATACTGTAAAAAGCGACGTTTCGGTATAGATCCTTGTCAACAAGACTGAATGAGGAAATAGTACAGAATATAAATCGTCATTGGAGGATTATCAGTAACAACAATTGTATACATGATTGGGATAACATGAGTAAGTGTTGACAACAGAAGGATAATACTGTCACAACACGATGGACAGAGAACACATAGGTGGAAGCCAGTGGGATGTGAAGCCAATTAAACAGGATAAGTGATTATTGCTTGATGAGTTCATAGTAGGCGGATTGGATAAAGTAGCCTTGATCTCTGTTGATTGATGGCTTGTGGTGGCGAATGTGGATCTATTCCGTAACATTGCTTTTTACAGTATTAAAGAAGTTATCAATAAAATTGTGTCTACCTTATCATCCGTCAACTTCTAAATAATGCCAATCAAACAATTTAATCATATATCAGTTATGTTCCTAAATGAGGTGAGGTGAAATTGGGTTTAACGTTGCGTCCAAGATTATTGCACTTATATAGCGACGTGCATGCACATGTGTGTGTTTGTTGCTGCTTGTACTAGTCCGGACTGATGCCGATTTATAGTGCTAGCTCACTGAGATACCATGCCGCAGTTTAACATGAATATCCCACTCAGACACAGTATACTGACTCCGAGCCGACCAGTCCTTGTTTTAGCCCCTTAATGCCGAGCACCAGACAGGGTAACAATGAGTACCATCTTTTAACGACTTTTGGTATGCCGCGGCCGGGGATCAAACACCGGACCTTCCGCTCTCCGGTCGGACGCTCTACCACAAGACCACGGAGGCGGCTGTTTCTAAATGAAAGTGTTGATCTTGTGATGTAAACTTATGTTTTAACTGGCTTTTCAGAGAGTACCAGTTATTTTGAGAGGTGTAGACATTGGGCCATGCAGAGAAAAATGGTCAGTTGAGCATCTCAGAAAATCAGGAGGGGACAAGGAGGTGAAGATCCATGTGTCCACTACTCCACAGATGGATTTTTTAAAGAAAAACTTTGTCTACAGGTAGGCTACACAGAGTTTCAGGTAATTTTCAAGGACACTGACGGATTATCATAAAATTTGGTGATAATACAGAAGAATGTATTAGATCTACAGATATTTTTTCAGAAAACACAGCAGTGTAGAAAGGGTATGTTATTTAATCGTAACCATTGTTTAAAACATTTGTATTTCATCAAGTTTAACTTGTTGTGTATGGTTTTAAAAGACCATCATCTGCCAATAGGGCACTTATAATGTTATTAAAGCAAATACGGTATTCATAACTCTGTAGTACTATGTTTAGTTGGAAGCCCATTAGACGTATTTAGATGTAAATAAAGGTTATGGGGCCTTTGTTTGACATTAAGATGTTTGTTACCCTTCTTAAAATAACATGGTATGGCTTTTCTCACCAAATGACATTTAACCTTTGCTCGCCTGTATGTTAATCATTATAAAAACCATAAGTCTTTTTCCCTTCAGCCATTATTATTGCTAATTGCCAGAATTTTATTTTTTCATTTCAGATCATTACCATTTTCAACTTTTGTGCAAAGGGCAGCAGAAATAAGACACTCTGAGTTTTTCCTCTCTGAGGTAAAGACATATGTTTACTGTAGTTACCCATTTAAGAGAGTAATGTCACTATACCTCAATTTATGGTTTATTTTGATCTGTGGAGATCCGGGTTAGAATTGGTCTTCAGTAACCAATAGTTATCATAAGAGGCGACTAACAGGATCGGGTGGTCAGGCTTGCTGATTTGGATGATGCATGTCATCATGTCCCAATTGTGTAGATTGAGGCTCAAACTCATTCAACCATTCTTTGTCAGTAAACTGTCACTGTTTCAAAATCATTACTACAAAAGGAAACCAACACTCCCTTGCTCCTCCCTCTTCCTTTCACACTCACTCACGCACTCACTCACTCACTCACTCACTCACTCACTCACTCACTCACTCACTCACTCACTCACTCACTCACTCACTCACTCACTCACTCACTCACTCACCCACCCACCCACTCACTCACTCACTCACTCACTCACTACCTTCCGGTCGCTCTCACCCAGCCCGACCGCCCACCCACTCACTCACTCACCCATCCACCCAACCACCCACCCACCCACTCACCCACTCACCCACTTGCTCACCCACTCACTCACTCACTCACTCCCTTCCACTAACTCACTCTGTTTCAGGAAGAGCATTACTACCTGAGGGCTCTTGGTGATGATCCTAGAAAAGACATAGCAGATATTCATCATCAGTTCCCTGACCTGGCTGCGGACATTCACTTACCGGAGTTCTACGAGCCATCTCAGTTCTACTCCAGCGTGTTTCGTATTGCATCACCCGGACTACAGTTGTGGACCCACTATGATGTAAGGGTATAATCATATCACTGGTCTGTAATATCCTGCCCTCTGTGCCGTAAGAGGTAGAGTCTATACCAAAAGGTTTCAGCTGTGCCGAGTTGCATCATTTGGCATGCCAGAGTGAGTGAGTGAGTGAGTATGGTTTTACGCCGCTTTCAGCAATATTCCTGCAATATCATGGCGGGGGACACCAGAAATGGGCTTCACACATTGCACCCATGTTGGCAAATCGAACCCGGGTCTTCGGCATGACGAGCGAACGCTTTAACCACTAGGCGACCGCCCCTGGCATGCCAGAAACCTATGATCATGGCTTTGGATCCCAGGTTAGCCTTGATTATGTTTCGAGGTTTGTCAGGACCTTACCTATGCCCGTGGGTTTCATCAAAGTGTCTAAGACCTGCATCACTTTTGGTTTTCAAGCTGATATGCTGCAATGTTGCTGAGATGATGTTCAAAGCAGCTTGAAATGAAATAGAACTCCCTCACTCACTCTGACAGATTATTTCCTGACTGTATTCCAGGTTCATGTCAGACTCATGAGTTCTGTTCAGTGTTATTGATACCATGTTCATCTCAATATATAGGTGATGGACAACCTGCTTATACAAGTCAATGGTCGCAAGCGGGTGGTGCTATTCAGCCCCAAAGAAGTGGAAAATTTATACCTGAATGGTTTGTATTGTTTTTTTTGTGTTTGTCATCACTGAAGTGATGTATTTTAAAAAATTGCAAGCAATTCCAAGGCTTTTGATTGGCTAACCAATTTTGGCATTTCCATAAACTGAAAACAAATAAGGCCTCGTCCCTAGCGGACAACTGTTTCCTCATTGGGGGGGGGCTTGCATTGCACTATTGTGCTGATTGATGTCACTGATTTTGTATGGATGTCTACAGTTTTCAGTGTCAGTGATTAAATAAGCAGTCTGTTGAGTTATTATTGCTGACTTGTTTACATGGACCCGGTTATATCAAACCTTCATTAACTAATGGCTACATTAAGACCTAATGATACATAAGGCTAAAAAATTAATAGTCTTCGTTCTCAGACACCGCCCGCATCATCCTAATGTCCACCGCACGTTTCGTTTTATTTCCATTTTTAAAAAAATTAAAAAATCCTAATACTTATAAACAATGATATCCAATAAAGCACATTTACTTATCTTTGGTCATGGCGGCAATAGGGGTTTGTATGCTTGTATATGTAGGGAGGCCCTTTCCCAGGTTGATGGTACACAACTTTTTATTTGGCTACATACTAGTTTGAACAAGCAAAACAAAACAAAACAAAAACCTGCCTGCACTATATTTTCAAAAGTCATTGCATGAGAACCAATTGTTTTATTTTTTTATTGTCATCATTAAAAATCGGTTTGTATCAAATGTTTATTAGGTACTTGCATCATTAAAGTTTGATTCAACCGGCTCCTGGTATTTATAGGAATTGACTTCAAAGATTTTGCATATCTGGAGATATAAACATAAAAAACACTATGCAGATTTACTCAGTTTTTACAGTTATACCTGGCCTGTGAAGATCCGGGGTAGAATAGGTCTTCAGAAATCCCATGCTTGCCATAAAAGGTGACTATGCTTTTCGTAAGAGGCGACTAGCAGGATCTGGTGGTCAGGCTTGCTGACTTTGTTGATGCATGTCATTGTATCCCAATTGCATAGATCGATGCTCATGATATAAATCAATGGATTGTCGGGTTTAGACTTGATTATTTACAGACCGCAGTCATATAGCTGGAATATTGCTGAGTGCGGAGTTAAACAAAGAACAACAACAAAAATTAAAGTCATTCTTGAAAAGACAATTATATTCTTCCGGGAAACTGACATATTCATACTGTTTATATACATAAATTGTATTTTGTATTATAGCTCAACAGAAATTACTTATAGTTCTTTGATAACACAGTCCCAGACGATTTCTGCGATAACATTTCTGTGGCTAAAATTGCAAATTTCTGCGTTAAAAACAACCATTTCCCGCTAAAAAATTAATACAAACTCATTTTTTCGAAAACTCAAATCCAAATCCAAAACAATATGATTCCACAAACTGTCATTATAAACACTTATCATTGGATAAGACATAAAATTATGCAAAAATAAATATGCATAGTGTCACTGATATTTATGTTTGGTTAGATGTAAACATGGTTTATGTAGTCATAATACCACAAGAAGGTTTAAAATAGAGAATTATTCATTTCAAATTTACTTTTAATTCAGGATTCACATTTTGTATATTTGTATCACATGTTAAATGTTTGGGCATCATTCGCGTTCAAAATTTGACAGAAAATCTTGAAAATAATGAAAATTAGGATATTGATTGATTTTAAAATGGCTAATTTTTCTGCAACTCTGCAAGGAGGGAACATTTCTGCCAATCTTTTTCGCGATCAATGAATCACAGAATTCGTCTGGGACTGATAATAAGGTAGAGGCTTTAATGCTTAGTTATAAATTCTTTTCCACATTTGCCTATGAGGGCACTTAGTTTGGAACTGTAGGTAAATCCCTGTACTTGTATCACTAAGCTGCCTTGATCATCCTCCTGTTGTTGCCAGGAGACAAGTCTGAGGTCATTGACATTGACAGTCCTGATCTGGAGCGGTTCCCCAAGTTTCCAGATGCAGAGAGACACGAGGGATTCCTTGAGCCAGGAGACATTCTCTTCATACCTGGTGAGTGAGAGTGAGTGAGTTAAAATTTAACGTCACATCAGCATTATTTAAGCCATATAGCAACGAGACCAAGTGAAAATATTCACAATTGAGTCATTTATGCAAAGTTATATTTAAAAACAATTTATGAAACATATTTGAGCGTAACAATATCATGTATACAGTTTTAAAACACGGGTCACCAGTAACCAAAGCTAGGCCACCTCACTGGGGATCATGGGGACTTACAGTATCTCGGCTTCCTGCATGATACCCCAGCAGGATTTATGTCATCACTTTAGCTACATACCTTTTCCTGAAAATGAGCACCAAGCTCAGTTGAATGTTTTGGTTGATAGTTGTGTCAAAGAAACAATTCTATTTAGCTTGTAGCTGATGTATTCATAATGTAGCTGGAATTAGCATCATCCAGCCATGATGATGATGATGATGATTCCACTAGGCAGTGCTTCCTGGGAGAAGTCCCGTTCGCTGTCTGGGATGCATGTAAAGGAGGCAAGGGCCCTGAGCTGATGATGAGCCTAACCAGCCTGATTATGCCAGGATCACCCAAACCCTCTTTGCTGCATTTTTAGCTCACTGGGTCCAAAAGACCATGGTGAGCTTATGGGATACTGTGGCGTCCGTCATCCATCTGTCATAGTCCATCCATGCGTCACCAATTTATTCGAACGACTTCTTCTTCTGAATCACTAATTGGAAATTAACAAACCACTAATTGGAAATTAACCACCTGGAAGCATCCCTAGGTGGTGGGAAGAGAGATAGTTATCAACCATATTTGGTTGGAAGCATTCTCCAATGGTGGGTATTCCAACTGGAGAAATGGAGTTTATAACTTGGACACAGTTAAGATCCCCAACATATGGTTGGTTTGTTGTTGAATGCCGCACTCAGCAATATTCCAGCTATATGACGGCGCTCTGTAAATAATCAAGTCTGGACCAGACAATCCAGTGATTGATATCATGAGCATCGATCCACTCAATTTGGATCGATGACATGCATCAACCAAGTCAGCGAGTCTGACCACCCGATCCCCTCAGTCGCCTTTTACGACAAGCATAGTCGCCTTTTACGGCAAGCATGGGTTGCTGAAGGCCTATTCTACCCTGGATCTTCACGGGTCTATAACCATATGTACAATTGAGAGTATAATGAGAGGAATGCACATATGCTACCAGGACTGGCCCTTCTGTTCATCTGTCCGGCACTCCTAAAGGAGTTAGAACCTTGACCATAACATGCAAACTGATATTATCCCCACCCTATGATAAACAGATATATTGTATACATTTATTTGAGAGTAATACCTTTGATATGATTTATCCTGGATCATAACATGGAAACAGTTCAGATCTTTATGCTACATTTGTATGTAGAGAAATACATGTTCATGCTGTCAGATTTGCCATCCACCCCCTTTAAATGCTGAGTCAAATTTACGAAATATTTGCAGTACCGTATTCGACGTAATAAGCGCCCCGCTCTAATAAGCGCCCACGGCGATATTTGCTAATATATTGGCTAGTGAACAATCCCAATTAGCACCCCTTCCAATTGATCAATGTACACAAGACTTATTTATTCGCGTATAATACGCACTTGTGTGTTATATGCACCTTAAATATGGGCAATTAAATTCTGGAAAAATATATCTGTCGCATATAAACATTTCAGGCTGTCAGCATAAACCACGAAATTAATCTTTCAACTCTTTCATCTTTTTTTGGTGTTTTTTTTCACCAAAATAATGTTCTAATAAGAGCCCCCATATTTCTAATTTTGAGAGCGCCCTGGGCTCTTATTACGTCGAATACGGTATCATATACATGTACAATGCAAATGTATATTTTGTCATGATTGCGTAAATATCTGGGTGAGCAATACAGGCCCTATGGGCCTCTTGTTTATTTTAATAAACACACACACAGAATTATTAACGCAGTCAATAGAGCAGTGTGCACTCAGTTTTTCATTTTAATCTTAAGTTATTTCATCACTACTATAACTTTTTTCTTATGCTGCTTATGAAATATTACTCAAATGTTTTTGGAAATTCTTATGAGTAAAATATATATGTTTAACCTGATTCCTCACATACACATGGTGTCATGGAAAGTATGACTTGCTGGAGAATGGAAAGTTGGTGGTTCAATCATGTCACATCTTACCAAAAGACCTTAAAAGATGGTACTTGTTGTTACCGGACCTGGCACTCTGCATTACGGGGCTAAAACAAGAACTGGTCTGCTGACTGTGTCCGAGTGGGGTATTCATGTTAAACTGCAGCATGGTCGCTCAGTGTGCCAGAGCTCTAAGTTGGTTTATTCAATAATCATAAAACTTTGTCACTACCCTCAGCCCTATGGTTCCATAACGTGATCTCCCTGGAGTTCGGCGTTGCTGTGAACGTGTTCTGGAGACACCTCCGCTCTGACCTGTATGACCACAAGGACACGTACGGCAACAAGGACCCCCAGCCTGCTGCCAGAGCCACCCAGATCCTGGACCGAGCCCTGAAGACCCTGGAGGAGCTGCCGCCCGAGTATCGGGACTTCTACGCCCGTCGACTGGTCACCAGGATCCAGACCAAGGCCTACTTGAAACCAGACGACTCTGTGACTTGATGTCAGTTCTGTTTGATATTGTATAATTTAAGATTATTAAATGTTTGGCGAACCAAATGGATTTTGTGTTTCTTTTTCACCACAGTATGTTTCATTTTGTACTGATCACATAATGTGGGGTGCATGTTTTCTCAAGAGTTGAGGTGTTGAAGAGGTTTAACGTCGTGTTCAAGATTATTGCACTTATATAGCAACGTGCATGTATGTGTGTGTGTTTGTCTGCTTGTACTAGTTCGGTCTAATGCGCATTTTATAGTGCTAGTCCACTGAGATACCATGCCGCAGTTTGACATGAATACCACTGTATACTGACTCCAAGCCGACCAGTCCTTGTTTTAGACCCTAATTGACGATCACTGGCAGGGTAACAACAAGTACCATCTTTAAATATATTTTGGTATGACGCGACCGGGGATCGAACCCTGGACCTTCCGCTTAGGGCTGTTTTTGTACTGATCACGAAATGTGGGGGGGCACTGGTGTCCTCCCTGCACCAGGTACCCAGCTGAGGTGTCTCCGGAACACATTCTCAGCAAGGTCAAACTCCAGGGAGACCACCAACTTCGCTGTGCAGTGTTGCATCCCTTGGGAACGCCAGAAATGTGTTCAAATCCTGGTTCATACCAAATTGTTTCTAGGTTTGTCAGCACCATACCCGATTTGGTTTCACCAAAGTGGTAAATGTGCTTGACCTGCATCACTTTGACCTTTCCTCCCTCATCAAGCTGACACACCCTGATGTTACTGAAATACTGTTAAAAGCGGTGTTGAACCCAACTCACTCTCTCACTCACATACCTTCTCAAATTTACTTGAACATGCTTCCACTTTCCAGAGGTGAGGGTGTGAGTGGATATTACATCTATATTTAGGTTACCTGTAAATACATGAGTTTGCACCAATCACACCAGTGACTCAAAGCATAAGCAATGATTGGAATCAGCCAAGTCACAGAGTCTGAGCATGATTTGTCTGTTTGTTTGTTGTTAAACGCTGCACTCAGTAATATTCCAGGTATATGATGGTGGTCTGGACGAGGTAATCCAGAGATTGACAGCATGAGCATCGATCTACGCAATTGGGATACGATGACATGCATCAACGTCAGCGATCCTGACCACCCGAAGGGAAACATGTTTGTGAATGAATTTCGGTGCAGTTTTAGGTTAAATGATAATTTTTATTTTATAAAATATTGCCATATGTATCGTTCGGTTTAAAAACGTTTTGCAGTATATCCAATATATCTTTATTAATATCCAATAGATCTTTATTAATAATGACGTTTGTAGACAACACAAGAAGAATTACGATAGATCAGAGACCATCTGTTATATGGTCTCTGGATAGATGCAACAGAGATTTCATCGGGTACTGAGCCAGGGCAAATCGATCTTAAGGAAACACATTGTCTCTACAGTGCAAGTGTACAGGATACAAATGAGTCCCTTCCATCTGTTAATCTTGTTTGACTGCCTACGCTACTGCTGATGCTTTCTTATATTGTATTCAGCTTCCTTTTACTCTTCATGCACTGACCAAACACATTAGTAGATCTATATACGTCTTTGTACTGACAGATGCATGATCATAAACATTCCGATCAGGTCTGTGTGTATGCTGCAGTTTACCATGAATACCCCACTCTATTCACTAGACCACTAAGACAGTCCATAAATATTCAGATTCAGTGACAATTACAATCTTAGCTTCAGTGAATATTACAATCTTAGCTTCAGTGGGTATTACAATCTTAGCTTCAGTGGGTATTACTACCTTTGTGGTTTTATGTCGAATTTTCAGATCTTCTCTGAGCCAAACTTTTACAGAACCCACAACACATTAAATTGTATTTTATTGTTAAAATGGTAAATGGTAAACCTTTCCCGATTTTTCCAGGGCGTTAATTGACTATAAAAGTCCAGGTTCCACCCTTGCCGAAATAGGCTGGAATTCCGGGGTTACATTTTGGCTGGACTAACGAGTATGTGCATCGTCCAATTAAAACCGCGTAACAAACAAGACGTGGATTTCAACGTGCAGATTTCGGTCGACTGCAGGATTTGCAAAACATGTGCATCGTCAGCTGGGCGTTGACAGCTATTTTACAAACCTTTTCATGTTTTTAATCAAGGTGTTCAAGTGATTTGATGCACTTCGCGGGGTAAGACCCGTTTTTGTTACAATATAGAACTTGAGATACGATCAAATCGTTTATGACTGGGCACTAGGAGGGACATAGAAGGAACATAACTCGTAATAGCCACTGGTTGCGCTGCGATTGAGCCTGAAAATTCCAGCCCAGTTCGGCAAGGGTGGAAACTGGACTTGTATAGTCAGTTAACGCCCTTGCCTCGGGAAGTGGCTTTTTCAGGAACATATGGGAGGGGTCTTTGGCAGGAAAATGATAATATTCATTTAATTATCAAAACTCTTATTAACTGTTTGATTGGCATTCTAGAAGTTGGCAAATAAGTAAGAAAAAGGGATAACAACTTCTGGTTTATTGCATACAGCAACGTTTCGATGTAGATTCTCACACCGATATCAAGCTGGAGTGACAACAACCAAGTGATGAGAGGTATACATGCATGACATGTTGTGATAAGCAGCAGATTAACATTAACAACAGGGGACACGGGTGGCCCAGTCGACTAAGGCGCCGCGATTCGCTGTGCAGAGTTGCGTCCCTTGGGCACGCCAGAAACCTATGATTGTGGGGTCGAATCCCTGTTCGCCCCGATTATGTTCCTGGGTTTGTCAGCACCATACCCGTGCTCGTGGGTTTCACCGAAGTGGTAAACGTCCCGCATCATTTCGGGCTTTCCTCACACATTAAGCTGACACGCCGCGATATAACTGGAATACTGTTAAAAGAGGCGTTAAACCCAACTCACTCACTCGTAGACAACAACGGTAATACATAACAAGCAGATATTTGGATGAAGCCAAATATACAGAAAGAATAAAAATAACACACAGGTAGTGAAGCCAGATGTACTGTGAGGATAAGGATTGAAGGGATTATACAGTTGTGACAAGCTGATTGGAGGGGAACTGAAATTATTTTACAGAAATTTTGGAGAATATTTCTAGATGACTGCTCCTGATTCGGACGACAGCCTAAGCACATTTTGGACACAGATAATCAACATGCATGAACATCTAACATTTACTTCGGAAATGATTCAAAACAATTTTCTTCTTATTAGAGACTAGATATGATGCTAATAAGTGGGAGTACCTTTTGACTGAACAATATTCCTGGACCATGAAAGATAACAGGTTTCCTGCTCGGTCAGACACTTTAACATTCAACTAATAAAGAATAAATCCCCCTTGGATGCTCCGTGTTAGAATATTGGTCTTCAGCAATGGTGCACAGGGAGGTTCCATGGTTACGCTAGAAACTTATGATCGTGGGTTCGAATCCCGGTTCGCCCAGATTATGTTTCTAGGTTTGTCAGCAGCATATCTTGAGTTTCAGGTTAGTGGTAAAGTTTCCCACATCAATCTGACGTTCTGATAGGTCTGGTTTACTGTTCCAATGGGTGTTAAACCCAACTCACTCAACTTTGAGTACCGGTATGTAGTGCAGTGTGACCTTTGTGATTTGATTGGTTGGGCGCTTGGTTTGTTGTTTAACGCCGCACTCAGCAATATTCCAGCTATAAGACAGCGGTCTGTCAATAATCGAGTCTGGACCAGACAATCCAGTGATTAATATCATGAGCATCGATCCACGCAATTGGATCGATGACATACATCAACCAAGTAAGCGAGTCTGACCACCTGATCCCGTTAGTCACCTCTTACGACAAGCATAGTCGCCCATTACGGCAAGCATGGGTTGCTGAAGACCTAGTGATTTGAACCCACGATCACAGGTTTATGGCAGCTTAAGGGATGCAGTTCTAGACACCAAATTTCGGCACCTTAGACAACTGGGCCACCAGTGCCCCTACATTCCAAAATGACGGCATTGATAGTTGCACGTAACACACAAAGACACGACCCTACAACCATCGTATAACCATCTGCATGGTTTACTGTGTTTGGTGCCATTGAACATGTTCATTAGAAAGCAAACTTTATGGGGATTGTGTCTTTGTAATTTGTGTGTCTATTTCTATTTATAGTGCGTACATATCCCATAGTTCGGTAGCTTTCTGCTGGATTTCTTTGGTAGGCCTGTTTCTGACACACCTGCATGAGGCTCGCAAGGCTGCACACCGAATTGCAGCAGCGGACAGCCCCACACCCCAAATTATGGCACTAATGATAGTTGCACATAACTGATACAGGACACAAAAATATAAACAAGGTACATTTCAGGCTTTATTCAAGGAAGCTTGTGTCGCACACCTTCACATGGTAGCAAGTCTACATGTCTTTCAGACAGCAAATACATCAATTACTCCAAACATGTGTAGGTGACTCTTAGTCACCTTGACATGACTCAGATCAAAAACAGCACTAATTTGTTCTGATTACAAACAACCTTGATCTTATCTATATATACTACTCCACGTTTGATAGGGATATTTTTATCTTTCCAGTGTTCACAAAACTGACTCATGACAAGTTTATATCTGAATTGAATTACCTATCTGATTATCCCTATCAAATGTTCAGTAGCATATCACATGTATATCATTTCTATTACCTACCTATGTGACCAGTGAGAAGTCCATCTATTTTGCGCCATGTATATTCACTCCATAGATAACTGCTCTACTGCACTTCTACAATAACAGTATTATGAAAATATGGACACACAAGGGAGTCTTTTTTCACCTATGATTGAAATGAACCAAATTATTCATGTTTTGTCTGTGACCGTTCTGGATGTTTCACTATCAAGTGAGACAAAGCTGAGAATATCAGATAGACTGTCTTATACTTTCCTACCTGGCCTACCTGGCTTATGGCACAACACCACAAAGGACACTCACATGAGGAACTTGTACTCATTAGTTTGAAGAACTATATATTTTATTTTACTTATTGCAATGGAGCGTTGTCCATAATTTGGGGGTGTTCATGGAGGGGGGGGGGGGGGGGGCGTGTCATCAGAATTCAACAAATTTGTGGTCTCTAAAAGACGCGGATCCGGATCCGCAGAAGATTCTCATCCCTGTGATTGGCCAGTTTGCACCTATTGCTTGATTGTTTATACTGTTTGCAAAGCAACACATTCCAATGCCCTATGTCATATCAGTGCATTGTTGCAAATAGTTACAGTCAACATTTTCATGATGTCCAAACAAATGTCATCTTTTGAACACTAGGTTGCTATGTGGCAAGTAGATATTTTTATCTATATGTTCTCACTAGACAAAAGAATTCTGGTAAGTCGTAGAATCTTGTATTGGAATTGTAGGGAATAACAACTGATTTGTCCCTTGTGAATTTAACATAACCAAGACTGGAACATAACTCAGGACAAATGATCTGTAACTCCTCATTGTTAGGCTACACACTTGTATTCCTGGCACCGCTAAGGTGCACAACACTGGTGAGTACCTATTAGAACGTTCAGTACAAATACGATGAGATATCCCAATGACCTTTGTTCCAGCAAGGTAAATGAATTAGATAGAATATTAGGGAAGAGAATTTATGGATGTCAACTTCTTTATTATGAGGAACACAACGTTTCGGAGTATATGCTTACTCCTTCATAAGGTGAATACTCTACCTGAATATTTCAACTACACTTCAACAAATAGTTTCATCTGGATATTATTCATAAAATTATTCATAAATAAAAATCAGTTCAAAATTGACAAATATCATACCAACATGTAGTGCTAGCTATATGTAAAACCAAATGTCCAAAGTCTAGGGGTAGAAAGCTTCCTGAAAAATGAATATTTTCTTCAACCTGATATATTCATTCACCTGATAAAGGAGTAAGCATATACTCCAAGATGTTGTGTTCCTCATAATATAGAAGTTGACATCCATAAATTCTCTTCCTTATGTGTATCACTTCTAAATGCCTTTCAAAGATGAGATAGGATATTCTTATGTTATTAAATATATTTTTTAGCTGAATACTGTGGTGAGATGCCCTTTTGTTAACACCCTATAGCACAGTGCATGTTACAATATTAATGGACTGGAATTTCCACATAACGCAAAATCAGAAAAGAACTTTATAAAACTTACAACTCTGATATTACACCTTCAAGAACCTCAATAATTATTCCTGTTCAAAAATATAGAAAACAATGCTGCCAGATTTCTGTACAAGGTGAAAAATGTCATGATTGCGAATCCAACCAGAAATTTAGTACCGGGGTATGTCTACCTCCATCATATCCTGTCAGCTACATTGCTTCACAAATCTCATATTTCTAGCATTGGGAGCACACAACCAGGTCATATCTAATATTTTATATTTCAACTTCACTTCACCAAATAGTATCATCAGGATATTTATCATGAATAAAATCAGATCAAAATTGACAAACATCGTACCAACATGCAGTGCCATCTATATGTTAAACCAAATGTCAAAAGTCTAGGGTAGAAAACATCCTGAAAAATGAATATTTTCTTCAACCTTTTCTGCAATCAAACAGCCTCAAATGAACTATGCCTGAAAGTTATATATGCATGTTGGTTATCATGTCACTGTATTAGCAACACAACATACACTGCTACAGTAGTCGAGCAGCAATTCCATAGGCAAATGCTCTGTGCTGCATGTATAAATATACATGATCCACAAACAATACATACACATAATAATTAATATCATTATTATACAAGCCAATGATTACACGTACAGTGACTACAAAATCACAAAGTGAGTATCTACAGCTAAATGAAGCTACTATTTTGCACACACTACACAACAGATGAACTTTGAAATATATTACTTCTCTGAATATTGTAACCAGTTGTGTGAAAATAGTATTTAGGTAACAAGCTGAAAGAATTATTTATGCTTCTCATTTGATGGATTAGAAGAATAAAACAATGAGCCTACAAAAAACACACAAAATTGAAGTTACTATTACGTGATTAGCTAATGATTAATCAGATGCATTAAATGTAGTGTCTGACCACTGCAAACCCAATACTAAAACACAAAACCTTCTCAGAAGAAAACTTGGTAAATACATGTTGCTGTAAACCTTCCTAAAGCATCCTGAATTTGTAATGCATATTAGCATGTAATTTATCCCACTAGAGTGACCAAAACATCATCAAGCCAAATAACATCGATACACTGAGCTACACAAGATTATTTTTACATTTATTTTAACCGACCTAAGCTAACTGGTAAACAAAAATCTGTAAACCATTACATAAAAAGTGTGGCCATGACTATGACACTCCATCCTCTATGAAACAACCCTGGATCTATTCCCCATCTTCCCGAGGCAAGAGAGTTAACTGACTTTAAAAGCCCAGTTTCCACCCTTGCCAAACTAGGCTGGAATTACTGGGCTCGATCGTAGCGCCACCAGTGGCTATTACGAGTTGTGTCCTTTCTATGCCTCTCCCATTGACCAATCAGATTTAACCTCTCGTATCACTTTCATTTGCTTCAAACAAAACGATGGCGCCCAATCAAGATGATCTGATTGATAATCAAGATCTATATTGTGATTAAACGAGTCTTACATCGCGAAGTGCAACAAATCACGTGAGCACCTTGATTAAAAGCATGAAAAGATTTAGAAAATATCTGTTGACAACGAGTTAGCGGTGCACATGCTTTGCAAATCCTGCAGTCAACCGAAATCTGCACGACACTTTACGAACCGGATTTCGATTTCAGTGCGCGATTTTGATTGGACTATGCATAGACTCGTTAGTCCAGCCAAAATGTAACTCCATAATACCAGCCTAGTTCGGCAAGGGTGGAAACTGGACTTTTATAGTCAGTTAATTCACTTGCCTCGGGAAGATGCACCATAGTGTGATGTCAGCAGGTCCATACGTCTTATCACTAACATCGGACATACTTTCTCCAGCCTATCAACTTGACATCAACAACCAACTCAGCAGAGATCTACATTCAAAATCGCAGCCTCATCCGAATGAGATCTGAGTATTTTAAATGAAATCACAGGACTTAGAGCTGGAAAAGATACTTTCCCGAAGACTAATTCAGGTGAGGCAAGTCCTTTCCATGAGAGAGAGTGAGTTGGGTTTAAACTCCACTTGTGACCAGAATTCCAGTTACATCAAGGAATGTCTGCTTGATGTTGGAGGAAAGCCTGAAGTGATGCAGGTCTCAAATGTTTGCCACTTTGGTGAAACCCACGAGCACAGGTAGGGTGCTGACAAACCCACACATATTCGGGGCGAACAGGGAGACCAATCCATAATGCCACAAGCTGTTCCGGTTGTATTTGAGATGGCCGATAGAGGATGGACACTTAAGCAGCTACCAGTACTGACTTCTCCAGGTCTTTTGAAAATCAATGTCCTACTTCTATTTTCACACCGATTTATCGATTTTATTTATGCATGTAATGTGCAGAAAATAATCAAACTTCATTTGGCATATATGTTTTCACAATAAATACAACAAAAACATCAACAACATAATTTTCATTGACTGTAGACTAACATTGTTCACAACATGCTTCAACATCATCACATCTGAAGTGATCAGTTCAAATTTACATCCAAGAACAACCAGCTAGCCACACTGATAAATACATCGCTCTCATTTAAAAGATTCTCAAACAAAAAACAAACAGCAAAATACTCTAAATTTCTTAATTTGTCAAAGGACATTTTCCTTAGGTATCAATCTTAATGGCAGGTCAATTCATGCTTTTGTTTTACTTGCAAGTCTAACTTTGCAAAAGTAAGTTAAATAACGTAAAAAATATAATGATGTGATATTTAGTTCATTTTTTTTAAGGATATAAGCTCCAGCCTTTTGGCATACTGACCAAAATGATTAAAACAAAAAATTTAAAAAATAGTCTGCCCTTAACAATTGTTACAAAAAATTGTTTGTTGTTTTTCAATGACAAAATACTGAGTTTGCACATTCAATGTCCAACTTTTAATGAACACACTAACCACTTTTAATAACCACAGGAAACATGCTCCACACCAACCGCTCTTCCTTGTGTGATATATATGCAGGTATACAACACAAGTTCATGTCCAGCGTCTGGAGCATTTCATTCATACAGTTGTGTACACAATCTTGAAAGACTGAAGATATTTTGTTCATGGAAGATTATTTGCCTGACATGTGTAGTCCATGAATACAAATCAGTACTCACATGAAGGGACAATACCACACTCTGGGCACTCTGGGTACAGGGTACATCTTGGATACTCAACTAAATGCCCTTGGCAGGAAAATGGATTAAAGAAACATCATTTTGAAAGGGACCAGTCATTTATTAGGAAAAGGGAGGGGGGGAGGAAGAGGGGTGCTAAATGGAAACCAGGGGAGAGTCACCCCAAAACATGACAGTCTCTAGGGGAGGGTCATAAAAATTAACACATGTACACACATTTGGGGAGGGTCAATGACAAAAGGAACATTTTATCATGAATATAAAGTGCTTTTGCATTTTGTCTTTGCAGGGAGGGTGATGATAAAAATGTAGAAGGACAGAGGGGAGGTTCATATAAAAATATGACAAGCATAAGGGGACGGTAATTAATTTCAGTATATTTGTGCAGCAAAAACCTCTGACCCACCACCCTTGTATTAAATGACCGGTCCCCAAAATAAAGTTGTTATTTTCTTAAATTCAGAGGTATTTTAATAACATATTTTAACATTGCACACAATAAAATAATGTTAAACTATAAATTAAAGCGTCTTCCTCCTTATTGGTCCTGTCATCAGCAAAAAACAAATCACCTCCACAAAGCAATTATATTAGACATAATTATATTACATAAACTTTAACATTTTTATTTCCAGTTTGGGAATAATTACTCGTTTGCTGCAGCTGAATATCGACCTCTGAGCAGGTGTAGATTAATCCTTGATCCATCAGGATGACAAAGACAATTGCAAAGACTAAATGAAGACTAATGGCTTTTGTCTGGTTGTGTAAACAGACCCATCAACATGATGGGCTGTTTACTCTGAGCAGAAACATATAAATAACTCTACTTGAAAGTACGCTTTGTTATCCACAACAAATTTCAATGTGAAATTTTCTTGAGTTTCAATGCACGAACGTCGTATTTACCCATGTCAATCAATATACATACTCAAGATAAGTTCAGGACCACCAGGTTCTTTCATATTACTATAGTTAATCTGTCATGGAGACCCTGACTGAACAGACCTACCCATCTCTCGTTTCATGTCTCACATACTTGCAGTGAGTGGTTCATTAACAATCTGAAGTTTCATTATATGGGAAGCCTTGTCAATACATCATGAGTTTACACTCCAATTCTCCATCATCCATGAATACATATGGCTGCTTTGCCATAGTTGCTACCTGTGAATATCGGGTTTGAATGGGTCCTCAGCGACCCATGTTTGTCATAAGATGCGAGTAACAGCATTTGGCGGTGACTCAGCGACTTGGTTGATGCATGTCATCGTATCCCAACTGAGAAGATCAATGCTCATGATGTTAATCTCAGAATTGTCTGGCCCAGACTCGATTATTTACAGACTGCCTTCATATAGCTGGAATATTGCTGACTGCGATGTTAAAAAACTAACAAACAAACAATGGCCTGGTTCCAATGAGAGGAACATTATCAGGATGTCTGGCCAGTTAGCGCCCAGATTACATCACACAGAGATGTCCTGTGCAACATATGCAACAACCTTTGAGCCATCAACTTCACACGTGACTTCAATGTAAGGCAACAGCCTCATTTCTTTGAAGGATTTAAATAGGCACTGGTCACTACTACATCACTTTTCGCTCATATGTATTCACAGGTGATGGAGGAACTAGCGTATACAAGGCCCTGGCGTAGCGTATAAACGACCTATTGCTGAGTGATGGAGGAACTAGCGTACACAAGCCCCTAGCGTACAAGCCCCTAGCGTAGCATATAAACGACCTACTGCTGAGTGATGGAGGAACTAGCGTATACAAGCCCCAAGCGTAGCATAAAAAAGACCTACTGCTGAGTGATGGAGGAACTAGCGTATACAAGCCCCTAGCTTAGCGTATAAACGACCTACTGCTGAGTGATGGAGGAACTAGCATATACAAGCCCCTGGCATAGCGTATAAACGACCTACTGCTGAGTGATGGAGGAACTAGCGTATACAAGCCCCTAGCGTAGCATATAAACGACCTACTGCTGAGTGATGGAGGAACTAGCGTATACAAGCCCCAAGCGTAGCATATAAACGACCTACTGCTGAGTGATGGAGGAACTAGCATATACAAGCCCCTAGCGTAGCGTATAAACGACCTACTGCTGAGTGATGGAGGAACTAGCATATACAAGCCCCTGGCGTAGCGTATAAACGACCTACTGCTGAGTGATGGAGGAACTAGCGTATACAAGCCCCTAGCGTAGCATATAAACGACCTACTGCTGAGTGATGGAGGAACTAGCATATACAAGCCCCTAGCGTAGCGTATAAACGACCTACTGCTGAGTGATGGAGGAACTAGCGTATACAAGCCCCAAGCGTAGCATATAAACGACCTACTGCTGAGCGATGGAGGAACTAGCGTATACAAGCCCCTAGCGTAGCATATAAACGACCTACTGCTGAGTGTTGGAGGAACTAGCGTATACAAGCCCCAAGCGTAGCATATAAACGACCTACTGCTGAGTGATGGAGGAACTAGCATATACAAGCCCCTAGCGTAGCATATAAACGACCTACTACTGAGTGATGGAGGAACTAGCATATACAAGCCCCTAGCGTAGCATATAAACGACCTACTGCTGAGTGATGGAGGAACTAGCATATACAAGCCCCTAGCGTAGCATATAAACGACTTACTGCTGAGTGAGTTGCCTAGAAATGAGCAGACTTGAGAACCAACAAAACACCAGAAGATCTGTTAAACTCTGACGATTCAAAATTAATTCTTCAAGCAACCGTTGATGCCTATACATCTGTTCCCTCGATGTACACACCTTGTAGCAATAGGCAACATTCTACTCACTGAACTTCTGTTTGTTTTATCAGGTGATGTGAGTGCCATCATTAATGGTTGCCATGAGTCTTTGTTGAATTATGACCGACACCGCCACAGCAAGACACAAGGCCCGGGTGTACAGGTGGACAATGTACTATCTTTCTGTGAACACACTCTAACAGAACCATTACATAGCAGTAGCCTCTTGACACCTTAGGTCTTCTTTTCTGTATTACGTAGTTTACCCATTTTTTTTTCAATATATAAAGTCGGTGTTCATTTAACAAACAATATGTTTTTGGTCACTAACTAGTAGTCAGTAGGGTACAAAAATAACCTGTGCCAGTTTTACAACCTTTAAAACCAAGAATTCTAGAGCAGAGATATCTCCTGTGTCATCCAGTAAACAAATGTATTAATTATTACGCACATACAGTCTTTGTTACAATTTACGTTACAGAGATTCCTCTCACTGGCCGATCCAGGTGATCAAGGAGCAGAGAATGGCCACTCTACTTCTACAAAATCCCCCAAACAAAGTCTTTGCTCAGATAAAGTGAGTGAGTGGGTTGGGTTCAACATCGTTTTTAACAGTATTCCAGTTCTATCATGGTGTGTCAGAGAAAGTATTTGGATATCAAAGTCAGTTGTAGACAACTATGATATTGAAAACCTCTGCATCCTCAACACAAACCCATATGATGGATGGACAGGCAGTCTTGAAATTGGAGATAATACTAACGATCATAGGAAACATGAGCACAAAGTGGCCGACAGAAGATTCATATAACTTGTTGCAACAATATCAACACCTATATACATACAATCATGATTACATAGTTTGATAAATTACAAAACTGTGGATAATAGCACTTTGATTCTATAGAACCTAGAAACTATAAACGTAACATTAAACATGTTAAACCATGTTAAAGATGTTTCCAAAAACAAAACAAAAATTGTGTCCTTCGTAGCCACTTAAAACGTTTCTTCCTATTTCTTTAGGCAAAATGCCAATCCATACAAACTGCCCACACAGTAGTACTAAAAATTAAAAAAATCTTCTACAAGGAAACATTCAACTCCAAAATGTCAAATTTACTTTTCAAATGAACTTGATGAAGGCCTCATAACATTATATAGATTTATTAAATCCATATAAAACCAGAATATGCTGATATGTATCCTTCTCATGGGCAGTAATACAACGACCTTTGGCCCTCAACATGTATGTTAACAAAGCAACGTCTCATCAGTCTTAAACTGTGACAGTTTCTATATTGACCGACAATCATTCTCATAAAACACACACAGTTTCACAAAATAGAAATATTCCTCTGCATCGTTATTTCTACAAGAAACAAATCAAACAATATTTGTCAAAAAATTGCATATCAAAATTCACATACTTTTCAAAAGGCATACACAGCGTTCACACATGTTTATGATACTCCCAAGAATAATATATAGGCTTTGTGCAAAATCCCCTAATAAGCACACTAACGAGTCCACCAGCCTCTGCCGAAGCAACGATCACACGATTATTATAATAAACTCTTATAGTACACAGCAAGCACTCTCCCCATGGAGTTGAGATGGGAGGACTGGATGATCAGGGCATATTTCTTATTCACCTCTCTAGGCTGGTACCATGTCGTCCTCACTCAACTATTTCCAATATTATTTTGAAACTGATGAAATATTAGTTTGAGCAGAATGTCAGATGCTAGTTTTGAGTTTCAACTGTGTAAATGTACTGCCAAAAAGTGTTAAAGAACACCCGATTATTTCATATAACTATAGCTTATCTGTCATGCCAGATTAACTATAGTAATATGTAAGCACCGTGTGAATCTTGTAGAATTTTCCTATTCGGAATATTCTATAAGTAATACGTTACCACTGTTATACCGAGGCTGTTGTCTCCCACAACTGCTGCTATAGCGAAATCTACCACAGAGATCTCAATTACCTCATGCAGCACGTGCGTAGCCACCTAGCTGCCATGTGACACCCTTCACTCTTGTCTCCTGCGAGAGCAAGTGCTCGGGGGACGGACGGGCGGGCAGCAGCCCAGTGGTAACGTATTACTTATAGAATATTCCGAATAGGAAAATTCTACAAATTACATTAAGTAATACGTTACCACTGTTATACCGAGGCTGACTACCACAGTAGGCGGTGGGGAGCACCTACAACCCGAATCCTGACTGCTAGCGTTCCTTCCGACCAGCGGAAGTAAACACCAAGGCGGAAGCACTCGATGCGCATGCACCTAGCTAGGCGTTACCCTATAGGAATACCAAAGCACTGTCAAGCGCATACCGTAAGGCTCAATCGTCATTGCCAAAACGATTGGTGACTCCAAACGGCCCCACTGGATAGGTATTTCATCGCCGCAGCGGATGAGAACACTGTATCCGCGTGAGCTTAATCTTAGATCAGGTTAAACAGTCGAAAAGAGGGAAATTAATTTCATTCAGACCGTATATCCCAGAGCAAGCCTACTTAAAGTATGCATTAGGCGCGTGACCTAATTCCAGTATTTGTAAGCATGCATCACAAGGTTGGGATACACGACAGACAATTAAAGACATAATTGTCAAAATACAAATAAGGACAAAGCACACAAAAAGCCGCCCTCACCTGTGGTGTGAGTGCGCTGGTTTGCGGGACCCCAACTCCTGTACCCACGGCAGTGGGAACATTGGAGTAGACCCAGATTGACCACCGTGCAAGGTCAGACGCCTGAGGAGTTCGGAATTGCGCTGGGCACACCCCTTAGGTGCCCGCTTGCGCCGCGATCCGCGGGCCAAGACGGTGCACACTCTCCACGACGGCATCAGCGACCTGTTTGAGGTAATGATTGGCAAAAACCGAGTCAGAACGCCAGTAACAACCTCGTAATATTCTGCGAACAGAGATATTCGAGTGTAGGGCAAATGTTGCCGCTAGCGCCCTGATCTCGTGCGGGTTTGACCCCGCTACCGGTAACCCCCGAGACCGGTACGCCAGATTGATGACAGAACGAAGCCACAACGCAATCGAGTTGCGAGGTATGTCAACCGTGCGATTAGGGTTACACGATATGAACAGACGGTCACGCCCTTGTCTACGTTCATTCGAAGCCTTAAGATAATACTTAAGGGCCCTAACCGGACACAGCGCTCTGTCCTCAGTATCAGCAGGATGTAAGATTTCTTTGAGTGATCTTACAGTGAATTCTCTCTCCGTTTGCCCGACTCTCTGATTCTTGGCGACGAAGCCCATGAGCAGGCCCAGGCGGACCGCTCCTTCGTCACCCCTATCGAATCGTACCTTGGCGACATCGAGTGCATGAATTTCGGATACACGTGCCGCCGTGGCAAAGGAGAGGAGAAATGCTGTTTTCCAAGTCACATGCCGGAACGAAGCACTATGCAAGGGTTCATACGGAGCTTCCGTAAGTGATTGCAACACTAGGGAAAGATCCCAGGCCGGTGCCCGAAGGCGGCCCTTCTTAAGATCGTGCTGTTTGAAACCCTTGATAATACCCCGTATCACCGGCTCTTTGGAGAGACTGGTACCCATAGCAACGTCCCGTACCGTAGCAACGGACGAGACATAGTTGGCAATGGAACCCCCGGAGAGTTTCCGGGTCTCTCGCAAGTGAGACATGAAACGAGCAATATCCTGCACAGATACCTTATCTGGCGAATGAATGTGATGTTTACAACACCACTTCGTGAAAATAACCCAACGTGCATTATACACCTTCTGGGTAGAATCACGATGCATACTAACGTATGCCCGAGACGCCCGGCGAGAAAAAACTTTACTCCTCAGACGCTCGGTGACAACATCCACGCGTGCAGATTGAACTGCCCTGCGTTTGGATGAAGCTGACGGGTGTGAGGGTGGATCAAGAGACCCGGTCTCACAGGCAGTGGAAGTGGCGACTGCGTGACCTGGGTCAGCAAGTCGGGGTACCACGATCTGTTCGGCCACATGGGCGCGATCAGTAACATTCGACAGCGAACTCCTCGGAGCCGGCTTAGAATGTGTGGTATCAACGCTGTCGGCGGGTAAGCATAAGCGACCAAGCCCGTCCAGTCTAACGCGAGAGCATCGTGATCGATGGCCCTCGGGACCGGGACTGGTGATACAAACAACGGGAGTTGATTGTTGAACCGCGTTGCGAACAGGTCGACCATCGGACGACCCAAACGTTCGCACAGCCACTGAAACACTACTGGGTTCAGCATCCACTCTGTGGGGCTCGGATCCTGAGGCCTCGATAGAGCATCGGCCAGTACGTTCCGCACACCTGGGATGTGACGGGCGCGTATCTGGCACGGGACACTGTCCACCAGAGCGTAAAACTCGAACGTGAGATCGAGTAGCGAGTGACTGTGGGTTCCCCCCAGTTTGTTCACATAGGACACTACCGTCGTGTTGTCGGTCGCCAGTATGAGCCGGGCGTCGACGAGACGATGCTTCCAGTGATTGACTGCGTTGATCACTGCCTTGAACTCGAGACAAGTGATGTGAAGACCTAGTTCGTCTAAGCACCACAGCCCCGAGCTCACCTCCCCCTTTAGATGGGCGCCCCAGCCCACTAGAGAGGCGTCTGTATACAGGGTCAACGTGGCCCGGTAGGGCCGCATAGAGACTCCTGATAAGACAATGTAAGGGACCGTCCACCACTCCAGATGCGGTCGGAGCCGATCCGGGAGGGCGACGGTCGCACTGTTCACCTCCGTTGCTAACAACTGGATTAAAAACCGTTGCAGCGGGCGGAGTTGGAGACGACCCCGTGCGGTGCAGTCCTGGGCTGATACAAGTAGCCCTAACAGCTGTTCCCAAAAGTGAACAGTCTGTTGCACCGCTAAGACTTTGGCAATCATCGCCTGAATTTTGTGCCACCGGTCTGGGGGGACAAAGAGGCGATGGGACACCGTGATGAACCGACCTCCGATGAACAGCAAGTTCTGAGAAGGGGTTAACTCGCTCTTGGGGAGATTGATAATCCACCCAAATTACTCCAAGAGCCGACGTGCGAAATCGAGATGGCGTGACAGGGTGTCCGTCATTCGATTTGCTACTAGCGAGTCGTCCAGGTACGCGAAGTACCGGACACCCCTCCTGTGGAGGAACCCCACTATGGGGGTGGTTAACCGGGTGAACAGCCAGGGAGCGGACGTGTGAATCATTCTGAGTTCGGCACTGTCCTACTTGGGAACGAGAAATATCCTGGAGTAAAACCCCGGTGTTATTTCTGGTAGAGCTAACTCCCGTACTGCCCCTTCTCCACCAACCTGCCGATGGCATCGGCGAGGATGGGAAGATCGGTTTCCGAATCGAAACCTGCCAACGGGGCAACGGTGAGCGGCGGATTCGCTTTGAGATCAAGCCGATAGCCGTACCGAATCGTGTTGACCACCCACGGGTCGTCGAACACTTGTTCCCAATTCTCCCAGTAAGTCTGGAGTCTGGCTCCCACTGGGGAAGGAGAGGGGGCCCTGACAGGTTGCGACAGGCGCAACTGTCCAGGGCCAAGTGACTCGGGTTCGCCTAAGGGCCAACCGAAGTTGGCGCTGTCGGCATACGAACCCCTCCAATGAGAGTCACCTGGAGGGGCCCTTGCCGTCCGTCGACGACTTGGGCTTCCCCCAGTTCCCCGTTTTCCCGCGAAAGGGCAGCTGATTGCCCATACCGGAGCCCTCAGGGCGGGGCTACTTCCCAGAGGAAGAAGAACCCGACCCCTTAGACCTACCGGCCGCAGCAGCCTGGGGCGCGCTCCGGTTAGGAGCGGCACCCAGGCGCCTATGCAGGGACCCAACAAGAGCAAGTGTGTGCCGAGAGTCCTCGGCAACGTACTCCAGGCAAGCATTTAAACTGAGCAGGCAGTTGTAAATGCGCTGGTCACGGTCCGTGGGAGAACCTTCGACCAGACGGGCCGCTGCAGCCAAGTAAGTGTCTCCGTGAGACATGGAGTGCCGAGCGAGGGCGTCCAGCTGGTGCAAGGTAGCTTGCGTTACCGTAGCAGCCGGTGGGGCACGGACACCCAACCGCTCAACATGGGCCTCCGCGGTAGGACCAGCCTCGGGAAAGGCAAGGTCATGTACCGGGAATAAACCCTTTCTCCACGACGTCGGAGGCAACGGGAGACCCCGACCGGAGGCCGCCGCGAAGGCGTTCTCCAAGGAAGGCTTGAAACCGCGCAGCAAGGTTGATGCGGGGAAAGCCGAGTCGGAAGACTCATCGTATACCTCGGAGGAACCCACAGTCGTGGATTCCCCGCGGTACCGGCCGGGGCATGTCCTCAAAGAGGTCATAAACCATGGCCACGCGGTCCTAAACCGATAGCGGGAGCAACGGTTCGGGGGAAGGACCGGTGACCACGGGAGCCGCCGCCGTACCGGTGGACCCCGCGTCCGACCCCGCGGCCACCGAAGTGGCCGGGGACGGAACAGCCAGCGGCCTATCCTGAGATAAGGCCGCCAGCTTGGAGTCCACAAGTTATGCAAGTAATGCAGCGACGGAATCCCCGGACAGCACACGGGCCGCCAAGAGATCCGCCGCTTTACCGGTGGACCCCGCGTCCGACCCCGCGGCCACCGAAGAGGCCGGGGACGGAACAGCCAGCGGCCTATCTTGCGATAAGGCCGCCAGCATGGAATCCACAAGTTTCGACAACAATGCGGCGACGGAATCCCCAGACAGCCCGAGGGCCGCAAGGGGATCCGCCGCAGCCGAGGAGGTGGTACCCGCACGGGGACCCCGACCGGACGAACCGGCCACCACAGGGGTGGAGACGGACTGTACGTACAGCCGGTACCGCTCAAAATCCGCAGGCCCCAGACCTTCGCACAGGATGCACCGGGTGTCCCCGCAAGGAACCCTGCACCGCGGGCAACGAACGTGGGGATCCCGGGACGACAAAAACTTTCTGCACACCCCATAACTCCGAGGAGCAGGGGTAGAGGGGGTGGATACTGGGGACATATCCATGTCAGACATTGATTGTTTGCTATAAACAAAGAACAAAACATGGTTACAACGCACGCACCACAATGATTCACAAACGAACATTTTCACAAGAAAATAAACGAGCAATGTGAACATATAACATACACATATAACTTTTATTAAAGAAATAAGTTATGTTAACCCCCAAAACATACAAGAACAGGGGAAACGTAAAACACAACGTGCATACGCGAACCCCGCAAGTATATAGAAAAAAGGGCGGGAAAATTATAACCAAGCGTAGCTACCGCAACGCCCCATAAAAGCACAGTTTATTAGAAAATAAACTATAATAAATATCACCAAATCTTCAAGGAACGCTTCAGCAGGAGAAAACACGTCTTGCTAAGCAGACGAAGGAGACAAGAGTGAAGGGTGTCACATGGCAGCTAGGTGGCTACGCACGTGCTGCATGAGGTAATTGAGATCTCTGTGGTAGATTTCGCTATAGCAGCAGTTGTGGGAGACAACAGCCTCGGTATAACAGTGGTAACGTATTACTTAATGTAATTTAACTTTTTCTAGTAGTATATGACAATAAATACAGCTCTTCCTGAATAAAATCATTTTGATTTTTCAAACATTGTCAAACGGGATCATACAAAAAAGAAAACCAGATAAATATGTGTGACAAGCTCATTTGGATGCATTTAAACATTACACTTGTATCCTAGTTTGCAAAAGTATCTAGGAAATCATGTTCAGTGAGATATTTTGTGAAGAATATGAAGTGACTCCTGTACATAAAATGATCATAACAACGTGACACCATCAGTCTGTTTATCACTTCTCGGTCATTGATTATTACATGTATTTGCTTTTGAAATATCAAAGAAACATATCCTGATCACTGATCTCCATCCAAGATCCAACTCCTCGTCACACATAGAAAGACTGTCTCTCCCTCCTCTTCTTCTTACTCTTCCTCTTAACTGGTTCCTCCTTCTTCTCCTCCACTACAGAGTCAACAATCACAATCCCGGTATCATCAGCGCTGCCACCAGCAGCTTCAAGGTCACCAGATGTCACAGACAAATCCTCTTGCACATCACTCACATCACCAAGACAACCAACACTGCCTGAACACACATCAGCCTGGTCCATCCGACCTTCGTCTGTCTCTACCCCAGGGGCAGTGCTCCCTACATCCTCCCTCCCCACTGCTCCCTCCATTGCACCCTCCCCATGCGTATCCTCGTCGCCCCCCACCCCGCTGCTGTCACCCTCATACATCCTATCAATGTCCTCGATCTGCATGTGCATGTCTTCCGACATCTGAAGCAGGTTCTCGGCCATCTCTAGCAAGGACACATGGCCAGAGTCTCCGTAACTGGTGTCTGGCGTCACTTCCGGCACCTGGCACACCTCACTCAATGCAATCTCAATATCCGCCTCGCTGAGTTCCGGTAGGTCCACCTTATTACCTAACAGTTCTGCCTCGGATGGAGACTTAACCAAGTCATCAAACCCCGAAGCTATGATCTCATCCAGTTCTGAAGCCAGGTTAGAATGAATGTCAGCCTCAGTGAACAGATCTTCTGGTGGTGAGACGGGTGTGTCTTTGCTTTCGTCTGTATGACTGTACGTGTCTGATGGGGTCTTCAGTGCTAAATGATCAGCTTCGTAATCCACTGGTGTAATCTGATCACTTGATATTGATTGTATGGCAGCCCGGGGGCGCCACAACTGGGTAGATAAGGCAGATTTTTCTGATGACGGGCTGTTCAGCACATAAGAGCAATCATCTTCAGAAGGTGTGTTCGCTGCAAAAAGCTTGCCACCATTACCTTGTGATTGAGAACAAGCAGCCCTGCCATCCTGTTTTTGAAACAGGGCAGCAAAATCTTTTGATAGAAAGTCTTTGGTTTTATCATCATCTGTAGCATGGATATTGGACACTGAAAGATCCTTGATTGCACCGAAAGTATTGCTTTCAAGGCTGAGAAGACTGAATCCTCTAGGGTTGTCTGGGGCAGCATAAGCACCCAGGCTCTCAACACACTTATCACAAGCACAGGTCGGAGTGTGCGGGCTGGTGAGCCATGTGCCATCGCCTCTATACAAGTCCTCCACGCTCTTGTTAGGCACCCTCGGGACAAGCGTCGAGGTGGTCTCGTCAAAATGAGACTGGCTACATTTCCGTTTGTGCAGTCCAATCTTACCGTCTCCCTTCTGAACATCCACCTTGAGGACACCATCGGAGTCACTCTCTGTAACAACATCAGGGACATTTGTTAGGATTGTGATGCTTCAACCATCAGCAAAATGGAAGACAAACATGTTTTTACTGCAAATGTAGGGATTGTGTATGCGCTGGTCATGTGCTTCATTCCAGATCGCCTTATCACTTTATAGACAGGGTATGTAAATTAGCATCAATGTTAAAGGTAATTACAGGGAGTCACCACCTTATAGGCGGAGTCACTTTATAGACGGATAATATACGGTAAAATAAAGTGAGTGAGTGAGTGAGTATGGTTTTACGCCGCTTTTAGCAATATTCCAGCAATATCACGGCGGGGGACACCAGAAATGGGCTTCACACATTATACCCACGTCGGGAATCGAACCCGGGTCTTCGGCGTGACAAGCGAACGCTTTAACCACTAGGCTACCCAACCGCCCCGGTAAGTGAAAGAGAGGAACACACTGACATCTTGAACTCATCAGTAAAACTGGTTGGTTAGGCCATAGTAGATCATTTGATTTTTGTCCCCATCCACCTCAACACCAAATATCCTGCCTCAAAAGGTTTTGGGGCATCTAAAGAGTCTTAATGTGTGTTCTCTTCTCTTGTTTTTGATGAAATACATATATACGTTGTCCAACCAAATAACCATATTGGAATCATAGTTGTTGACATTTAACGTTTGAACAGTTTCTTTAAAAAACATTAAAAAAACATAAAAAATTAAATACCTCGAGTTTTGAAACAATCGGATGCCCATCTAATAATTAACTATTTGACTTATCGTGACTTATCTGATGGTAGTTGACCCACTGACCTTTAGGTATGGTTGATGATATTTCCAGCACCCTCTGCAGCTCCTGGTCCAGCTCCTCCATAGGGGTCAGACCCTTCTTCTTGGGCATGGACTCAGAGTTGGAGCGGGGTCGACCGGTGTCTACAGGGGACTTCTTGTAGGTCAGTCTCTCCATATGCTGGTCACTGTTAACAGAAGAAAATGTCAGTATGCAGTGTAGAAATTAGTTATTAGTCATAAATGACTGGCCAGGAGGGCTTGTCATCAAAAATAAGTTACTAGTCCACATTATTTGCCCTGCAAAGGTGAGGGATTTCCACAAGAACACACATTATCCTACAGTTAGATATGGTCCAATGTTTCGACCATTCAGCTGAACAATGGTGATGCTGATTGGATACAATGCACACTTTAGCCTATATTTGGATGTGTATTGTGGTTCTTCCCCTTCCTGCACAATGATAAAAAAATTAACAAGAAAAGCCTTAAGAAAGAGATAGGCAAAAGGGTTGCTTTATATCTTCAGAAAAACATGATTAAAAGTGAAACAAGCGTATAGTCGACGAAGTCATCTATATCCCCCGCCATTTTAACACGTTATGGTCCCAAACCAGGTAACTGACCCAACATTTCTCTTAGGCCATGTCAAAATAGCTGCAATGGAAATTCTAAAATAAACATTTATAAAACTCCTAAATAGCAAAAGGCACCAGTTCAGTATGTGTCTGGTAAACATGCAAAGTTTTGTAAGAAATTACGGTTTTTGAGTTACGCTCCAGAAACGAACAGCACCCTTATAGAACCTAAGTCCAACTTGTTGCCATGGAAACGTAAAATATAAAAATTTATAAAATTCCTAAATAGCAAAAGGCACCAGTTCAGCATGAGTCTGATAGACATGCAAAGTTTCGTAGAGTAATATTTAACGGTTTCTGATTTATGCTCCGGAAACGATTTCGGGATGCACACACGCACGCACACACGGACAGAACCCATTTCTATATCCCACGCCAACTTCGTTGGGGTGGGGGATAATTAATGCACACAAAAGGCCCCCCTTCTCTGGAAAAAATAATATATATTAATGGTACCATTTCTCGAACTCAGTTTTTTTTTAGTATCTCTTAGATGAGCTAACTTTAGTAGTTTCTGAGAAAACTGGTCCCCATTGCAGACACTATATGCACTTTGAAAATTTACTTGACTCAAGGGCCAAAACTGTGTTTGCTAAAATCTAAAATCATGTTGCAAGGGGAGTAACGCTGGAAAAAATAATTTACGGAACCCATTTTTTAACACAGTCTTGACAAGTATCTCTCTCATAGATAAACATGCAAGGTCTCATTCCTGTAACTTCTGTAGTTTCTGAGAAAACTGGTCCCCATTACACACACTACGCAGTAAGTTGAAATGCATGGAGCAAGGGCCATAACTCTGTAAAAATAAAAAAATTACTGCACCAATTTTCAAACTCAGTCTTGACAAGTATCTCATAGAAAAGCATGCAAACTGTCGTTCATGCATTTTCAGTAGTTTCTGTGAAAACCTGTCCCCAATGCAGACACTTTGCACATAGTTGAAAAGCATGGAACAAGGGCCATAACTCTGTAAACAATACCAAGTTTCAAACTGTTGAGTAAAAATGTCATTTCTCTCTGAGAGATAAGCACATGAAAACAAAATGTCAACAGACTTTAGCCTATTTCTCATATCAGTGGTTCATTGAATGGGACTACCAACCAGACAGCTAGTCTAGCTTTATACAATTACTGGTCTGATTACTCATAATGCACACTCCATTTTAATCCATATAAAATACTGTCAGTATCTATACACAATAATCTTATAAAACCACAATCAGATAAACAAATCACCAAACATATGATCCCATTGGTGAGGGCAACATTTTACTGTCAGAGTGACAACTTAACAGAAGGACATCAAAGAATGTTTTTGCGACAGACATGGATGCCAACTAAAAAAGAAACAGAAGCTTCTTCGGCATGTTAAGTCAGTTAGGCCCCAATGGTTGGTTGGTTGGTTGGTTGGTTGGTTGGTTGGTTGGTTGTTTGTTTGTTTAATGCCACACTCAGCAATATTACAGCTATATGACGGCGGTCTGTCTGTATATAATCGAGTCTGGACCAGACAATCCAGTGATTAATATCATGAGCCACCATCCACGCAACTGGGATCGATGACATGCATCAGCCAAGTCAGCGAGCCTGACCACCCGATCCCGTTAGTCGCCTTTTACGACAAACATAGTCGCCTTTTACGGCAAGCATGGGTTTGCTGAAGACCTATTCTACCCCGGAATCTTCGCGGGTCTAGGCCCAAATGGAGTGAGTGAGGAAGTGACTAGGGTGTTATGACACAGGCCTGATCTGTAGGCACAAACTCCCATTCTTTTCCAAGTTTAGGCCATTGTAACTAAATTATTTGATTGTCATCACTGCCAGCCAAACTACCAAACAAACAAAGGAGTGGATGATAGCATGAGCATCTTAGCACAGTGAAGGAGCTCATAAACATTCACAGTAATTCGAAGTGAGAGAAAGGACACAAAGGAACTGGCTGACTGACATCTTGAAACCAAAACATCCTCTGGTAAAATGGTGGGGTTAGACCATCACAAAGTAATTATTACACTTTTGTCCCTAACCGCCTCACTACAAACATCGTCTAATTGTCTCCAAGTACTTACAGAAAAAGAAAATCAATACATGTGTTCCCCTAAATCATCATTATGTGAAGCTATTGTTCTGGCAGGTGATTCTGACCCAGGAATTCATTGGCCATTCTGAACAGGCATTTAAACAAGTAAAACAGGTGCAAGTATAGGTCATGCGAAATTATAGAGTCATTATACATTCGCCATGACATGGTTTAAGTCAGAGAAATCACGAAAATACAAATATGAAACAAAATCACATCCCACAAGATATTTCGGAAAAATTGAATGGAAATCCTTTAATTGATGAACAGCAGCCTAAAGTGATCAACTCACAGGTGATCCTCTGTGTCCGGCACATGAATGAGTCCGCTCTCCCTCAGGTACTGGAGCCGGGACATCTCCAGAGCTCGAAGCAGATCCATGTGTTCATCAAGGATCACCTCCGGAATGTCATCTGTAAAGGAGCAGGTATCCCATATTGTGGTTTCCCATAGCAGATGTATGACTAAACAAACAAATAAAAACATAACTGTCTTTCGTATCGGGGGGCACGGGTGGCCCAGTCGTCTTAGGCGCCGCGATTCGATGTGCAGAGTTGCGTCCCTTGGGCACGCCAGAAACCTATGATTGTGGGTTCGAATCCCGGTTCGGCCCGATTATGTTTCTAGGTTTGTCAGCACCATACCCATGCTCGTGGGTTTCACCGAAGAGGTAAACGTCTGAGACCTGCATCACTTCGGGCTTTCCTCCCACATTAAGCTGACACGCCGCGATATAACTGGAATCCTGTTAAAAGCGGTGTTAAACCTAACTCACTCACTCACTCACTTTTTTATCATCATGCGTTGCGATACATGTTATTGTCTTGAAGGTTATGTCTCACAGTGCATCAGCGTTTCGGTGAATCGTTTCAACCTGTCTATGGCCATATTAAAGTGAGTTTGATTTATAATGCATTTTGTTTTCATTTAATTGAACTGAGACTGCCAAAAATAAAACTGTCAAACAGCATATTATTTGTTTTCTAATTTCAGTTGGGTTCTTTTAGTCAATCTTGTAAACCAGCTGAAACATATTGTAAGGCCTCATTAGCCTGACACACTATCTGGCCATTACCATGGTTACTCACCCTGGTGTTCCTGCTCCACCTTTTCCTCCTGGTCCCGCCTCAGACAGCTCAGACTGCAGTAGTCGTGGATGTCCCCAGTGCGGGGGTTGGGGGCGCGGGGCCGGCTGCAGCCAGGTCGACAACATTTGCCTAGGAGAAGAGGCAAGGTGTCAATCACAAATGTCACATGCCATTCATGAGCCAGGCAAATTAATCATGAAACTGCTTAACTTAAACACAAAACAAAGCTGGCTGCAATGTCAATCTTACTGATTCGTCATTGAGTGAGTGAGTGAGTGAGTGAGTGAGTGAGTGAGTATTGTTTAACGCCGCTTTTAGCAATATTCCAGCAATATCACGGCGGGGTCATTGAGTGAGAGAGTAAATATTATTCCACTTTTAATCGGCTTTTGATCAGCTTTTAATCCTAATCGGGGTTAAACTAGGCTAATCCTGGAATCACTATGGGATGCAACTCTGCACAACAAATTGAACTGAGACATCACAGAACTTTAGGGATAAGAACCTCTGGTTTATTGCACATAGTGATGTTTCAATGTAAAATCATACACCGTTATTATGCTGGAGTGAATCTACAGCAAAACGTCGTTAAAAGCAATAAACAAGAAGTTGTTATCCTTATAGTTGTACATTTTCTTATTTACTCACCAACTTCTAGAATGCGATTGAAACAGTTAAATTGAACTGAGCTACCCATATTTCAAGATGTTTGATATTAGAGTCACATACCCTGATACTGTTTGTGATACTGATCCAGTGATTGACATCATGAGCATCAAGCCATGCAATTGGGATACGATGACATGTAATCAAGTAAGTCAGCAATCCAAAAAACCCAGTCCATTTAGTAGCCTCTTACAACAAGCATGGGTTGCTGGGGACCTATATTCTCAGTGGGAATCTCCACACGTGACCCTGATGTACAGACAGATTTGTGGCTGATCATATTGCAGAGAAAGAATGATGTTACCATATGTTCTGAGGGCCGAGACAGAAATGTCAGTGTCGGAATCATCGCTGTCCTCCGCTGGCCACTCCAGGTAGGCCATGACATTGGTGTGTCGGCCTGAAGCGTCCTTGATCCAGGGGTTTGCTGGATCCACTTCTTGTATGGAGGCTAGTATGGCCTTGCGGAGGTCCTCCTGCAAACCACAATGCCATTAGGTTATGCACTTGAATAATGGATGATGAAATTTCAGCAAGGGAGTTTTCAGTAAGGGATATCAGGAAATCATGTCAGGTCATGATGGCACAATTTCAGCTCATGAAGTTAAGCAATAAAGTCATGTCATGAAATTAGGTCATGTGAGGTCATGATGTCAGGTCATGTCAGGTCATGATGTCAGATCATGACATCAGGTCATGATGTCAGATCACATCAGGTCATGAAGGCAGGTCATGATGTCAGGTCATGTCAGGTCATGAAGTCAGATCATGTCAGGTCATGACATCAGGTCATGATGACAGATCACATCAGGTCATGAAGGCAGGTCATGATGTCCGGTGATGTAAGGATATGAAGACAGTTCATGATGTCATGTCATGAAGACAGGTCATGATGTCAGGTCAAGAAGACAGGTCATGATGTCAGGTCAAGAAGACAGGTCAAGAAGAGAGGTCATGAGATCAGATCATGTCAGGTCATGGTGTCAGATCATGTCATGTCATGTCAGGTCGTCATGTCAGATTGTCATGTCAGATCATGTCAGGTCATTAAGGCAGATCATGTGAGGTCATGATGTCATTTTATCATATCAGGTCAGGAAGGCAGGCCATCTCATGAAGTCAGATCATGAGGTCGTGAGGTCATGGTGTCATTTCATGATGTCAGGTCATGTCATGAAGTCAGATCATGGCAGGTCATGGTGTCATATCATGCCAGGTCATGATGTCAGATCATGTCAGGTCATAGTATCAGGTCATGAAGGCAGGTCAGGTCAGGTCATGATGTCATTTCATCACATCAGGTCATGAAGGCAGGTCATGTCAGGTCATGTATGTTCATGAAATCAGATCATGTTAGGTCATGATGTAATTTCATGATGTCAGGTCATGTCAGATCATGATGACAGATCATGTCAGGTTATGATGTCAGGATATGAAGTCAGGTCATGTCAAGTCATGACATCAGGTCATGATGTCAGAACATGTCAGGTCATGGTGTCAGGTCATGATGACAAATCATGTCAGGTCATGATGTCAGGTCAGGTCATGATGTCAGGTCATGATGTCAGATCATGTCAGGTCATGATGTGAGGTCATGTTAGATCATGTCAGGTCATGTCAAGTCATGATGTCAGGTCAAGTCAGGTCAGGTCATGATGTCAGGTCATGTCATGAAATCATGTCATGATGTCAGGTCATGTCATGATGTCAGGTCATGTCAGGTCATGAAGACTGGTCATTGAGATTTGTAAATTGCTTTCTAGCAAACTAAGCTAAGTGAGTGAGTTGGGTTTAACTCCGCTTTTAACAGGATTCCAGCTTTATGTGGGAGGGAAGCCCAAAGTGATGCAGGTCTCAGACATTTACCACTTCAGTGAAACCCATGAGCACGGGTATACTGCAGACAAACCTAGAAACATAATCGGCACAAACCGGGATTCGAACCCACCATCATAGGTTTCTGACATGCCAAAGAGACGCAACTCTGAACAGCGAATCACGACTGGGCTATCTGAGCCCCCAAACTTAGTTAAGACAAAGCCAAGCTATTCTGCTGAAAACAGTAGTTCAGCCTCATAAATGGCAGTGTCTTGGCACAAAAATCAAATGGACTCACATCCTCTGTTTCCATGCTGTATTTCTTCCTCTTCTTCTTCCTCATTGATGGCGGAGTCTCGGGAGGCACCAGACCCATTGAAATGGCGGTGATGAACTCAAGTCGTTTACGCTGAACAATATGTGCCTGGTCTATGATCTTCTTCCGTGGAGTGCGCAGATACAGACGATTCACCATCTGGGAAAGAATCTCAATACCCTCCTCCAACTCAGTCTGAAACAGAAGTTTATGGAAGAATTGACTTCAATATTTGGTGTGTTTATGGGGGCATGAACAACAGGTTAGGTGAGGTGAAATGGGGTTAAACGTCGCTTCCAAGATTATTGCACTTATATAGCGACCTCAATGCACGTGTATGTGTGTGTGTGTGTGGCTGCTTGTACTAGTCCGGACTGATGCCGATTTATAGTGCTAGCACACTGAGATACCATGCCGCAGTTTAACATGAATACCCCACTCAGACACAGTATACTGACTCCGAGCCGACCAGTCCTTGTTTTAGCCCCTTAATGCCGAGCGCCAGACAGGGTAACAACAAGTACCATCTTTTAACGTCTTTTGGTATGACGCGGCTGGGGATCGAACCCCGGACCTTCCGCTCTCCGGGCGGACGCTCTACGATTAGACCACGGAGGCGGTTCCAAACAGATCTGGCAGATACAGAGCACAAAGATATGATTATAATGAGATTGTTTCCATGTCATGTGAATACCTACCTGCATGAACTCAAACACAATCTTTTTATAGCCAGGCCCGTCCAAGTAGTAGCCATACACATAGGAGCACTTGAGCACCAGTCTGGCCTTGAGCAGCTGGTGTACTGCATCCTCCACAAACTTTGTCTCAGTGTTAGCAGTAGCTGTTGGCATAGACACAATGATGAATTGTACCTTCAATTAGCCAAGGACAGTGTTAGCAGTAGCTGTTGGCATAGACACAATCATGAATTATACCTCAGATTAACTAAAACAGTGTTAGCAGTAGCTGTTGGCAAAGACACAATGATGAATTGTACCTTCGATTAGCCAAGGACAGTGTTAGCAGTAGCTGTTGGCATAGACACAATGATGAATTGTACCTTCGATTAGCCAAGGACAGTGTTAGCAGTAGCTGTTGGCATAGACACAATCATGAATTGTACCTTCGATTAGCCAAGGACAGTGTTAGCAGTAGCTGTTGGCATAGACACAATGATGAATTGTACCTTCGATTAGCCAAGGACAGTGTTAGTAGTAGCTGTTGACAGAGGCACACAATGATGAACTGCGAGTTAGATTAGCCTAGGACAGTGTTAGCAGTAGCTGTTGATAGACACACAATGATGAATAGTACCTTAGATAAACCTAGGACAGTGTTAGCAGTAGCTGTTTACAGAGACACAATGGTGAATTATACCTCAGATCATAAGCACTGACAAAGAGTCATGAAAAGCAATCACAATTCATGCTGTCTAGCTCATTGAAACTGCAGTAGTTGAGTAACATCAGCTGAGAAGCATACTGATCAACTTTCTCCTTCACACCTACCTGTATCAGTCACTGCCTGGGCTAATTTCATCATCTTATTCTTCGCTGTCTTTAACAGGGGTTCTTCAAGCTACAAAACATAAAAGTTAAAGATACTACAAGCAATGTTGAGCACAGAAAAATAAATTATGAAACAGAAAATGTTAAGTGTGAAACTTTGATATTAGTTGGGGCCAAAATGACTTTGAAAAAAATCCTATCTGACATGTTCAAGCCTTCTTACCTTGTAACTGTTTTCATGGTTCTTGAATCTTGTGTAGTAGTGAACAAAACGATTTAGTTCTTGTAGTTTAGTGTTCTTCTCCTCAGCCTGAAATATATGAGCCATATCTTCAACACTGCATGGGGATCCGGTGAGAATATAGGTCCCCAGTAACCTGTGCTGGTCGTTAGAGACAACTAAATGGATTGTGTGGTCAGTGAGTGTAGTTTTACGCCGCTTTTAGCAGTATTCTAGCAATATCACCCCTGGGGACACCAGAAATAAGCTTCACACATTGCACCCATGTGTAGAATCGAACCCGGATCTGCGGTGTGATGAGCGAACACTTTAACCACCAGGCTACCCACCACCCTGATTGTGTGGTCAGGCTTGCTGACTTGTTTGATTGCATGGAAACATTGGATTGTCTGGGTCATGCTCGATTTTTTACAGAATGTTGTCATATTGATGGAATATTGCTGATTGCGGTGTTAAACAACAAACAAACGATAAACACTGACATTTACCACATATGATTTATGATAAAAGACATCTTGACTGAAAAAATAAACAACGCAGTTTTCAACAAGTATAAAGTCCAACGTTGATACCAAAGATGCTCAGTTATTCACTGATGTCACTTGTTTGGGTTCTTAATTCCTAACGACATCAGTCCCAAATGAAATCTCAAAACACATTAACACCATAATTCTGAAAACACATAATTAAATGTTTATCACTAAATTTGACCCTGCTCTTGGCACCTTGATACTTTACTTGAGAATTTTTTTTTTTTCTCAATCCCCAATTTGAAAGACAATGATACAACATTTGTGAAATGTCAATGTTTATCAGAACAACTATGGGCAGTGTATGCTCAATACCACCTGCAAATCTGAAAACACATGTTTATCTCCTGACTAAAACATCCACAACAACTATCATCTGCGTTAAAGTACGGGAGTTACGATTATCCAGCACTACGACTTTCGTAAGTCCTCGTTAAAGTATGGGAGTTACGATCACCTTAGCGCTAAGATGGCTTTGTGGAAGGGGATCCAGTTCACTAAAAAGATGCCTTGAAACTGTCAAACCGCCAAACTGTCTTGAAGATCGTTATCAAACATGGTAATATGGAAGAATGTCCATCAAAAGCTGTAAAAATCATGAAGAAGTCCTAACATTTGTTTCTTGCCAACATACTGAACCCACGATAAAGCCTGCCCTACCTCTGTGACCAGTTGGGCTGTCTTCTCCTCCACTTTCTTCACGGCTTCGTACCTATTACACTTGAAATACCCCCCAGTGCTGGAGTTGTGGCGCTTCCACTGCTCCAGGCATACCCAGCAGAAGTCATGCTTGCACTAGAAACATCAACATTGTTAAACACTTATACAGCTCGTCCAGATGTGTTAATTCTGCCAAGGTAGGACTCTAAATCATTATCTTTTATAATTTCATGAAGCAGTTATTCTTGTCAGAAGCATCTTATCAAGGACTTTCAACCAAATACTGATGGCAAACAAATGTGGAGAAAGAGTGATTTTATATGGGAGGAATAATCTGCACCTATGGGTTACCATGGTTACACAGTATATTCTTACAAGAAGAAGGCAGTATCTTTGTGATTTACCTTTGAACACTTCATGTGGTTACAGCCCTCATTCTTCTGTATAGGAGACTTACAGTTGGGGCAGGGTTTGGAGTTGGTCACCAGCCACAGGCAGTTGGCTGCTGTCTCAGTCTCCTCCTCCGTACCATTTACTGAAACATTCACACCTCAACATCAGTATCTCTACTCTACAACACCAGTCACTGAAACATTCACACAAATCTCTACATCAGTATCTCTACTCTACAACACCAGTCACCGAAACATTCACACAACCTCTACATCAGTATCTCTACTCTACACCATTTACTGAAACATTCACAACCTCTACATCAGTGTCTCTACTCTACACCATTTACTGAAACATTCATACCTCTACATCAGTGTCTCTACTCTACACCATTTACTGAAACATTCACAACCTCTACATCAGTATCTCTACTCTACAACACCAGTCACTGAAACATTCACACCTCTACATCAGTGTCTCTACTCTACACCATTCACTGAAACATTCACACCTCTACATCAGTGTCTCTACTCTACAACACCATTCACTGAAACATTCACACCTCTACATCAGTGTCTCTACTCTACACCATTCACTGAAACATTCACACCTCTACATCAGTATCTCTATTCTACAACACCAGTCACTGAAACATTCACACCTCTACATCAGTGTCTCTATTCTACAACACCATTCACTGAAACATTCACACAACCTCTACACCATTCACTGAAACATTCACACAGCCTCTACATCAGTACCTCACTCTACAACACCATTCACTTAAACATTCACACAAATCTCTACACCATTCACTGAAACATTCACACAAATCTCTACACCATTCACTGAAACATTCACACAAATCTCTACACCATTCACTGAAACATCCACAAAAATCTCTACACCATTCACTGAAACATCCACACAAATCTCTACACCATTCACTGAAACATTCACACAAATCTCTACACCATTCACTGAAACATTCACACAAATCTCGTCATCGATAACTCTACTTTGCAACTCATCATTAGTCAAAAACAACTCAAAAGTTTCACCAAGCTGTTAATTCAGTGCATTATTAATGATATCCATTTCACATTATCGAGACTTTCATTACATGTCTGTGTATAAATGTCAGGAGGAAAATGTAAGCTGGGGGTGAGTAATAAAATAGAGGCACTCTGTAGCTCACCTGAATTCCCTGGAGCATCTGCAACATTATAGATCATGGGGTATGTTTTAATTTAGAAAAGGAAGGTCATACTAGGGTCATAATCAAACATTCTGAATCTTCATATGTTAATACAAATGTTACATTACACACTGATACCTCCACAAATGCTGAAGTAGGGGGTCAAATTTACATGTTTAACATGGTAGCCTATGTGGCCTTATAAAAATTGGTTCAGAATTATGAAAACAATTTTAATGACAATGGTACTTTGTGTGTTCCAGACTAGCTTCATTAACGCTATGATTTTAGAGAATGGTTACAACATGTGAAGTGACTAGAAGAAAAGGCTAAAAAAAGGTTCAAGGTCATAACTATTTAAGCAAACACTTGACATTATGAGCATCAGTTTTGTGCATCATGGAGTAGTATTTTTAGGACATTGTCCTATTATAACTAAACATGATAAAATGTCTTGAAGAATCCTTTGATAATTGGCAAGGATACTGAAGAATATCTAACTGAAACCCCGATAAATAATTCCAGTAACTGATTGCATGTCATCGTACCCCAATAAATATTCCTCATGCTACCACTAACTGATTGCATGTCATCGTACCCCAATAAATATTCCTCATGCTACCACTCACTGATTGCATGTCATCGTACCCCAATAAATATTCCTCATACTACCACTCACTGATTGCATGTCATCGTCCCCCAATAAATATTCCTCATACTACCACTCACTGATTGCATGTCATCGTACCCCAATAAATATTCCTCATACTACCACTCACTGATTGCATGTCATCGTCACCCAATAAATATTCCTCATGCTACCACTCACTGATTGCATGTCATCGTACCCCAAAAAATATTCCTCATACTACCACTCACTGATTGCATGTCATCGTACCCCAATAAATATTCCTCATGCTACCACTCACTGATTGCATGTCATCGTCCCCCAATAAATATTCCTCATGCTACCACTAACTGATTGCATGTCATCGTACCCCAAAAAATATTCCTCATACTACCACTCACTGATTGCATGTCATCGTACCCCAAAAAATAATTCCTCATGCTACCACTCACTGATTGCATGTCATCGTCCCCCAATAAATATTTCTTATGCTACCACTCACTGATTGCATGTCATCGTCCCCTGATAAATAATTCCTCACGCTACCACTCACTGATTGCATGTCATCGTCCCCCAATAAATATTTCTTATGCTACCACTCACTGATTGCATGTCATCGTCCCCCAATAAATATTCCTCATACTACCACTCACTGATTGCATGTCATCATCACCCAATAAATTTTTCCTCATGCTACCACTCACTGATTGCATGTCATCGTCCCCCAATAAATATTCCTCATGCTACCACTCACTGATTGCATGTCATCGTCCCCTGATAAATATTCCTCATGCTACCACTCACTGATTGCATGTCATCGTCCCCCAATAAATAATTCCTCATGCTACCACTCACTGATTGCATGTCATCGTACCCCAAAAAATAATTCCTCATGCTACCACTCACTGATTGCATGTCATCGTACCCCAAAAAATAATTCCTCATGCTACCACTCACTGATTGCATGTCATCGTCCCCCAATAAATATTTCTTATGCTACCACTCACTGATTGCATGTCATCATCACCCAATAAATTTTTCCTCATGCTACCACTCTCTGATTGCATGTCATCGTCCCCCAATAAATATTCCTCAGGCTACCACTCACTGATTGCATGTCATCATCACCCAATAAATTTTTCCTCATGCTACCACTCACTGATTGCATGTCATCGTCCCCCAATAAATATTCCTCATGCTACCACTCACTGATTGCATGTCATCGTCCCCTGATAAATATTCCTCATGCTACCACTCTCTGATTGCATGTCATCGTCCCCCAATAAATATTCCTCACGCTACCACTCACTGATTGCATGTCATCGTCACCCAATAAATATTCCTCATGCTACCACTCACTGATTGCATGTCATCGTCCCCCAATAAATATTCCCCATGCTACCACTCACTGATTGCATGTCATCGCCCCCCAATAAATATTTCTTATGCTACCACTCATTGATTGCATGTCATCATACCCCAATAAATATTCCTCATGCTACTACTCACTGATTGCATGTCATCGTACCCCAATAAATATTCCTCATGCTACCACTAACTGATTGCATGTCATCGCCCCCCAATAAATATTCCTCATGCTACCACTCACTGACTGCATGTCATCGTCACCCAATAAATATTCCTCATGCTACCACTCACTGATTGCATGTCATCGCCCCCCAATAAATATTCCTCATGCTACCACTCACTGATTGCACGTCATCATCACCCAATAAATATTCCTCATGCTACCACTCACTGATTGCATGTCATCGTCCCCAAATAAATAATTCCTCACACTACCAGTATTGATTGCATGTCAACGTACCCAAATAAATATTCCTCATGCTACCACTCACTGATTGCATGTCATCTGCCCCCAATAAATATTCCTCATGCTACCACTCACTGATTGCATGTCATCGTCCCCAAATAAATAATTCCTCATGCTACCAGTAACTGATTGCATGTCATCGTACCCCAATAAATATTCCTCTCGCTACCAGTCAGCTGTTGCATGGTCTGTTATCTAAAGGTAGTCATGGTATATTTGGAATATAGCCGACTATGGCGTTAAGCGCCACTCCTACTCCTGAATACCAAATGTGTCTCAATACCCAATGAAGGTTATTAAAGTAACACTGGGAGGACATGATGACAAGGTAAATGTTCATGATGGACCATGCCATAAGCTCACAGGAACTTTTGGTTCAGGTGAGCTAAGCAAGAACTTAAGACCATAAACATCTTTAATAATTTCCTGTACATGTTCTTATGGACGTAGGTTCATCCCTTGAATCAAACCAAGCATAAATCCTGTTGTCAATGAATGAATGAATGAATGAATGAATGAATGAATGAATGAATGAATGAATGAATGAATGAATGAATGAATGAATGAATGAATGTGGTTCCATTCTTATTTCAGCTTCATCATAGTGAGTGAGTGAGTATGATTTTACGCCGCTTTTAGCAATGTTCCAGCAATATCACGGGGGGGGGGGGTGGGGGGTGGGGACACCAGAAATGGGCTTCACACATTGTACCCATGTCGGGAATCGAACCCGGGTCTTCGGCTTGACGAGCGAACGCTTTAACCACTAGGCTACCCGACCGCCCCAGCTTCAACGTAGACCTTGACAAGGGACTTTTAGCAGTTTTAATATAAGCGAATGAAATGAGATGAGGTCTCTGATACAGTTTTGTTTCCAAATTAGTAAGTGCCAATGCTAGAAACTGTTACTAGACCTAAATCCCATGTCACAATTCTAAGGGCTAGGGTTAAGGGTTAAGGGTTAACAATGTATCACGATATACAGTGAAACCATCTGGGCAAAATCATCAGGAAATTCTTAATACTATATATCATGTCCATATTAACAAATCATGTTCCTGACTGACTGAGTTTCAATACCAGCAGGATCTGGACTGGCATGACACACTGTACCTCATCATAAGGTCATCCATATTATTTTATGTGTTTCTCCTCTCCATGCTCCGATTCAGAAAAGAAAACTAAAGCCAGCCTTTAGTTGAGGCTACAACTGACAAGATGTCTGTTGTTTAAGTTATGTGCAAAACTGGATCACAATGGAATTGTTCGTGTGATATATTCCAATTTTGCTGCACCAGCGTTTTTCATGGCTTCCAAGACAGAATCAGTGGATAGAAGAAAACAACGCAATAGGCTGAGTTACCTCCCTTATTGGAACATCTTTAAGATAAACTACAGCTCAGATTTGTTCCTGAAACAGGAAATTCAGAAAAATATCCAGGGCGGGAGCGGAGAGAGGAGAAACTGAAAAAATATAAATGTCCCAATGGCAAGTTAGTTTCTACAGCCTAAGAACAGAGTGTACACTCTCAAGAGAAAGAACATACTCTTACACTGCTCAGGCTTCACCTCCGACACCTTCAAGGCCCACTTCTTCCAGTTATCACAGCTACAGGGTTCATGGGCATCCTCCAAACACTCCCTGGAGACACAAGACGCATCTGGCTAATGTCACATACTTCACACACTGTAGTTACTCTGCAGGAGCAGGGATACTCCTGGTGCAGAAAGACCGAAAACATTTCACCTGTTTCACAAAGGAATCTTAGCTATGGTTGTCCCATAGGCTCACAAACATCACAGCATTAAGATGACTTGCTGAAACGAGGCCTTGTTGTTCCTTGTGATCATAAAGCCGCTAAACTCAAACAAACCATCTTCAAAGAATAATGTGTGGCCATGCTCCAGTTATCAGTCCCCTGGTGATTACAAACTTGCGACTACTTATTTCACTACACTGAAACACTGTTAAGCTTCTAAAATACTTATTTTATAACCTCATAAAAATAATAAAAAGAAGGCAGGAAGCAAATTTCTAATCATGCTAATATCATCTGAAATCAACCATTTATTTATTGTAAGAAATGATTTACCGTATTTGCGGTAATAAGCTCCCAGGGCGCTCTCAAAATTAGAAATAGGGGGCTCTTATTAGAATATTAATTTGGTGGAAAAAAGAGAGTTGAAAGATAAATTTCGTGGTTTATGCTGATACACTGAAATGTTTACATACGACAGATACATTTTTCCAGAATTTAATTGCCCATAATTAAGAATGCATATAACACACGAGTGCGTATTATACGCGAATAAATAAGTCTTGTGTACATTGATCAATCGGAAGGGGTGCTAATTGGGATTGTTCACTAGTCAATATATTAGCAAATATCGCCGTGGGCGCTTATTAGAGCGAGGCGCTTATTACGTCGAATACGGTATGCCCAAAAACATTTTGGTAAATTCCACATTTGGACATACTTCCATGTTATTTATATCACATTGATCATATACATTTCAGAATAACAGTCAGCAAAATTAAGGTAAGGGATATATCCAAAGCAACATTATATTGTATGGTATCATCTTTGGATGTTAAAAGGTCCTCAAATGTATTAAAGTCTCAGTTTGAGAAGTAATGTTCTGGTAAAAGCTGTGTTCATGAAATTACCCTCACAGCTGACCACATTACTTATACCACATGTCCTATTTTCATCTTGCCCAACCTACCAACAGAAGTAATGCCCTGCCCCACAGTCCACCCCCCGGGAGGTGTCACTTGGGATCTTGATCCGCCCCTGGGGGCCTGATGACGACGATGACGCGGCCTGGTTGTCCAAGTCTGGCAGTTTGACTGCTCGGCCACAACCAGGATAAGGGCACCATTTCATGTCCGGATTGCTGTCCACGAATGCCTGGAAAAGCAGTCATATGATATGATAAAGTAACCTTGGTCTGACCATCTTGGTTTCTTACTAACGCCGAAGAGGTCGTTGCCGGCACAGGTACATTTCTGAATACAGACATGTACCCGAGCCAAGATTAGAATACACAAATGTACCTGCTACCCTAAATGGCGGACGAGTCCATATTCCCCAAACCCAAACCCAAACCCAAACCCAAACCCAAACCCAAATCAGAAACCGGTTCTTGTTGGAGTTCTGGTTCGCCTGATTATGAGTGCATGTATGCATCGTGGAATATTGCCGGAATATTAGATTAATGTATGTGCGTCACTGTGTATGATTGTTTCCTATATGATACACTGGAATTCATCTCATGAATACTGCCATGTCGAATTAACCGCGGTTTGGCACACAGAAAGTGACGAATATGTAAAGAACAACGGTAGAAACTAACAGGTTTGAACCACTAGTCCTTATAATGATAACATATAGCAAAACCCTTTAAAAGGGCAAGCGTCTACTAGTCCTTATGATACCTTAACTATTGGGCAATTTGGCAAGGACTACAGGACAAGTGCCAATTTCTAACGCTGAAGAACCGGTTACGCACATTGCGCCCTTCGGCCCTGCGGCAGAATGGACTCATCCTTGGGTACGTTTCTGTATTCTGATTTTGGCAAGGGTACATTTCTGTATTCAGAAACGTACCTTGGGTACATTTCTGAAGTACCTGTGCCGACGACCCCTTCAGCCTTACTAACTTGGTCCTGACTACCTGCAGCCACTGTCATCATCAAGTTGTTTGATTCAGCAATAATTCCATAATCAGAGAGTTTTATACTTATCCTACATTACATATTGCTCTTACTACCAAAGACCTGACTAGAATGGAATGACGATCTATCAGCATCTTCAGTAACTCTTTCACCCAACATGACGTCCCAGACCATTGTGACATCTGGTGTCGGAAGACACGCACCCTTTATGTCGTTACTGTCTTCAAAACATCCCTCAAGACTGATGGTACAATGCTGAGGTAGACATAAGCCACGGGATGGCCCTTGGGTATGCAGGATAAGTCTATAAAATCAACATAACACGTATTCGAGCCTTTCCTCCCCAAGAACCCCAATCGGCCGCCAATGCTGGTTCCGCCTCTGGGGTATGCGCCATGATTCCTGCCTCAAAAGGAATCTTTGTCGTGTCTCTCCTTAGTGAATTCACACATGGCTGGTAGCGGCCCGGTGGGTGCTGAAATTATATAGGCGGGCGTGTCTTCCGACTCCAGATGGGGGCGTGTCTTCCGACACAAGATGTCATGGGGTCAGGGGTAATGTTGGGCAGTAGGTGAGGTGAGGTGAAATGGGGTTTAACGTCGCGTCCAAGATTATTGCACTTCTATAGCGACGTGCATGTACGTGTGTGTGTTTGTGTGGCTGCTTGTACTAGTCCGGACTGATGCCGATTTATAGTGCTAGCTCACTGAGATACCATGCCGCAGTTTAACATGAATACCCCACTCAGACACAGTATACTGACTCCGAGCCGACCAGTCCTTGTTTTAGCCCCTTAATGCCGAGCACCAGACAGGGTAACAACAAGTACCATCTTTTAACATCTTTTGGTATGACGCGGCCGGGGATCGAACCCCGGACCTTCCACTCTCCGGGGGGACGCTCTACCACTAGACCACGGAGGCGGTCCCTGTTGGGCAGTAGAGTTACTGAAGACCCTGATATATCATCATTCATTTCCAGTTAGGACTTCGGTAGTAAGAACAATGCGGAATACATAATGCAGGAAAAGTTAAACATTTCCAGCTATATGACGGCGGCCTCTAAATTATTGAGTCAGGACTAGACAATCCAGTGATTCATATTGTGAGCAATGATCAACATGAAAAGGGAAATGCTTCCAAAAAGAAAACTGCTGCTTTTGAAATGGTTCATTTGTGGTCCTGTAATTCTATTCCCTCTTTTGACTAAGTCATCACTTGAGCATAAACATGATAAAAAACCAGCACATTACCTTGATATCAAACTGCAGGTACCTGAGGGCCATGTCTCTGGACACAACACTCTCTATCACATCTACAGGTACCAGCATGGTGCAGTCAAATGCTGGGCAGGTAATGTGGTGGGCGTCGCCCTCTTGGATCTTCAAGTTCAGGTATCTATAAACATGACAGGGGATTATTGACGGTTGCAAGAATAGATTAAAGTCTAACTAAATCGAAGACTTAGAGTACATCATTGGGATGAAATTATGTAAAAGAATTCATTCACTGATAAACAATATTATGACTTTTCATGATTTCATCATTATAATGCAAAAGAAATTAGTTTAAATTGGATGAGATTAGTTCGCTTATAAAGAGAAATGCAAGCACTTGTTTGTGTGGCTGCTGGTATTAGTCCAGACTTCTTGTGCCAGCCCACTGAGGTACCATGCCAGAGTTTAACATGGATACCACACTCAGACACAAAATACCATCTCCGAGTCAGTCAGCGCTTGTTTTAACCCCTTAGTTCCCTTAATTCTGAGAGCCAGGCAGAGAAACAAGAAGTACCATCTTTTACTGTCATTTGGTATGATACGGCCCAGGAATCGAACCACCGACTTTCTGCTCTCCGGGCAGATGCTATCCAGCAAAACATGTTTACAATTAAGAACATGAAAATCTGAAATCATGATTACATCATGGGAGATGACAGCTCTCATTTATGTACGGAACATTTTTGTTTATTGTGAACCGGAAATATTCAGGAACTACCAACCTTTCCCAGCATTCTCGGCAAAAGTCGTGGTCACACGTCATGTGGACTGGTTCATCAGAAATGGGAAAAGTACAGGCACAAATTTCACACTGCAAGAACAATCACAACAGTCATATTAATATTTCAGTCTGTATTTGTGTCAATGACATTATATGACTTGGGTATTAACATCATAACTGTAACCATGGTAACCGTTTGTTAATTTTGTGTTATAGGTAGATCAAAGGTGTAAAGCTGTGACTAACTGTTGGTGGAGAAGCCCAAATAAAAGAATCTAAAATCATTTTCCCAGTCCTGCAAGATCGGCAAATCTGTCCTAAACATGTAGCCAAGTAGTGCTTCAGACGAATCACAGAGAGAACTGATCAACATGATTATTACTGGACACCTTCACATTGCAGTTTTTGTCCATTCATTCAGATCAAGTAAAAACAAAAAGTGCCTAAATCAGTAAATGATAACAAAGAAAGCCACTAAAAACCCCACCCTGACTATAAATAGCCCACAAGGAGGCAGTGCTTCCGTTTTCGAACAATGACTGAAAATGTAAACACAACCGAGTGTCAGGAGAAGCTTTTTGAAAACAGTACGCAAACAAGATCACCATTCACGTCAAACTTCGTATCAACTTGAATGACAAACCAACTTGAATGACAAACCCTGGATACCACAGACGCTGTATATATTGTGAGAAATGCTATTCTTAAACTGCAGATATACGGTAAAATACCGTATACCACAGGTTAACGATTTCTGCTGTGACACATATTGTTTTTTTTTGTTTAATTACACTGCTCTTATTCATCACGACAAATGTATTTCGTTCTCGTCCAGAGAAAAGCTCAGAACTATAATTTGTGTCTTGGACTGTGTTGGAGAAATCTTGGACATTCCACGGTATCATTTAATGAAGATGTGAAGACAACATGAAACCAAAGAACTACTTGTCTGTTGAAAAGTCTTGGAATCGTTTGATGGATATTTATTACCATTAAAACTTCCGTCCTTGTTGTCAAACGGCCCACGTGGGTGGGTGTTTAACCAATGAAATTCTTGTGTTATCATGACGTCATATTGACCTGTCAAATCCCTCGTTTAAGCTCAACCCACTAGAGTGTGGAAGTTCCTACCACAGTTGCCCCTTTAACAACAGTTGCTATTAGAAATGATATCCAAATATTTTCTGCATAAATACTGAGGACAAATAAATATGACAAAAAATCTTTAGATTGGAGTAAAATTCTCACCAGTCAAACCACCTGAATCTTAGAATTACTTCTGATTAAAGTTGGTATTTGTCCAGTGGACCAGCACACTTATCGAACCAGCCATTGCTCTAGTTCACCCTTGTTTCGTGGGGTGTACAGAAGTAGAAATTATTTTCTCAAAGGGAGGTAACCCCAAAATCCGGGATTTGAGATTTAAAAATAAATAAATATAAAGCATTGGTTTGAAGACAAAATAACAAAAGACATGGGGCAAATTAATATGCTTAAAATGATTCATCATTTGATGCTAAGATAGCGTTCTATGGCTTACGAAAGATATGGAGCTATCTTGAGGTTCATGACATTATAACGATATCTTAACATTGTCTGAATCCTTACGATCACTGTACAATAACCGTAGCCCTCAGATCATTTCAATACCCAAAGGCCTTCTAGGTCTACTTTATTATTAGCCAAGTCATGTTTCTAAATTTGATTGAGGCATCATTTGTTGTCATGTCAACATGCCTCAGTATCAGGACTGGCTGGCTCCGACTTGCTGGGACTTGGCAGAGGACTTGCTAGATGTTCCTGAACTTGGGGCTTCTCACTGAACAGTGTGGCAGGGGGGGTAACTCCGCATCGCTCACAGCAAGCGAAAGCATCGGTCATCCATGATTCAAGCAACGCTTCCCGTGACCATTCTAAGAAGAGGAATTCAGACTAACTCAAATGTGTCAGAAAATGGCTTTTGTAGAATGTAATGAAGTTATTACACTATACATGGGGGCCTGTAAATACACAAGCTGGTGATTCTTATAGTGAAGAATGATCCATGCTGTCGGGGTATGATGGATGACACGCAATCAACCAAGTCACTAAGCCTGGGCATTCATTCCAATAAGTCGCCACTTACAACCAGCATAGGTTGCTGGGGACAACCTAGAATTCTCAAAGGATTATTTCCTATGTATTCATAAGAATAAATTAATAATTCAAAGAGTTACAATTCTCCAAACTTACTGAATATCAAACGACACAATAATGGATTCTTGGGAAGAATAGGTCATCCCAGTACCCGGTGCCAGTCATACAAGAAGAGTGAGGAGAAATAGGGTTTAACGCACTTATATAGCGACGTGCATGCACATGTGCTGTGTAGCTGCTTGTACTAGACTGGACTGATGCCAATTTTATAGTGCTAGCACACTGAGATACCATGCCGCAGTTTAACATGAATACCCAACTCAGACACAGTATACTGACTCCGAGCCGACCAGGCCTTGTTTAAGCCCCGTAATGACGGGTATTATGGTAACAACAAGTACCATCTTTTACCACATTTTGGTATGAAGCGGGCAGGGATCGAACCCCGGACCTTCCGCTCTCTAGGCGAACACTCTACCACTGGACCACGGAGGTGGTTCATTAGAGAAGACTTAAATGAGTATGTGTGACCTTGCTAATTGCATGTCAACATGACAATGTCAACCTCAACTACATGGATCAATTATTCACAGGCAGTCTTTACAAAGGTTGAATACTGCCGACAGCTTCATAAAAAATGCATCAATTCAATATAAGTTAGTAAGTTTTGATAGTATTTCAGGTATTTCAGTTATATAATGCAGTGATGAAGGTCTTAGATTTACTACCTTGGTGTTGACAAGCCTAACCATAATTATTTGTTTGTTTGTTGTTTAACACAGCACTCAGTTATGTTCCAGCTATATGACAGCGATCTGTAAATATCGAGTCTGAACTAGACAATCCAGAGATTGACATGATGAGCATCGACGATGACATGCATCAACCAAGTCAGCAAGCCCGACCACCTGACAACAAGCACAGTCGCCTTTTAAGGCAAGATAGGATTGCTGAACACCTATTCTAACTGGATCTACCCCGGATCTTCACGGGTCCTAAACATAATCAGGGCAACACAGGATTCAAATACAGGATCTTACGTTTCTGTTATGCCTAACAGAGGCAACTCCGCACAGCGAATCGCGGCGCTTTAACCAACAGGATTATTTTGTGGAACTTGTCCGATTCAGACCAAATCTGGGATTCAAACCAACGCCTACCTGAGCAATGTAACTCTGCACAGTGAATTGTGGCACCTTAGACAACTGAGCCACCCGTACCGACCCTAATTAAGTAAGAACATCATCCTACCATGGTTCCTGAGCAGGGCCTCTGCTGTGAAGAGCGGCACACTCAACATGTCAGCCGTCTCCACCAGCAACTGATCCTTAGCTTCCTGCAAGTCCTGAGCCCGCAGACCGGAGTACTCCTGCAATACACAGAACATAAACAGAATGCTTCCAAGTAACTGGTAGCAATCAGAACAAACGCAACATGTCGCATTTCTTTCGGAAAAAAATTCCTGCTACTCACATACCGGTATACTTAAACTGCAAGTCAGTGGTACTGTTAGTTGATGAATGGTCATGTTGTGACTATTATTTGTGTTATGTGAAGTCAATGATAAATGTACTTCCCATGTGTAACTAGACAAGAACATGGAAAAGTAACGCATGAATGAGTCACAAAATAAACCTGGGGATATATACTCAAGGCAAGATTTATTGTGAAACACAAACAACAAACAGAATCAGTGTTAAACTTTTACTGCCTTGAATATGTCACGCTTCTTGCCAATTTCATGCAATTCAGACTGTCTGTTGCATTTCTTCAACCATTTTAACACACTCTTTCTCTGGTTTAAATACAAAAATTCATTCACAAGGTTACCAATGAAAACATTCCATGTCACAATAACTTTTGCCTCTAAGTATCCCCATGTTATGGGTTTTCGGACACATAAGAAACATTCGTAGTTTTCTCTCTAATCACATGAACAAATGGAAAACATCTCATTAACTAATAAAAGACAACTTTCTCTTAAAAACAAGCCATCATCTGAGTATTTACAATATCTGTGTGATGCTACACCCCCTGTTATAGTGTGAGTAATCATGATAAACATGGCTGTCCGAAAACGTATGACATCCGAAAACCTATGATCCAACGAAGTAGATGTTGAGAGGGTACTGTCAATCTCAATGATAAAGAAGAGAGTAAACTCTCTATATTACAACTGCTTATCTTACTGAACTGAATACCCACAATTCAAAGATGGATCATGTACGCCATTACCTCAATTGGTGACAAGGTGAAATCATCTTCTTCCTCTTCAGGCACACCATCAGTCTGACAACAAAGGGAGGATATTAACACAGCAGCCAGAAATGCCCAACCCTGCAACACTTCTGGATCTTGGAATCCCCACCCCTCACCCCTTTTGGATCCAGGAATGCCTACCCCTTCCAGATCCAGGAAAGCCAACATTTCCACCCTTTCCAGATCCATAAATGGCCACCCCTGCACCTCTTCTAGATCCAGGAATGCCTACCCTTCCACCCTTTCCAGATCCATATATGGCCACCCCTGAACCTCTTCTGGATCCAGGAATTCCCACCCCTTCCAGATCCAGGAAAGCCCACACTTCCACCCTTTCCAGATCCATAAATGGCCAGCCCTGCACCTCTCCTGGATCAAGGATTTCCCACCCCTTCTAGATCCAGGAAAGCCCACACTTCCACCCTTTCCAGATCCATAAATGGCCAGCCCTGCACCTCTTCTTTTTCCAGGAATTCCAACCCCTTCCCGATCCAGGAAAGCCAACATTTCCACCCTTTCCAGATCCATAAATGGCCACCCCTGCACCTCTCCTGGATCAAGGATTTCCCACCCCTTCCAGATCCAGGAAAGCCCACACTTCCACCCTTTCCAGATCCATAAATGGCCACCCCTGCACCTCTTCTTTTTCCAGGAATTCCAACCCCTTCCAGATCCAGGAAAGCCCACACTTCCACCCTTTCCAGATCCATAAATGGCCACCCCTGCACCTCTTCTTTTTCCAGGAATTCCCACCCCTTCCAGATCCAGGAAAGCCCACACTTCCACCCTTTCCAGATCCAGGAATGCCCACCCCTGCACACCTTCTGGATCCAGTAATGCCCACATATTAACCATGTTAACATTTGTCTTAACTACCAGAATTACTACTGAACTACTCACCGAAAATACCATCTTTGATTCCAGATAGAGAGCAATGTCTGAGTGTCCGTTTTTCTCTGCCAAGTCACATGGGGTCAAATTGTCATCATTTTCAACGAACAGAGGAGCACCATGATGAACCAGCCACTGTTGAATAAATAACTTTACTCTCAAACATATTTTTTTTAAATAATAATGATAAACACGAGATCAGAGGACATTGCGTCTAATCAGCCAATCAGCATTGAAGCTTTGGAATTCTTGGTGTGAGTGAAGCATTCAGACAAGCATATCTGTTTTCTTTATCTTGAAAACAAGTATTATAAGGAAGATCCAAATGCCAAAAAAGTATTGCCACGCCACTATGTTGTAGGTATTTTATCCATCCTGTTGTTTCCTGTTGTAGAATGTCTCAGTATCTGCACTCAAAAGGCTAATCTATGGAGGGAATATTGGTGTTCTACATGTTCTGTGGCAGTTTTTTTTGCTAAGATAGAAATGGTAAAGAAATGAAGCTAAATTCTTTAAGGAAAGTAACACCTGATTGGCTCAAGAACCCACGCAACCTTATCATATATTAGATTGTGTGGTCAGAGTTTGCTTAGGGTTCACCGGACGGGTCCTTCTATGGAGGTGTCCTTAGATCTTCGCACAGAGAGGTATTGTATCACAGTAAAACATCTAATGTAATATTAATTAAACTACACATTTATATACCTCAGGTAACCAGGTACTACTATCTGCTAAAATATGGTTTTATTTGTTCCCTGACCAGTCGATTCGTTTGCATTTCACTTATCATTCTCAACTCCCTGGGGAGTATATAACCCAACCTGCCTAGGGGCGCTAGAAGGTTTTTACATCCACCTCACGTATCGGGTACCCATTCCCTGCTGGGTGAACAGAGTGAACTAAGTCACTTGCCCAGGGTGACACCACATGTGTTTACACTTGTGTTTCGGGTGTATGTACGTATTCATGGTTTTCACCATCTGGTCATCTACCATCGGACAAGTGGGTTCTTTTGTGTGTACAGGGTGTATGTACTGTACACTAGGGGCAGTGACAACACTGTAAAGACCTGTAGACATTGTTGGTCCCAAGGCTGAATAACAACCCAGTCACAAGCGGGATACGATCTCAGCACCTGGCGCTTGCTAGCTTGGCGCTTTTGACTGATTGCCCATAGGATTGCTTATTACTGCAAACACACTGAAGTACTTGAGGTAGTCATCTTGGTCTTACCTCTACACATTTCTTGAGACCAGATGCTGCAGCATAGTGAAGGGACGTGTTCTTCTTCTGGAAATACAGGAATTAATACATTTATATCATGTTTTCAGTGACGTAGTAGCTTATATAGTAACATAGTTGCTCATCATTTAGTCAACAGCTTAAAACGTCAACAAAGACAGACACTTAACGAAAGTTGGAGTCACATTGATTTTCAAAGATTTTCTGCCTCTGGGGTACAAGCATGTGAAGATTCAGCTTCATTGGCCCAATGGTTTGCAGTGAGAGGATGTGCATTTTGAGAGAAGTTATGTGCATATTCATGAAGACTGTCTAGTAAACTACCTTCTAAAATGAGGTGAGAAAGATGCTGAAAGATAATTTTCGGATGGTTAACACAAAAGGTTCCACCCTATTAACAGATACAGCACAAAACACCCCACCTCATCTTGGGCGGCAAGGTCAGCTTTCTCCATCTCTCCTTCCTGTAGGGTCGCCCCTCGCCACTTAAGAATAAGTAGCAGACTGTCTGCTCTCCGCTGTCGCACATAGAACTGGGTGCTCTTCTCCATGCACACACAGTGGAGGGAGGTCTCCTTCTTGCCATTGGTCTTATTGGGATTTCCGCCTCGTTCCAAAAATATTCTGAAAGCAACATATTTTGGTTTACCGTATTTCCTCTATTAGACACCTGGGCATCTACTAATTTCGTGCAAGCTGTTGACCTGGCATCTATCTGAGGCAGGTGTATATTAGAGGCCCTGCATCTATACTGTTTAATGCTGGCACAGTGGCAACTCACTACCTTACCAAATCCCAAATTCTAGTCATACAAAGGGTACATTTGCAGGAAATGGTCATTATTAACCACCAGCATATCACAGTATCAGAGACCCAGCTTCTCGAAGAGGGCCGGCCTCTAATTTTTGGACCGGTCAAATTGAGGCCGGTATGCATTTGAGGCTCAGCATCTATTAGTTTGTTTGTTTGTTTTGTTTGTTTGTTGTTTAACGCCGCACTCAGCAATATTCCAGCTATATGATGGCGGTCTGTAAATAATCAAGTCTGGACCAGACAATCCAGTGATTGACATCATGAGCATCGATCCGCGCAATTGGGATCGATGACATGCATCAACCAAGTCAGCGAGCCTGACCACCTGATCCCGCTAGTTGCCTTTTACGACAGGCATGGGTGTCTGAAGACCTATTCTACCCCGGAATCTTCACGGGGATCAGCATCTATTAGAGGAAGTACAGTATATCATCTTACTATGACTCATTTAGCATGTTTAGCATCTTCAATTTACCAATAATATTATCTAAAGAATTAGACGTCTTTTCCATTTATTGTTCAGAAAGCCAAAAGATAAGAAAAAAGCACTTTAAACAACAAATCTCCTATAATCATCCATCCTTTCCTTAAAGATAGTCATCGAGTTGGGAATATCTAAAATAACACATAGCCAAAGCGGAATTCGCTTACTGCACCAGTACAACATCTTAACTGAACGCATCTTGCACAACAAGCAATTAATTTGTCCCTGTGGTTTGTTACATAGTGCCTTCATTGTACCCAATAGCTACCATCAAAAACAATTAAAACAGTGAGATGGGTAAAATATTATGCAGGTATAACATGGCATATCAACTTATCATCAGTGAGCATGAGCATGGTGCTGACTAACAAATTACCACTGCTTACATGGGAATTGGATGAACTTTTTTGACCATGTTGGCCTGGCTGATTGTAGGTAAGTATATCACAATAGTGTGGACCATTTCTCAAACTATGGGATGTATGAGTGCTTATGGTTTAACGCCACACTCATCAATATTCCAGCTATATGACAACAGCCTGTAAATAGTCGAGTCTGGACCAGACAATCCAGTGATCAACATGCCATCAACCAAGACACAGAGCCTGAGCCACCCCTTCAACAAAGTTCCCCCTTACAACCAGCATAGTAGTGATGTCGAGATTCACTGGTGCACGATACAAAACCTGATACACTTAATTTTGCACCGATTCACATTTAACCATGTTAACCCTGTCGATTGTCCATGTTGATCTGGCATCGATATCAATAAGCAAATACAAACTATACTTTTTAATTCCTCATTCCTTGGTTGTCTTTTGGATATGCAACCGGCTGATTGACTAGCTTTTCCTTGCTGTCTGTCATAATACAGTATGTAAACGTGTTTGTTTCTTATCATTTCTCATTCAGATTAGCTGACCTAACCCATTGTCATGTAGATAGGTATTAGTCAGTTGTCCTTCTTACTGGGTTTTCCTCACAAAATGTTGCATAAACAGTATCGAGATTTGTATTGTATAATGGCCTCTGTATTATCGTGACATCCCTACAGCATAGGTAACATGGTGCTGTTCCTCAAAGTGATCGAAGCGCTTATAGTTCTACAGTTGTAAGTCTTTGTTAAAGTGAGGGAGTTATGTTCACCTTAGCGCTACAACTGCTTTGTAGAACAGACCCCTGAATTCCCTGGATGCAATGGGGTGTTGGGGCACTTCCAGCCCAGGTCACCATGGGGTCTCACACTATGGGGTGAGAGGGGAGGGCATATTTGAGGGAGATCCAGGAATTTGGACAAGGAGTGATGCACACTACCCAAGTTACAATGTGAAAAAAACACCTGATTGACATGTAAGGCGAGGGGATGCGTGACAGCAACACCAATCACACCCCTCATCCTCTCCAGATCTGCAGTGGTCATATTATTTAGACAAATTCCTCCTAAGTGACCCCCCCCCCCCCCCCCCCCTCAAACCCCCCCCCCCTACAATGGCTTGTTGTTTAATGCCACACTCAGCAATATTCCAGCCATATGATGAAAGTCTGTAAATAATCAAGTCTGGATCAGACAATCCAGTTATTGACATCGATCCATGCAATTGGGATACAAAAATATGCAATCAAGATAGTCATTGAGCCTGGCCACCTGATTCATTTAATCACCTATTCTGACCAGCATAGTTTGCCTGTCACCTATATTCTATGGGTCTACCATAAATAATAGGTCCCTAATGAAGTAAAATTAACATAATGGGATCAATAACCTCAATCAATGGCACACATCACTCAAGAGGATTCATCAGATCTGAATCATCAAATGCATTACCATATTTTCTTTCATTTGTTTGTATAATGCTGCACTAAATGACAACGGTCTGTTAAGAATCGAGTCAGACAATCCAGTGATTGACATTATGAGCATCTATCTACGCAATTGGGATATGATGACATGCATAAACCTGATCAGTAAGCCTGACCACCTGATTCCGTTAGCCGCCTCTTACGACAATCATGGATTGCTGAAGAACAATTCTAAGCCGGATCTTCACTCGTTTTCTTTCATTAAAAAAAAGCTGTATATAGGGGTTACCTTAGTAATCCCTTCATGCCATGCCGGGCAGCGTAGTGCAATGGAGTCTCATGCTGGTGGGAGTCTCCATAGGAACAGTTGGGGTCGAGAGCCTTGCGCAGGTCACTGTTGTTCCCATACAGCTGCAAGGCCATCACCTCGTCCCCATTCTGGAGATGCTTGCGGAACTTGGAAGATGCGCTCCCCATCCTCCTGAGTCCCGTGCATGCAGTCTGTGGAACAACAGAGATGGAACATAGTAAACAGTGTTAGTGTTGGGGTCCTCAAGGTTTTCTTAATCATAAACCGTTCATGTTAAAGGGCTATTACAAAGATCCCTTTATTCTCATTCCTAAGTTCATTTACTTTAATTCTTAATTTCCTTACTCTGACAGTAAAAAACTGTGCTTCAGACTGTCAGCGGTATAGGGCATTGTGCATGTTGACCAAAGAAAAATTAAACAATAGGAGTCTCCTTGGTCGAGTTTCAATCCACAAAGTACTTGTAATGTACACAGGGCCTCTTATTTTTATTAGCTGGTTTACAAAAATAACCAACCTAAAATTCAATGTAGGCATCTTCCCAAGGCAAAGGATTTAACTGACTTTACAAGTACAGTTTCGACCCTTGCCGAACTAGGCTGGAATTTCTGGGCTCAATTATAGCCCCACCAGTGGCAATTGCGAGTTATGTATGTTCCATGTCCCCCCTACAGACCAATCAGATTTAACCTCTCATATCACTTGCATTTTCTTCAAATAAATTGGCGGCACCCAATCAAGACCATCTCATCGATATTCAAGATCTTTATTGTAATAAAACAGGTTTTACCTCGCGAAGTGCATCATGTCACTTAAACACCTTGATTAAAAACATAAACAGATTTGGAAGATATGTGTCGACGCCCAGAAGTTCGACTGCAAAACAATACCAAAACTTTGATTTGACTAGTTTTTTGTGAGAATAACAGTGTTTCATTTCACCTAATTGTAAAACAGAGTCAGACAAAAAAATGCAGTTTCTTCCTAATTTCAGGGATCTTTTGTCTATGGGACTTGTAAACCACCACCCCCCAAAGAAAATAGGGGGTATTTAGTAGATATTTATCATAAAGACATGACACTCTTTATTGTTTGTAATGACGTTTCAGCTACTTCTTGCCCCTTCATCACTTGAGTACTGAGTAATCAAACTGAGCTAATATACATGCTGATATTTTCACACAGAAATATACAAAGTTAACAATATGATTATTAGGGCTGTTATGTATTCGGTGAATCGAACCGTAACCATTTATAAAGTGAATTGGTTATTCATGGCCACTAGAATCGATAATTTATGAATATGCTATCTTGTATATTTACATATCCTGTACCTAAAAATATCCATAACAACATATAAAATGCATAGATTTCTGTCAATGACAACACTCTAATAATATTTAATTTGACAGTATTGTTGTCACTGGTCATTGTCGCAATTGAGCAGATACTAGTACCTGGATAAGTGCAGCATATAAATGTATAATTTATTAATAATTAACAAACCATGTCAAATAGTTTATGATGTTACTGTTTCACTGAATATAATAAATAATACATAAACTGCTGACTTGTTATTGTAATTGTAAATTAATATTCGTATTCGTTACCCTATAATCGTGATATGAATCGTATTTGCCTCACTGTATTCGTTGCAGCCCTAATGATTATGAAGCCAATGGGATTAACTGAAGAGATGCCAATTAAGCAAAGTGAAAGCATAGTGAAGGGGCGAAATGAGATAACAAAGAGGTGAGGTGAAGTGAAATGGGGTTTAACATCACCTCCAAGATTATTGCACTTATATAGTGATGTGCATGTGTGTGTGTGGCTGCGTGTACTTCTACTAGTCCGGTTTAATGCTGATTTTATAGTGCTATCCCAATGAGGTACCATGCCACAGTTTAATATGAATACCCCATTCAGACACAGTATACTGATTCCGAGCCGACCAGTTCTTGTTTTTGCACCTTAATGCCGAGTGCCAGCCAGGGTAACAGCAAGTACCATCTTTTAACGTCTTTTGGTATGACACGGCAGGGGATCAAACCCCGGACCTTCCGCTCTCCGGGCAACGCTCTACCACTAGACCACGGAGGCGGTCAAGATAAGAAAGAGATGGCTGGTTTAACAATATCACAAGATAATCAAGATGACCATTTGCCGGTATGATTTGTTATAGCACAGTACAGTACATGATGATGGGTAGGATGATGCCTTGGTCTGTTAATGGCTGGCTAGTTACCTTATTTTCCAGTCATTGATGTTGGGTATTGAGAATTTTGCTGTGTTGCCAGGAAATATTGTGGCCAGGATTGTTGATGAGGTCTTCCGAAAGGGAATTTGGGTTTGAAGTCATGTGACTTAAAGAGAAACCTGTGCCAAGATCTGCTTGTATCCTGTCTATATCTAGATGCCGTGGTTAGAGCCATATGTGAAATTCAATCTCATTAAAATGAAATCAGCTATTCCGATATGATACCTCTCAAAATTAAGATCTGAGGACACCTCCATAGAAGGTCATGTCAGGTGAACTTGATTGCCCAATCTAAGTCTACGTGGGTTCTAAGCCAATCAGCCGTCAGCTTTCTAAAATGATTTGGCTTCATTCTTTTACCATTCGATTCAGAAATTTTGATCAGTACAAATGCAAACCCACAAAGAAAACAAATATTTCGTTGAAAGGTCCTCCCGTTTGCAAAGCTACAGATATGCTACGTATTTGCGTACAACACCCAAAACAAATATTCAAAACCCAATTACTTTCATTTAACTTGCTTACAGAAATGCATGCATAAAATGAAAAACTGAAATGTATAAAAACAGCATGTGTAAATACCCAATGAAGCTTTTTCAGCATGCGTATAATGGGGCTAATTTCCAAAACACAATAACAAGCTAATTTACTTTCCGGGTCAAGACTATAGTTAGAACCCTTATATACATCTAAAACATTATTTTATTTTAAATCTGAAAATGTAAACTCATTTTGGGAAAAACCCAATAGAATGATGAATAGATGAGTGAAAAAATATTGGTTACCTAATGTAAAATGTAAAAACCCAATTAAAATAGAAACCTTTAATCATTCTCAGACAACACTAAGGCTACTGTTCTGATAATAAAAATAAAGGTGAGATATTTTGGAAGCCATCTTCTGATTAATACTGATAAGATAACACAGGTATTATGTATTGCTGTACCGGCAGTATACACTAAAGCTATCTCACTAAGCCAAAGCTTCTAAAATTCAAATGGGATTGGAATATAGAAGGCCAGCATCCCTTCTGTCTGGGTCAATCATTAAGCAAATTGAACTTTACCCATCAAACATGTTAACTACAAATAATAAACATTGTTTTAACAACATTGTACTAATAATAATATGGCAAAGAAAGGCGATACAATCGCCACTGGTAACTCTGACTTTGATCTAAAATATAACAAATCACTCACAAATACAACAACTCAGTTTGTTGTTGTGCTTTTGTATAAACATGATCAGATATTGATGTAGCGGTATGTCACGTTTCAGTCGAGCATAAGGTGCAATTCATCAATCCTCGTGTAAGCATGAGATAAAATCAGTTGATTAACACCTGACATTTATCATGTTCATGGTGATTTCCAGAAGTTAAGCAGGGTTAGAACTAAACTCAAAAGCTTTAGTAGCCCGGGTGAAGATCAGATGTCTGTGTAATGTTAAAACAATGGAGAAATTTGTACAAGCCCGCAGGAATTTGTACTAGCCCAGGGCTGGCGGGCTCCTGTTTAGTTCTAACCCGGTTTAGTGATGCCTTTTTGTGCCATCTGGTACCACATCTGGCCTTAAAACATACACCATATATACAATATAGACTGAGGACACTGTACCAAACCATTACAACATATGGACCATTGGCTTATTGAAGTAAATCTGTCCACTTTCTGACATATTTTCTCAGAACCACACTCAGACATTTGGTGACTAAACCAATTTGGAATGCATACAAAAATAAACACATACACAACAAATAGGACTAGGCCCAGACAGACAGGGGTACTTGGAGATTTTTCCATTTCTGCATTCCGATTTATGAAAATCTCTTTCAAATGCAGATGGCATTCTAGAATTGATTTTATTTAAATGCCTGGATAAAAATAAACACGGCATTAATACTCGTGTCCCAGTCATATCTGACTGAGTCACGAAGTAAACAGACAACATTTCGACGGGTGTGGGTGTTACCAGACAAAACACCAGTCTATTGTCAGCCGTGAGTCTCTCAAGCATGTCGGTCGCAGTCTATAGTTTGGCTTTGTTTATGTCGGAATCGAGAACAAAATACGTCAGCGACAAGTGGATTTTTTTTCTCCGTGACCTCCGAATATGTCGGAATTCTCGACATATTGAAGTTGTTATTCATCGAATGTTCTGTTTATGTTTAGATCACGTTACCTGGACGTAAGGGACACAGCCCTGGTCGACAAAATCACACCACACACCAAAACACAGTCATGCTAGACTCCATGATATATTGTTCCGCTTCATCGCGCACCTGACGGAAGTAGTTCGACGGAAATGTACGGAAGTAGCCGAAGTACATTTGCGTGTAAGATAGAGCATAAACTTGACAGCTGTATTTCGTATTCAACACTCTTAGTTAAATGTTACCTTTCCAACTTACGTCTTTTATCCACAATTTCACATTCAATACACACATGAGCGCCAAATGTGTTTTGAGCAATAATATGCTCTTAATGCATAATTAGTTTTCTTGAAAGACGAACGCACAATTATTAATGTACACGTTTGCACGCAAAAAAAATTAGAATTACAAGCATCAATCTGAATAAAACGTCTCGGACATTTAAGTCAATAAACTCCTCATTGGAAACTAAATATATCATTATCTAATGAAACATATTTATATGTTCAATAATCATATTTGGAAGCGTCCGTAAAATCTACCATATTTGAAGGTAGTGTCTCAGTCAGGACTCCGTCCAAGTTTTGCTTCATGGAGTGAGGAGGGGGGTGAGGGGTGGGGTGTGGGGGGGGGGGTGGGGGGGGGGGGGTGTGTGTGTGTGGGGGGGGGGTCTGTTTTGTCGTTTCACGCCGCACTTAGCAATAATACAGCTATATGACGGCAGTCTGTAAGTAATTAAGTCTGGGCCAGACAATCCAGTGATTTATATCATAAGCATCGATCCACGCAATTGGGATACGATTACATACAATCAACCAAGTATTATAGTCTTACCCGGAATCCCATAGGGTTTAAGGGCGCATTCTCCAATCTTCCAGTGATATCATGACGTACGTATTCAGCTCTACGGACAATGATGACTGTAGATCGTAGGATCGCGTACCAGTGTGTTACAGAACAACTTCGCATGTCGTACATCCCACTATTGTGAGTTCCATATAGAGAATCTCACCGAGTGTCTTATCAACGAGTGTTGATATATTTGATATCAAAAGACACTCGAGTGAGATTTTAGTTATCATCCAACATCATTCTTCCTTTTTTCAGTTTGTAAACAGTAATAAGCAGTGTCTTAAGTGTAAAAAGAACTGGGGCGCGTTGCAAAGCGCCAATCGCTTGTAAGCGATGTACAGCAGTTCGCCTTACAACAGTGCGCTAACTTTCAGCCGCTTGCAAGCGAAACAATCGCTGACTGAGGTCGCTTCGTTCTCAAACCAAAATGGCGGCTTACTTTGACAGCGGAACAAGGAATTCTTGACTGGATCAACTAGAAAATGAGCAAAGGTAGCTAACACCCCATCATCCTCAGTCTGCTCCACATCTTCAAAGTAGTCATAAATTTCATCAGCTCGTCATCGAGCCTCTTCTATTACGTTCTTCTTTACGCAGATGGTCAGGCTCGCTGACATGGTTGATGCATGTCATCGTATCCCAATTACGTGGATAGATGCTCATGATGTCAACCACTGGATTGTCTGGTCCATACTCGATTATTTACAAACCGCCGTCATATAGCTGGAAGATTGCTGAGTGCGGCGTTAAACAACAAACACACAAACGTCAAGGCAACCAAGCGGTATAGTTGTACCGCCATTTTGGAAGAGTGCGCAAGCGCTTCGAACTGTTGCAGACCCCGGGTTGAGCGATGAATTTGCTTTCTCTAAGCGATTCGTGGCTTGCAACGCGCCCCTGCTTACAGCTTCAGTAGCAGAGTCACTACTGATGTCTTTTGATTGTGACGTAATAGTAACAATGACGTCACAATGGTCTGGAAAGCATTGTGATGCAATTTCATTACAGCGATATCTACAATGTAGATATCGCTTGATCTCACCCAAGCGATATCTCCTGTGGGAGCCAGTTTTGTATTATAAATCCCATTCTTGTGTGTTCAATATCAGTCACACGTGTCCTATATCCCATTCTTGTGCGTTCCATATCAGTCACACATGTCCTAAATCCCACTCTTGTGTGTTCCATATCAGTCACACGTGTCCTATATCCCATTCTTGTGTGTTCCATATCAGTCACACGTGTCCTATATCCCATTATTGTGTGTTCCATATCAGTCACACGTGTCCTATATCCCATTCTTGTGCGTTCCATATCAGTTACACGTATCCCCTATCCCATTCTTGTGTGTTCCATATCGGTCACATATGTCCTATATCCCATTCTTGTGTGTTCCATATCAGTCACACGTGTCCTATATCCCATTCTTGTGTGTTCCATATCAGTCACACGTATCCCATATCCCATTCTTGTGTGTTACATATCAGTCACACGTGTCCCATATCCCATTCTCGTGCGTTCCATATCAGTCACACGTGCACGACAAGACGAAGGTTGTTTTCGCTTTTAAATAACTTCAATACTGAATTTCTCAGACATATTCAGATAACAGTGACAGTTTTGATTTCGCATTTCCCTTGCTTGAAACGGCAATAAAATACTTATTTATTTCATGACAAATAGTATACACAAATTATAAGAATTCATTACAATAACACTTTGAAGGAATGCAATGTCCACCACATCTAGAGATGTATAGAAGGATTTCTAAATATATACCAACAACATAGTATGACCATTTTAATATTCAAACCCCGTGGGGATCCCCAAAACGCCTATGCATGTCGTAAGACGCGACCTAATGGACGGGGTGGTCAGATAGTGAGTGAGTGAGTTGGGTTTAACGCCGCTTTTAACAGTATTCCAGTCATATCACGGCGTGTCAGCTTAATGTGGGAGGAAAGGCCGAAGTGATGCAGGTCTAAGACGTTTACCACTTCGGTGAAACCCACGAGCACGGGTATGGTGCTGACAAACCTAGAAACATAATTGGGGTGAACCGGGATTCGAACCCAGGTGGTCAGATAGGATCACTTGGTTGCGTGCCACCTTTCCCTGACGGCGTGGATTGTTGCTTACAATGTCAGTTACTGGTTTGCCAGCTCAAGTCACGATTGTGTGTGCGTGCGTGCGTGCGTGCGTGCGTGCGTGCGTGCGTGCGCGTGTGTGTGTGTGTGTGTGTGTGTGTGTGCCTATTAGGTCAATTAAGACCAATGCTATACTGAACCACAAAAGAAACGTCACACCGAGTAACATTGCATGAAAAGTTGTCATTCAAATATCTGGATAGTTTTTGTCAAAGTTTCTAAAATTACCTTGTCCGGAAAAATGAAATTTGATGATAAAAAACAAAGCAGATGACAATAAAACCGATCGCCAAAACGCATCACGGCAACGGCCAAGGTAACCCGATGCACGTAAGTTCCGTGCAAATTGAAATGCGTTCCCCCATTTCTTGCCCTATATCCACCCAGATCGGATAACATTCATTCGTTATTGAATTGCTACCACATGCCAAGATTGACAAGAAATAAGCGACACCAAGCCCTTGGACGATTGCAAGCTGGACAAACCGCCCGGCAAGTAGCCAATGCATTTCAAGTCCACGTAAGGACCATATACAGGCTCCAGCAACGGTACCAGACCACCAACACTACAGATCACCGACCACGTAGTGGAAGACCAAGGGTCACCACCCGATGTCAGGATCGTCAGATTGTGCGACAGCATCTTCAAGATCGCTTTGTTACTGCTGCGGAAACTGCTCGACAGACCATTGGGACACACCAGCGACACATTAGTGCGGACACCGTGCGTCGACAATTGATGGGCAGACACCTCCACTGTCACAGGCCACACCGAGGACCCATTCTGACACCGCGTCATCGCCGGGACCGTCTTCAGCTGGGCAACCAGCATTGGCGCCACCAGCAGTGGAGAAGAGTCCTCTTCTCCGACGAGAGCCGTTACTGTATCTCAAAAGCAGATGGCAGAGAGAGAGAGTCTGGCGACGCCGTGGGGAACGTTATTTGGATGCTTGTGTTGTTGAAAGAGACTCGTGGGGTGGTCCGAGCATCAGGGTGTGGGGTGGAATTGGTCTTGCACAGAGGGTCGGCCCTGTGGTCTTCCAGAACATCGGTCCAGGGAGAGGCAATGGTGTCACAGCAGCTCGGTACATTGATCAAGTCTTGAGACAACACGCCATACCTCATTTGGCACGTCGCCGCAACCAGTTTCAGCATGATAACGCCCGTGCCCACACTGTAAGAGCAACAAAAGACTTCCTCCAGCAGAATGGCATCAGAACCATGCAGTGGCCTGCCCCCAGTCCCAATTTAAATCCCACTGAGCACCTGTGGGACGAGATTCAAAGACGGCTGAATGACGTCCGACCAAGGCCGACAACTGCAGCTGAACTGCGTCAGGCGTTCCTCAGAGTGTGAGCTCAAGTGCCTATGGCCTTCATCAACTGCCTCATCCATTCCATGTATTGACGTTGCACGGCAGTCATCAATGCACATGGCGGACACACGAGATACTGACTTGTGATGCCTTTTTCTCAGAGACTAGTGTTGTGTTTCACTTTAAGAACATTTGCCACTTTAATTTCAACCTTGATTATCAGTTTTGCCAAGTTTCATCTTTTTAATATGTCTCAAAATATGTTTACAGTGTTTGGACAAATAAGGATTCTCATATATCTATCCATGGTGACGTTTCTTTTGCGGTTCAGTATATTTATTACATTGAGTTTGGATTAACAATTTATGTAAGTATTTAATGCCGATCTTTATACGTTAGCTTCTTTTTAAATATGTTAGAGCGAGAGTTTTCTTATATATACTAACACGCAAAAGAAACGCAAGTGGTTTTAAACAAATAGGTAACAAACACGGAACAATAAATTGATACGAGTTTTAGCATGTAGTGAAGCCTGACGGTGTTATAAATATTTCTGGTTGCATTTTGGAAGCCCCGAATAAAAACGCAACATAAAAAACGAATCGCCAAAACGCACCATTTCAATGAATATGTGGGTATCATGCACCCATTTCGAAAATGCACGATCTGTCACGAACTGTAGTGGGTATAAAATTGTGGCCGATTCTTGGACCTATCACTCCTTGGTCAACAATGCCACGCCTAACTCAAATTCAGAGAAACCAGGCTGTCGGACGTTTGGAAGCTGGAGAGTCTGTCCAAGATGTTGCCCGTCATTTCAACGTTAACAAAACCACAATTCACCGTCTCCTGCATCGACACAATGCTACACAGACCACAGATGAACTTCCTCGGAGCGGTCGTCCTAGGGTCACCACACCTCGACAAGATCGGCAGATTACCTGTCAACACCAGCGACATCCGTTCCTAACTACAAGTGAAAGTGCTCGACAGACCATAGGAACACATAACCGACACATTAGCCGGGACACTGTGATCCGACGTCTCTGTTCCAACAACCTCAGATGTCGCCGACCAGCACGCCGTCCTGTTCTCCAACCACGGCAACGACAAGCACGACTTCAGTGGGCACAGGGTCATCGCAATTGGCGTCATCGTGGTGGAGGCGTGTCATCTTCTCTCTTGAAAGTCGCTTTTGTGTCTCCCATGCAGACGGAAGAGTCAGAATTTGGCGGCGTCGAGGTGATCGTTTCGCTGACAGAAACGACTTAGCGTCATGATATGCGCAGGGATTTGACTTAATGCGAGACTTGGACCCATGTGCTTTCTGAATGTTGGTCAAGGTCGGGGACACGGCGTCACTGCTCAGCGGTATATCGACCAAGTGATCAGACCCCACGTTGTTCCATTTTTAGCACAACATCAACAACACATTTTCCAGCAGGACAACGCTCGTCCCCATGTTGCCAGAGCTACCCTGGCCTTTCTGCAACAACACAACATCCGTGTCCTACCGTGGCCAGCCCTCAGCCCTGATCTGAACCCCATCGAACACTTGTGGGATGAGGTTCAAAGGCGTCTGCACAATGTGCACCCAGTCCCTACAACTGCCGATGAACTACGCACAGCTGCTCTGGATGTGTGCAGGAGGATCCCTAGGGCCTTCACAAATCGTCTGATCCACTCAATGTACAGGAGATGTGTGGCAGTGATCAATGCTAATGGTGGTCACACCAGGTATTGACTGACATTTTGGGTATTGGCCCGAAACTGTGTAAGCCCTTAACATTTGAAAACAACAATTATGTCATCTGCCTTTTAATTAATTAAACAGTCTTCAGTCAAATTTTTGTCAATCTTGCCCTATTAGTATTTCTTGTCTTTACTGTTGAAAATAAATAACATGTATACTGCATACTCGACTTGCGTTTCTTTTGCGTGTGAGTATATATTTGGGTGTATGATTTGGGGTAAACCAACCATCATATTATTGTATCAATGTTTATTGACACATGGATGTTATAAGCAACATGTGTTTTTCGTTCATTTCTCTTGCTAATATGATGAAGGTGTTGAGTAGGATCTGGCAAAGCTCAGAGGTATGTTTCTGGGGACAAAAGGCCGCATTGTTTTATAGATTTTATAATAGCAAGGGTAGTGTATTATATAAAGGATATTCTCTCATGTTTCTCTCATCGAGTGACGGGGAAAAGGATATATTTTGAGGAGTGGCGTATATACTTTTTGTGTATTTTTTTACCGGAAAATTAAATTATTTCTTCACAAATGTAAAACCTTGAAACGTAAATTCTACCTACCTAACACACATGGACGGTTCACCAACCCTTGTATTTGCGACTTAAAAAGCAGTTTCGTGTTTGCAAAATTTTAAAATGTATCAACAAAATATCAAAATATATTTAGGGTCACGAAAATTATGTATCATACATTCAGATATGATTATATACAAAAACAACTTTAAGCAAAAATATTCTCGAAAACTACGAGACCGTTGTTGGAAGCACAGGAACTCGTTGTTGATACGTAAAAAATAAATAAACCACCTATATGTAATTCTCTACTTGCAATAACGTGTTCATGGGTTTCACCGAAGTGGTAAACGTCTAAGACCTGCATCACTTCGGGCTTTCCTCACACATTAAGCTGACACGCCGTGATATAACTGGAATACCGTTAAAAGCGGCGTTAAACCCAACTCACTCACTCACTTAATGACACATCCTTCACGAACCCCCCCAAGATAACAAGTTAATACGTGATATCACTTGTAAGGTCAAGGGCACATGCACACATTCAAACGTGTCAAGAGCTTCCAAGTAAAATCTCCTTAACGCGTCACGTGTAATCCGTCAGGTGATATCACGTGCATCACAACACGTTCGAACCGGTCTGGTAATTCCTTGGGAAAGAGCTCCCAAGGAAAATCTCAGGCCAGGTGTTATCCAACACAATTACAACCATGGGCAATGACCGAACATGTTTATAGTACCACGACACCTTTCAGGCCAGGACAACACCCACATCGCTAATGCTACAAAGGAAACTATATATGGCAAAGTGAGTAGGAAGAAGCTACAACTCAAGTCAATTGAGACCACTACAAACAGCGGTCGCACAATCTGTCAGAACTACCGACCACGTCATGATACATCTATCATTGCAACAGCTGACTATACCCTCCAACAGGCAGCGTATGGTAAGATCTGGGTGGACACCAGAGGAAGACGCCACAATTAAACAAGAGTCGCGGGTCTCCCTCGTGTACCTGAAATCGATACGAATGCTTTTGGATAAACATCCATTGCTTCTGTGGCTTAATAGGATACAGACTATATCAGTATGAAACTAGGAGAGGAACTCCAAATGAATCATTGGACTTTGCAGTTATATGAACATGAAATCACACCAACACCTACTGAAGAAACAATGCGTGCATTGCTTAAAGCGATGCTGATCATTCAGGGTATTGACACCCTCACACGAAGAATCATATCAGACAATAGATCCCACCACCCTCGCTCTTCCCCCAAGTCAAATTAAAAACATCACATTTTTAAAAGTAATCCCATATATGATATACAACGGACAAATGTATCAGAGAAGGTAATTTTTAATCATTTATGTCCAAAGAAGGATTTTAATTAACGGTGGTAACCATAATTTGTTCCAAGCACCTACTGTATTCGGTAATAACTTCAACAGTTTAAATCATAAGTCCCAAGCACGAGAATCTGATGGCACACAAGTTCAGTAGCGTGTATGGCCACCATGTGCGTTGACAACTGCCACACGCCTCCGCATGGACCCTGTGATGCTTGTGAATACATGATTGGGAAGACGACGCCATTGTTGCTGCAAAATGGTGCCAAGATCTTGCAAATTCTGTGGTTGGTTCTGGAGAGTGCGCAGACTTCTGCCAAAAGCATCCCAGACGTGTACGATAGGATTGAGGTCGGGAGACCTTGTCGGCAAGACCATGACGTTGACTCCCGCATTCTGAAGGAAATTCCTTGTCAAAATTGATGTGTGGGGTCTGGCATTGTCGTGTTGGAAGATCAAACCGGGTCCATGTGCTGCCATAAAAGGCAGAGGTTCTGGTGCGAGTACCTGGTCGCGGTGAGCAGCAGCGTTGAGGTTGCCACGGATGACAAGAAGCCTGGAACGTGCATTGCCACAGAAAGCACCCCACACCATGACACTTCCGCCTCGAAATCTGTCAACTTCCTGTGCACAACACTGGGCGTAACGTTCATGACGGCGCCTTCACACCCTTGCCCTACCATCAGCAAATCGAAGATTAAATCGGGATTCATCACTGAGGACGACTCAATTCCAATTCCTCTGAGTCCATCGTAAGTGTCGCTGTGCCCACGATTGACGTTGACGTCTGTGTAATTGAGTCAGAATCGGTCCGCATTCGTGCTTGAAGGTGAGCAGTTCTCAGACGGTTTCGAACAGTTTGCGCACTCAGTCTACCCCTAAACAGTTCATTTCTGGTTGATGTAGCCGTCAAAAATCGGTTACGGAGGTGACGTAAGACAATCTGACGATCCTCTGCATGTGACGTCACACGTGGTCGACCTGGCCGAGGGCGATCAGCGGTGGTACCCGTTTGCTGTAGACGCGTCTGTAAATCATAAACAGTCCGTCGACTACAACCCACCGTCCTTGCGACTTCAGCTACGGACGTTCCCGTCTGCAACATGCCGATGGCACGTTCACGTTGCACATTTGAAAGGCGTGGCATGACAAATGGCCGTAAAGACTTTTGTTTTCTTGTGTTTTTCTTTTTTTGTTAATGACTGCTAACAAGTATGGCTGAAAACAAGTGCGGTATTATGGCCACGTGACCAGTTGCACGTGAAAAAAACACTTTTGCCACTATAGTGCTGTGCACATGATTTTGATCTATTCACCTGCACAAAAACGGGTGTTATCTGAAGACAATACATGGCTATTACTGTTTAAATACAAAATAAGGGCCCACAATGATAACTGGTCAAAATGTTAAAATTTTAGGATTGTGAAGTTTTTAATTTGGTTCAGTGTATTTAGAATTTAAAACAAAAACACAACACTGATTATAACTTCATGTAACAGCAATTGTGACGTCATGCGACAGTCATTTTGACGTCATTTCACCCGCTGGATGCCGAGCCTTTTCGCTAAGATCTGAAAGGTGAACGTTGTGCTCACGCGACACTGGACCTACATCCGGCTATGAAATTACGCAGATATGTAGCATATTAAATTCAGTGGGAAACCAACAAACAACAAAGAAATGGTATACAATTAACCATTGTATTCTAAAAATAACTAGGTTTACAAATCAATTCAAATTACTGCACAGAAATTACGATGACAGTACACAATAGAGTGGCAGTACAAAATTCAGGGCAGGACAATTACAATGGCAGTATAAAGTATGATGGCAGTGGTCATTAGGTTCCCCTAGCAGCAACAGTGCTCAAGCTTAAAAAAAGGCCTAGGCTGAATAAACAATGAGTTAAAACAATGATCTTCACACATCAGCTGGTCTTGATGTAATGTGAGATGAGAGAGGCATGCCTTTGCCCACTTATAATATAGTCTAAATACCTTCAAAAAACTTTCACATCATTTTGGATTAGTCTGTAGCTGTTCTACAAGATTCCAGACCGCGTTGGATTTCAAAAGCATCTAAATATCGTAACTTCCACACCACTGCTTATATTCGACAATACTACATTGTTGACAACTAACATTTGTCACAACCCAATGCTATCCCACTGAATCTCAGAAGAAACAAAGTAATACAATTACAACATTGTTTAACAATACATTACACTGCCGTATAACATTTTAAACTATTATGTTTATTAAGATGATGTACATTTCTGTGAAACTAGTGGGAAATAAAACATGAAAAAAGAAAAACGAAACTCCCCATACCACTAATGCACTCGAGTTCTTGACACGTAACATAAGACAAGAGACAGGTGCACGGATGCAACAAAGGCTCAGTTGACTACAGCAAAACATACCGTAGTTTTTAATTCTTGGGGGACTGATACATCAAGTAGCAACAAAACTTTCACCCATGAGGCAACAAATATGAAACGCCAACGTCAGAGAATAATCAGTCTCGAGTAGTGCTATTGTTTTGTGAAGTTGCGATCCTAGTTGGATATAGTTCATACAAACATTATATTTTAAATAAAGGTGGTTGGCAGCATGATGGTCGTTTATTTTCATTTGATGTTTTCCTATTTTTACAGCATACTCAGACATTTTAAATTCTCAAACTATCAACGCTAAAAAGACAACATATACATTCATTTTACAAACCTCCAGAATTGTACCTAAAGTGCTTTATTTGATTATGATGGGTATTAGTTTTTATAGCTTGGGTGATTCTCAACCCTTCATATTCATGTTTTACGTCTAAAACCCAACTTCCGTAAAGGAAAAATCATGAGAATCAACAGATCCGACCTAAACCATGTTATGGTTGATATATCATTTCGCTAAAGATTTGCATAACGACCTTTGGTTGCGTCAGTTTTACTTCCACAAAAAGCACGTTCAGAAAGGCCAGTGAATTCCTGGACGAGATTCAACTGGAATAACAAAAACGTGACGTTACATTTCTAAAGAGTTAATCACTTTTTAACGAATTCTGAACAATTTGTATATTTGTACCCCCCTTTCTTTTTTACGGCCAGAAGAGGGTTGGACGAGCTACCAGACGAACCACGCTCACGTTTAGGTTCGATGATATTAACATCAACAAATATTGATGGTTTTGACTTAATGTGGGTCCTTTAATAGACCTTCATAAATGGAAGGCCAAGTAAGAAAATCGGCGAGTAAAAGGCGGTGAATATAACATGAATGGTCACTGAAATCAGAGATGACAAGGTGTTCACCACACATTATGCCTTCCTTGTTCTCATCACTATAAACATGTTCGGTCGGTTAGGTTTTATTTGTTTTCTGGTCTTATATTATTAATAATGATAACCATTCTAGTGGCACTGGGTTAAACACTATTTCCGTAATACCATTTCACTAGGAGCAGTTAACGAAACAATTATAAAGGCAATATTATCAAGAAAATATTTTAAAAAACACGGATGTTTCGTGAGATCTTCACGCAGAGAGGTATTGAATTGGATATTTTGATATATCGGAGATTTGGGAGACATTTTTTGGCTCATGTCGGTATGAGAAACAATTTAACTTGTAATAGTGAGTAGTTAGGAATTCCTGGGTACCAAAACGTTTCATTAGGGACGTTGAACAGGTACCCGTCATTTGGCCGAGTTAGCGGACCTGTAGGGTTGCAGTCCCCACACGCCGTGAACCACCACGCCCCCTGGTGGACAGCGGCGCAGTTCCTTCCGGGGTCGTCGTCGTTGTCGACGTCAAAGGTGCTGAACTTCTTCCCCTTCATGGGCGTCAAGCAGTCCCCAATATCATGCGGAGGAGCTGTTTCCCAGTTGTAAGCGAAACTCATGACATAGCCCGTGGATTCGGCCCCAACCGTGAACATACTGTAGGTACGTTGTCTGTAACATATTGCAATGGTATGTGTTCAATGTATGCGTATTAAGCCATGGCCTGAGGCCAGGAATTGTTAACAGTATTTTAACATACATGGTAAAGGGTGTTACCTTGTCTAATTATTATTATTATTATTAATGCATATTATGATATAAAAAAACATTATTGTACCAAAATTAACTGTTAATTTATTAGATATCAACATTTTTAGTAACAAGTTTTGTTCTACTAATCACTATGGCTACAGACGAACATTGACCAATCAGAATTCAGGGGCAGTATTTTGCCCGGTCATTCAACATGGCCGCGCCCATGCTGCAATGTGTTTGTCACATTTTACATATTGAAAACGAACCTCTATCTGCAGTTACTGGTGTCTCTTTGGATAGAATATGTGAATGTATGGATATATGTATAGACCTGGATGGGTTAGAGAGGCAAAAAGCAAGACAATTTGAAGAAAAACGCTCGGAACATAGTTGGTGTCATCGGGGCTCCTATCAGCTGTTCAATGATAAGAACCGAATATAACAATTTTAAGGCCTCAGACGGAAGGAGAAGGGGTTTTCGTGATGTTATGATGTATTACCAATTGAAACTTCCACCGCACTTTTATATCCCAGTTTTGTGCACACACCACTAGTTCAAGATGGTCAATACATGTTTTTCCACAGGAATTCATTCTTTGCCGCAAAACAAAATGTTACAAGTTAGAAAGACTAGCCACTTGTTAAATACAAGCTGAAAAACTGCTAGAAGCAGCTAGAGAAGGAAGATGAAAATAGTCTTAATTCTGCCTCTTACTATCCTGAGTATAGTAAAGGAAGTATGACGTAACAATTTCACAGACTGACCATGTGGGATCGAACGTAAGTCTTTTTTATGTAAGGCCTTTATTATGGACACTGACCAGAAATGGGAACACTAACTCATCTTCCCGAGGCAAGTGAGTTAGCTGAATATAAAAGTCCAGTTTCTACACTTGCCGACTAGGCTGCAATTATGGAGTTACATTTTGGCTGGACTAACGAGTCTATGCATAGTCCAATCAAAATCGCGAAACGAACTAGACATCCGGTTCGTAAACAACACGGATTTCAACGTACAGATTTCGGTGGACTGTAGGATTTGCACAGCATGTCTACCGCCAACTGGGTTTCGACAGATATTTTGCAAATTCTTTCATGTTTTTATTCAAGGTGCTCAAGTGATTTGATGCACTTTGCGGGGTAAAACCCTTTTTATTACAATAGAGATCATCGTGATTATCGATCAGACCGTCTTCAACTGGGCGCCGCCATTTTGTTCGAAGTAAATGCAAGTGATATGAGCGATGGAATCTGAATGGTCAGTAGGAGGAACATAGAAGGGACATAACTCGTAATAGCCACTGGTGGCGCTACGACCGAGTCTGGAAATTCCTACATAAAAATAATTACATCAACAGAAGTACGATAACCATTGGCTATCACTGCGTTCTCATTGGACAATATGTGCAATGCATAATATACACTTTCAATTTGAATGAACATGAAGAAATTGACTTTACTTGATTGACATTTATGCTTAGAATGCGTACATTATACTGATTTATTTATAAGGATAGGCGTCGCTGGGCATTCTAGATTCTAGTTTGGAACATACGAGAATACGTACATTATACTGATTTATAAGGATAGGCGTTGCTGGGAATCCTAGTTTGGAACACAAGAGAATACGTACATTATACTGACCCGGCAAGTAGCCAATGCACGTAAGGACCATATACAGGCTCCAGCAACGGTACCAGGCCACCAACACTACAGATAATCGACCACATTGTGGAAGACCAAGGGTCTCCACCCGACGTCAGGATCGTCAGATCGCTTTCAAGATCGCTTTGTTACTGCTGCGGAAACTGCTATTTAGTGCGGACACCGTGCCTCGACGATTGACGAGCAGACACCTCCACTGTCACAGGCCACACCGAGGACCCATTCTGACACCACGTCATCGCCGTGACCCTCTTCAGTGGGAAACACAGCACCAGCATTGGCGCCACCAGCAGTGGAGAAGATTCCTCTTCTCAGACGAGAGCCGTTACTGTCTCAACATCAGATGGCAGAGAGAGAGTCTGGCGACGCCGTGGGGAACGTTATTCGGATGCTTGTGTTGTTGAGAGAGACTCGTGGGTGGTCCGAGCATCATGGTGTGGGGTGGAATTGGTCTTGCACAGAGGGTCGGCCCTGTGGTCTTCCAGAACATCGGTCCATGGAGAGGCAATGGTGTCACAGCAGCTCGGTACATTGATCAAGTCTTGAGACCACACGCCATACCTCATTTGGCACGTCGCCGCAACCAGGAGTTTCAGCATGATAACGCCCGAGCCCACACTGTGAGAGCAACAAAAGACTTCCTCCAGCAGAATGGCACCAGAACCAAGCAGTGGCCTGCCCTCAGTCCCGATTTAAAACCTGTGGGACGAGATTCAAAGACGGCTGAATGACGTCCGACCAAGGCCGACAACTGCAGCTGAACTGCGTCAGGCGTTCCTCAGAGTCTGGGCTCAAGTGCCTATGGCCTTCATCAACCGCCTCATCCATTCCATGTATTGACGTTGCACGGCAGTCATCAATGCACATGGCGGACACACGAAATACTGACTTGTGATGCCATTTTCTCAGAGACTAATGTTGTGTTTCACTAAAAGATCATTTGACACTTTAATTTCAACCTTGATGATCTGTTTTGCAAAGTTTCATCTTTCTAATATGTATCAAAGTATGTTTACAGTGTTTGGACAAATAAGGTTTCTCATATTTCTATCCAAGGTTCCTTTTTTTTGCGGTTCAGTATAGTATGGATAGTACCGCTGAACACCAGGAAATATGTACATTATACTGACCGGTAAAGATAGATGTTACTTGGCATCTTAGTGTGGACTTCCGCTATCAGATTTTGACTGCGCGAGTTGGTCAAATAGTGCACGTTGTCCAGCCCCAACCAGAACTCCTCATCCAAATCTCCGAAACCTCCCTTGTAGGCTGCCCAGTCTCTGTAGAAGTCCAGCGTCCCTGGACTGCGCGCCATGATGTATGTCCTGGTGTCCCATGGGTTTTCTTCACAGAACACCAGGAAAGGCTTCGGAGACCCATAGGGGTGGATCATGGCAACGTGGTCGGGGGGTAGAAATCCCCACTCCGTACCCTCAGCACAATCTGGATTAAAGAGGTTATGGGTGAGTGGTTGAATTAAAGAGGTTATGGGTGAGTGGTTGAATTAAAGAGGTTATGGGTGAGTGGTTAAATTAAAGAGGTTATGGGTGAGTGGTTGAATTAAAGAGGTTATGGGTGAGTGGTTGAATTAAAGAGGTTATGGGTGAGTGGTTGAATTAAAGAGGTTATGGGTGAGTGGTTGAATTAAAGAGGTTATGGGTGAGTGGTTGAATTAAAGAGGTTATGGGTGAGTGGTTGAATTAAAGAGGTTATGGGTGAGTGGTTGAATTAAAGAGGTTATGGGTGAGTGGTTGAATCAGGAGACAAACATGCTTTTCAAGTGGGACATGCTTACTTTTTTTTTCAGTAATCAATCATACAATTTTCCTTTTGCCCCAAATGGCATCTCTTTCGTCGGATAATCGAGGATAGCTGTTCTCTGGCGTAGACGTTTTATATTTAGTGTAGAGCTTGGGTACATATAGATTTAGCCGCCCTTACTTGAATTTCGAACCGAATGCCCTATTGTGATTTGAAACCTCTGATTGACCAATCAGGTATTTTCCAATGTTTTCCAATAGTCGTCTAAGGCTCAGCAATTCGCTGTGCAGAGTAGCGTCCCTTGGGTACGCCAGAAACCTATGATTGGAATATCACTTCAGTTATAACTCACTCACCAACTCACTCACTTCGTAACCTACCAATCCACGTGTACAATAATGCGACAATCATATAAGTGTGTGCTAAAACCTCATTGGTTGTGAAACGTGATTTACGGTTAATATTCTTGATTATACATTGAACATTTGTTGAACATTAAACATTTGTTTTGTATGTGTCGATAAGCTGATCACTACATTGGATCCCTGGGTATCGAGACCGTTTCTGTGGTGTAGTGGATGTAGAGCGTCTGCCTGAAGAGCGAAAGGTCGGTGGTTCGATACCCGATCTAGACATAACAAAATACGTTAAATGATGGTACATGTTGTTGTCCCGCCTGGAGTCGGTATGCTGTGTCAGAGTACCCATTATAAACTGCGGCATGTTATATCAGTGGGCTAGCTCTATAAAAAAACAGCATCATTTCTGACTTAATGGCTGGTTGTTTTATAAACCCTCCTGATAACTGTTTATTCTTGATAAGAGTGAATGCTGTTCTTATCTTGATTACTGTGGCCTGTAAAATATCTAATCTGGACCAGGGACACCAGTGGTTGACAGCATGAGCAACGATCTAGGCCATTGGAAACATAGGTTACAAGATGGTACGTGTTACCCTGTCCGTTGTTGAGGGAGGGGGGGGTTAATGAATGGTGGAACAAAGTATCAAATAAACAAATAAATTGCACTACGGTAAGTTCATTCTCTCTCTAGAACATTACATACTCAGCGGGGTTCAAGGGGAGGGGGTGTGAGTAAAATCACACCTTATGAAGTTTATATAATAAAATACGGGGTGTAAAGAAGGGCAGAAGTCCAGCATTTCACATATTGTGCTTTAAACAGTAAACTTCAGATGCCATTTGTATTCAGTTTTGAAAAATTGTCCTGAACGCCTGCAAATAGATATGTAGCTCTATTTGTCACCTCGTTTAGTAACAAATGACCCATGGATCAAGACATTGGGACTTTCCTTAAGTTTTTCATCATCATCTGACCTTCCTCGCAGTCCGACAATTGTTTTTATCGAACCACGTTTTTATGTTTATTTTGTGTACCCCTGTGTCTCATATTGTGCATTATCTCGTTTATTGTGTTTATTTATGTGTTTTACATATGCATAACGTTCTGACTGATGCCGATTATGTCAGACAACACCAGAAATGATCCCGAGTAAAAGCACAATGGTGATGACCGACCTGTGAATGACTGAGTGTCATATTGCTAGTTCAGTAAGTATTTCCCAAGAGAGAGTACATTCCCTTATTACAGACACTTTGGCAATGAAGAAACTATCCGCTAATAGGGTTCCCAAAGTTCTGACATTTGATCAAAAACGCACCAGGCACATCATGTCACGTGATAATCTAGCTGTTTGAAGCTGATCCTGAAAGGTTCTTGCTATGATTTGCGACAATGGAAGAAACTTGGGTTCACCACTTCCAGACTATCCCAAACAACAATCAAACCAATGTAAGCATTTGACATCACCGCCACTAAAGATGTTGTCATCATGGTGGACTATCTCCCCAAAGGCCAGGCAATAAACGGAGCATATTATGCTGCATTAGTGGGGCAATTACGGGAAGACTAAGAGACTTAAGAAGCTGTGAAATGGTATGCTCCTTTAGCACCCACCCCATATTCTCCTGATCTGGCTCCTTCAGACTTCCATCTTTTCCCAAACATGAAGAAAGCTATAGGCAGAAACTATTTCGATTATGGTTGATGCATGTCATCGTATTCCAATTGTGTGAATCGATGCTCATGATGTCAGTCACGGGATTGTCTGGTTCAGACTCGATTATTTACAGACCGCCGCCATATAGCTGGAATATTGCTGAGTGCGGCGTTAAACAACAAACAAAAACAAATCGTAACTTGAATATTGGCCTGAAACGTTAAACATCAAAACGTAAACAAAAAACCTTCAAGGTGAATATTTATCTAACCTAGCATCAGTCTTTCACAGCGAAGTCCAACATAGCCACCAAAGCACGTGCAGTTTCCGCTTCCGGGAACACGAACACCTCCGTTCTGACAAGGCGAGTTGAGCTGAAACGATAATAGGCAAGTCTTGGAGAGCACGGAGCTGACAAATCACGAATCCAAGTCAGGCCCAATCTGGGATAAGAACCTAAGATCATAGTTTACGCCGAAGGGACGCAACTGCGATATGCCGCGCCTAACATGGATGTGTCTTTGAATAGGCATGAATATATAACCTGAATTAGAAACGTCAATGGTTCCGGGGTATTGATATTTGTTTTTCTCTGTCAAAATCTAAAGGAAATACCGGGGTGACCAAATAAGACAAATTGCCGTCGGGAAAAACCCGGGAAAAAATATATTTAAATAATATACAAACATTTAATATTTTTATAGGGTATATTTCTTAATTTGTGTGTCTAAACTAAACAAACGCCACGATGTAGAAAAAACAACATTGGATTTGCTGTAAATACAAGGGAATACCTCGAGGAATAAATATTGTCAGTAACCTTGGGAACGCCGTTAGTTCAAAAGGAAAGTCTTTATAGATATTTGCACTCCTGGCAAGTTTGTCTGAAGTCATTTTATCACACTACAATTGTTTGTTTACTTATAGTTGACGATGTTTGTTGATGTAGAGGTTAACGATTACTGTAAGTGCAGTGAGACAATGTGGCTTACAGGAAATTACAAACAACGTCAAGCTTTTGACCACACTCCGCTGTAGTAATGACTTAACACTACACACAGAGAGGATCTGGACCGGAAATGGCCACTAGATGGAGCCGAGTCTGCCTTCAAAGTGCGACTCTGCACCTGGGTATGGTGCCCATGTTCTGCCTATGTCATCAATACATGTAAAACTTAGACCTGTGTAATTAGACCTATCATTAACTGCTAAATTGGCACACACAATAACATTTGAACTAGCAGACCAACAAACGATCATTTTAGGGATGTAAGTCAAATTTGCTGGCACTGCTATTCAGTCGACGTAGTTTCCCTTTTACAAACCTCATGGATCAGATAGTTAAATATTGCTGGCGACAGTGCCGATAGCCGTACTTACATTATCGAACATGCGGTATGTAGTCGTCATGTATTGGTCACATGTTTGCGACTGCTGGGTCCTGTTGAATAAGGTGCACGTGAAAGGTGCATCACGTGACAATCGGAGAGATTCACACTGAGCATGCGTAGAACAAGCAACTGCGCACTGAATACGCGTGTTAACCTGCGTCTCCGCTATCTGGAAGTCCGAGTACTTAGATGCTAAGATACACTGGAAAACCTCCCCGAAAGTGGCTGTCTCGATAGATCCGTGGCAGCTTCTCGCCAGAACACTCACAGCTAGGATCACCAGGAACATGTCTGCAAAATGAGAGTGTGGTTTAGGTTTAACAGTATTTCAGTTAAATCACGGCGTGTCAGCTTAATGTGGAAGTAAAGCAGAATAATTGATTAAACCCTTTCCATAACCATAAAAATATCTGTCCATTTTGCGATTCCGACTTTATAATGAGCTTGTGTTTATAAATCACCGTCAAATAGTGATGGTGCCAGGTGTTCGCCTAAAGGTGAGCGTATCCTGCCCCACAACCGTCACAAACACATGCAAGTCAAGTCAACTGTAATAACACGGGAAGATTGGTACATGTCAAAATAGGGCATTGCATTAGACATTTCGGTCGCTGATGCGTTTTCAGATTTACCCACATCATGTCTACCAAAACTCTTTTTGAAACTTCGTGTCGTTACCGTTCTTTAACCACCTCCACAAAGTGACGTAGTACGTGACGTCTACCCGCAAGTGACGAAGTTCGTGGCATTTACCGCATTTGACGTCGTTCGTGACGTTTACCACCAGCTGACGTAGTTCGTGACGTTTATATGTCAGAAAGACAAACTGCAATCAGGGAGAATCTGATATTTGAATTCCTAACCAGCGTATCCTGGTACGTCGAAGGGACACAACTCCGTATAGAGAGATTTGGCGGCCTAGGTCGTTCGAGATGATAAGAGATGGGGCACAGTTTCTTGAAGTGTGAATGTACCTATATCAGAGCGACAAGAGGGCGCTTCAGGGCCTTTTACGGTCTCGTTAGCGTCTTATCTACGGCCCAGGACCAGGACCCGTGAAGATCCGGGGTAGAATAGGTCTTAAGCAACCCATGCTTGCCGTAAAAGGCGACTATGCTTGTCGTAAGAGGCGACTAAAGGGATCGGGTGGTCTGACTCGCTGACTTCGTTGATGCATGTCATCGTATCCCAATTGCGTAGATCGATGCTCATGATGTCAATCACTGGATTGTCTGGTCCAGACTCGATTATTTACAGACCGCAGTCATATAGCTGGAATATTGGTGAGTGCAGTGTTAAACCATAAATAAACAAACTTGCCACGTGCGGATGGGATACCTATCTGAAAACACAATATCCCGCCAGCTTCCAACACCGTTCTGGATACAAGATGTGTCCAGATATATGACTGACAACTTCTGGATATTCGTGTGTGCAGTGACATACATATATTGTAAGGCATGTTACTTATTGCCGGAGCAATTTATTTGACCATTTGTGATTTAGAAACCTAAAACTGTTTATTGCAATACATTTTTCATTTGTTAATTACTCATTGATTTTGTGTGGTCATTTAAATGCTGATTTCACAATTTAGTTCTGTACGTATCGATTTCTTGGTTAATCTTTGCGTTTCAATTTGGAAACCACATCACAACAATAACCTTGGCAAAGGTGTAACAATGAAACTGATAGCCGTGCCTGTAGACGCTCAACGATGTTGATACAGATAATTTTCACGAACTTTCAAAACTCGCCTCTAACATAATTGAATATATCCAGAATCATAATAAAAGGAGTTCAATAAACGGCGAACAACTGGGCTCCTTTTGGACACCTCGTCTAGAATATTAAAATTGCGTTTCTAGTTTGATGAAACATAGGAGTGTATCTTTATTTCTCAAATTTGAAACATTCAAACATGAATCTTTCGTCATATCGCTTTATCGTCTCATATTATCACTGTGTCGTCTCGTGTTATCGCTTGTCTGCCCAAAACACGAGAACGCGAGTTTTGGCCCACGTCTCGCGTTCTCGCGATCTCGCATTCTCGTGTTTTCCTACAAATTGATCCGTGAGAATTTTGTTTTAATGAATATGCTAGCCGTGTATGCTGATTGCCTCATGGAGAAACTCACTGACCTGTGAATATTTCTTTAATTGACGGTGTTGCATTTGGGCATATTTCGCTCGATTCCAAATGTCGAGATCGCTAGAATGTCCAATATATTATTCCATATTCAGTCGTTTACATCTCCACTAGATATCTGTCCATTTACTTTATTCTGATAACGAAATACAAATATGTTTATGTTGAATTTCATCACCCAGTGACTGAAAATGATAGGATTAAAGGACAACCAAAGTCAATATATATTTTTTTTATTTTTGGCTTCTAATCCTAGCATAGTTAATCTATTGTGATGTTTTTAAGCCCTTTTGAACTTCTTAATAATGGTCACTCAATCTGTGAAATAAATGGACAGATTTTTCAGTAAATTTGTCAAATGAAATATTTAAGCATTTTGTAAACTGCCTAAGTGAATCACATTTTATACAATGACTGATTTTATACATTGGCATATTAACATACATAAGACTCAGTACTCACACTTTTGAATAAAGAAAGTTTTCAGTCTCACTAACCGTCGTTCGTTGCTGTAACAGCCCCGCCAAAAGTACACCAAGCGACGAAACTGAAGGTAAATGTTTCTGAAGATACTATATGTATAAGGAGTAACACGCTAAAACCTACCTCGTCACCTTTTCGTGTATATCTCGCACCCCCGCTTAGACGTGCGCTCGATATCGTTTTGCCCTGACGATTATCAACACAGTGGGTATTTTTCTCCATATAATTTATGCTGATCTTGTCTCACGCATATATTTTAAAATACGAAATATACTACTTCCGGTTCTTTAGGTTCCCAATCCCATTTTTACTCTTGTTGAATATTTTGTGTGACCAATGGCCAAACAACAAACCTAAAGCCAGAGACAACATGGTAACCGTCAAGGACTGGCGTATATTCCAAAACACATTAATTTGAAGCTATTGCCGCCAGCAGTAATATTCGTTTTACCAGCATTTGTTTATCGATATTGAAATTTTTCGTCAAAAGAATTATTAATTTGCTGCTACAGTTATGCCTCAAGGCGAACGTTATAAAAGAGGTTCTATGCTCAAAGATGTGTTGTTTATTGTCAGCAGAGACCTTAAAATAGAACCTATTACTGTCTCTGTAGTCAGTACAGTCCTAGACGTTGCAACTAAGACCCTGTGTGAAACAGAGCCATTTACTGAATAATGGTCTGCAATAACTGTTATACTGTTATGCTTCATACCATGTTAAAGACCTGTGAAGATCCGGGGTAGAATAGGTCTTCAGCAACCCATGCTTATCGTAAAAGGCGACTATGCTTGTCGTAAGAGGCGACTAACGGGATCGGGAGGTCAGGCTCGCTGACTTGGTTGATGTATGTCATCGTATCCCAATTGCGAGGCTCGCTGACTTGGTTGACGTTGATGTTCATGATGTCAATCACTGTATTGTCTGGTCCAGACTCGATTATTAACAGACTGCCGTCATATGACCGAGATGTTAATGTGAATATGCAAAGCTTTGTACGTAACCGAAGGCCTTAAATACAATAAATATCTTTGACTCTGACAATTAACCTGTACGTATTACGTGTAGACGTCCACATTGAAACAAAAAGTTACCCCAGAAATCTTTACGTAAAAGAATTCAGAGTGAAACAAACAAGCAACAAAGAAATGGTATACAATTAACCATTGTATTTTAAAATTAACTAGGTTCACAAATCAATACAAATTACTGCACAGAAATTACGATGACAGTACACAATAGAGTGGCAGTACAAAATTCAGTGGCAGGACATATACAATGGCAGTATAAAGTATGATGGCCGTGGTAATTAGGTTCCCCTAGCAGCAACAGTGCTAAAGCTTCCAAAAAAAAAGCTTAGGCTGAATATTCAGGGTTACAATCATTTTCACAAATCCGCTGGTCCTGATTTAATGTGAGATGAAATGTGAGATGAGAGAGGCATGCGTTTGCCCATTTATGATATAGTCTAAATGCCTTCTATAAATTTCCATATCATTCTTGATTAGTCTATAGCTGTTCTGAAAGATTCCAGCCCATGCATGATTGGTCTATAGATGTTCTCGAACATTCAAGGCCCTGTTGGATTTCAAAAGCATCTAAATATAGTAACTTCCACACCACTGCTTATATTAGATAGTACTACATTCTTGACAACTAGCACTTATCAAAACACATTGCTGTGAACTCCTACTGAATCTCAACAGAAACAATGTAATACAATTACAACACTGCTAAATAACAATGTAAAATATTATGTTTATTAAGTATTATGTATAATCTTGTAACAATCATACTATACCAGGATGCTTCTTAATGTAAATCTGTTGAGTGTGAACGGCAATATAATTGATGTACATTTTATATTCAACTTATGGGAAATAAAAACATGAAAAAAGAAAAACGAAACTCCCCATAACACTAATACACTCGAGTTCTAGACACCTAACATAAGACAAGAGACAGGTGCACGGATGCAACAAAGGCTCAGTTAACTACAACAAAACATACCGTGAAATCAGTTTTTAATTCTAAGGGGACAGATACGTGAATTTGCAACAAAACTGCCTCCCATACTTTCACTCATGAGGCAACAAATATGAAACGCTAACGTCAGAGAATAATCAGTCTCGAGTAGCTGCCGAAACTATGGAAGCGTATTAGTGCCACAAAATATGGTATATATAAGTCCCAAGCACGAGAATCTGATGGCACACAAGTTCAGTAGCGTGTATGGCCAACATGTGCGTTGACAACTGCCACACAACGCCTCCGCATGGACCTTGTGATGCTTGTGAACACATTATCTGAAGACAATACGTTGCCATTACTGTTTAAATACACAATAAGGGCCCACAATGATAACTGGTCAAAATGTTAAAATTTTAGGATTGTGAAGTTTTTTATTTGGTTCAGTATATATCATTTCGCTAAAATTTTGCATAATGACCTTTGGTTGCGTCAGTTTTACTTGCACAAAATGCATGTTCAAAAAGCCAATGAATCCCTGGCTCAGAATCAATTGCAATAATAATAGCTTGACGTCATCATAATGGTTAAGTTTCTAAAGAGTTAATTACTCTCTAACGAATTTTGAACAATTTGTAGTTTCTTGTACTCTCCTTTCTTTATGTAACGGTTATAAGAGGTTGCGACAAGCGTGGTCCCTCTCAACGCCTGCCAGCCGAACCACGCTAACGCTTTGGTTCGATGATGTTAACATCAACAAATATTGATGGTTTTGTCTTAATGTGGGTCCTTTAACAGACCTTCATAAATGGAAGGCCAAGTTAGAAAATCGGCCAACTAGAAAAAAAATTAGTCGATCAAATATTCCATGAAAAATCTGGACTTGACCTGGTTCTAGTTTCTTTTCAATAACTTCACCATGTTTGAATAAAGAGTTACTTTATTTAATGTTCAGATAATAACCTAATAAAGACATGTCAAGGCTGAAAGTCAAGCAAAGAGGTCATTATTAATTAATATAAGCCAGAGAAGTGATACTTTCTTCTACCAAGATTAAAACATCTTCTACATACACGCGAGTAGTACCATCTATGTAGAAGATAATTTCTTTTTAGAATGTTGTACTAATTCAATACGAAACAGATTCCATTGGGCGTAAAAGGCGGTGAATATTACATGAATGGTCACTGAAATCAGAGATGACACTAGGTGTTAACCACACAATATGCCTTCCTTGTTCTCATCACTATATACATATTCGGTCGGTTAGGTTTTATTTGTTTTCTAGTCTTATATTATTAATAATGATAACCATTCTGGTGGCACTGGGTTAAACACTATTTCCGTAATACCTTTAAACTCGGACCAAAAATACGTTTTAACGAAACAGTTAACATAGGCAAGATTTTCAAGAAAATATGAAAGAAACATGGATGTGTCGTCACACTTTCACGCAGAGAGGTATTCGTGTGGATATTTTGAGATATCAGAGATTTGGGAGACATTTTTTGGCCTCATTGGTGCCGAACGAGAAACAATTTAACTTGTAATAGTGAGTAGTTAGGAATTCCTTGGTACCAAAACGTTTCATTAGGGACGTTGAACAGGTACCCGTCATTTGGTCGAGTTAGCGGACCAGTAGGGTTGCAGTCCCCACACGCCGTGAACCACCACGCTCCCTGGTGGACAGCGGCGGTGCTGAACCTCTTCCCCTTCATGGGCGTCAAGCAGTCCCCAAGCGGAGTAGGTCTTGCCCAGTTGTGAGCCAATTCATGATATAGCCCGTGGATTCGGCCCCAACCGTGAACATACTGTACGTTCGTTGTCTGTAAGAAATTGAGAAGGACTGTGTATGGGTATTAGGCCATGGCCCGAGGCCAGGAATTGTTAAAAGTGCTTCAACATACATGGTGAAGGATGTAACTTTGTCTGATAATTATTTTTAATGCATAAAAAACAGTGTTAATTAATTATATATCATCATTACAATAACTAGTTTTGTTGCATTAATCACTATGGCTGCAGGCAGAAAAAGGCCAAACAGAATTCCTGGACAGCATTTTGCCCGGTCCTTCAACATGGCCGTGCCCATGCTGCACGTGTCTGTCACATTTTACATGTATCTGCATTTATTGATGTGTCTGGTGATAGAATTTGTAAATGTATGGACAGATGGATAGATCTGGATGGCTTAGAGAGGCAAAGAGCAAAACAATATGAAAAATACCGCTCGGAACATACATGACCATCATCAGCGCTCCTATCATGTTCACTGATAAGAACCGAATGCAAGGCCTCAGACGAAAGGATAAGGGGTCTCATGGGACTGATGATGTATTTCCAACTGAAACTTCCAGTGCATTTTCCCCTAACAAGGCAAATGTAACTATTAGATCCCAAATTAGTGCACACGCCACTGGTAATATGGTCAGTACATATTTTGCCACAGGAATGCATGCATTTGTCGCAAAACAAAGTATGTCACAGGTAAAGGTACTCGCAAGAGCAAGTTAGAAAGACCAGCCACTTGTTGAATACAAGCTGAAAAGCTGCAAGAAGCATCTAGAGAAGGAACAGTCAATTTATTAAAAATAGGTCAGCTATAGCCAGTGCATGTGCAATGTGTGTGTGTGTGTGTGTGTGTTGTGTGTGTGTGTGTGGTGTGTGTGTGTGTGGTGTGTGTGTGTGTGTGTGTGTGTGTTGTTGTTGTTGTGTAACGCCGCCGTCAGCAATATTCCAGCTATATGACGGCGGTCTGTGAATAATCGCGTCTGGACCAGACAATCAAGTGATTGACATGAGCATCGATCCACGCAATTGGGATCGATGACATGCATCAACCAAGTCAGCGAGCCTGACCACCAGATCCCGTTAGTCGCCTCTTACGACAAGCATATTCGCCTTTTACGGCAAGCATGGGTTGCTGAAGACCTATTCTACCCCGGATCTTCACGGGTTGCATGTGCAATGAGGTTAATTATCAACAGTATATCAAATGTCTGTACGAGGTTGAGGAAGCACATGATGATGACCCTGCTGATTCAGATGATGCATATAGTGAAGACCATAACTGTACAGAACATTGATGGGATTGACGTCAGCAACTATCTGAAGTTCCAGTGAACTATTGTCGTAACTGCCTTCGGGCGTCCAGTGCGACCCTGCTACAGTTACTAAATGTATTGCCGTTCCCGGTCCTTGTGGTCAGTTAAGCCATGACATTGCCCTCGCCTTGTCCACCTGGGCTCGGCTCCGTCAAGGAGTGATTGGTCTAATGACACTTACTCCAAGTTGTCTCTATCAGCCTTCATACACGCATAATAAAGAAACGCAACACCAGTTTATACTCACATAGTTTTACTTCAGCCCATCTATCAATACAGAACAGGATCAGACTGGCCAGGCTCGTCACTAGCTGGGGGGAAACTTAGAACGATCGGGATTCGACTCGATCGATTGCAAACCGCGCTCTCTTCTCCTAATGTTGAGGGTATCATTTTATAGTGTTCGAGCCTGGGCTGTCCTTGTCACATGTCACAATACCTCCATTTGATTCGTTACAAGTTAGATCTGACCATGAACTCATGTGTGTCGTAATCGGAAAAATACCAGAGCCTAAGTGCCATATTGCTGATTTTGTGACACGCGTCCGGAAGCTCCAAATGAATTATGCCTTGCAACTCCCCCTTTGTTTCATTAACTCATGGACGGTAGCCAGAAACCAATCCAATGATAAATATGAAATGTCCAGAATACACTTGTGATAAATGTGAAATGTCTTTTCTCTATTGATTCCTTTCAAACTAAAAGTTCTGTCGAAAACTATATCTAATGCAACTCCTCATTGCAGCTATAATGGTTCTATTTGTTATCATTAGTTTCTGAGATGCATTTTTAACCTTATAACACTATGTTCTGATCAATAGATATCCGAAATTGCAATTTGTCCAGCCCTCATCAACAACTTGCGAATTGTATTGTACCAAAGCAATGACGAAATTATCATCATGAATATTTCTCCACGTGAATCTGGTGAGTCTGCATCTGACAGTGAATCTGCATCTAAAACATGTGACCAGCTAATTAATGATACATCAGTCACTGCAAACAGCACAAGGGGATTTCTTTTTAAAATAATTCCTGTTTCCATGGCAACCAGTTTGACTTTGACTCTGTTCAATGTGGTGTGTCTAACATTAATATGTATTCTTTCATAACTTTGCAAAAGTTCTCAAATAGTGCCTTTTGCTACTTTGGGGTGTTTAAAATTTATATTTTGTGTTTGTCCGGACCATATCTCTAAAAAAAACTAATAGGTACTGTTTCTAGGAACTGTGCACACACAAAGACCAGTTTGTCAGCTGGTGGCTTTTGCTATTTGGGAAATTTGCAAAATTTTGTTTGTCCCGGAGCAGAACTAAAATGCTATTCAACATTTTCTTTCTTTCAAACTTGCTACATGTTTTAATCAAGGGTAGTGTCTTTTGCTAGTTAGGGATTTTTAGAATTTATATTTATTCTGTTTCCCTTCTGACAGCCAATGGCAGGAACCCTTCACAACAACAAGAATCTGAAGGTGTTATGCGGTAACGGCTATGTTGGTGAAACGGCCCGCCCCAGAATGAAAAAAAAACATAGAAAATCAACCATCTCCGACCACATCATCAACAGCCCTGATCAGAGTATCATTCGGGACAATGTACAAATGATATCAAACAATCTCCATGAGTGAGTGAGTGAGTATGGTTTTACGCCGCTTTTAGCAATATTCCAGCAATATCACGGCGGGGGACACCAGAAATGGGCTTCACACATTGTACCCATGTCGGGAATCGAACCCGGGTCTTCGGCGTGACGAGCCAACGCTTTAACCACTAGGCTTCCCGACCGCCCCCAATCTCCATGACTTCACTAAACGAAAACTAGCAGAAGCAGTTCAAATCCGCCGACACAAGCCCTCAATCAACAGAGATCAAGGATACCTCATCTCCAATTAATCCTATCAGTTCTGTATATCTGTGCTGTCTTACTACACTCTTGCTTGACAAAGGCATAACGATATATACCGAAACGTTGCATCATAATTGAATAATGAAGCTGTCATCCATCAAATATCTTGTCTTTACAGTAAAGCGTCTTTATTGTACCCGTCAGAAATGAGCAAGGATCGCAACTAATTGTTCAACATGGTTCATGGAAAATATGGAAACCCTTCACTTACCCTCATTTAAGCATGTAAACAATTCACTGTGACTGGTAAGGATAGGTGTCACTGTACATACTGTTGTGGACCGCTTAACACAAAGGAAAATGTACACAATACTGACTTATAAGGAAAGGTATCGCTGGGCATCCTTGTGTGGAACATAAGAGAATTTGTACATTATACTGGTTTACTATGCGTCGATGAGCAATCCCCACTCCTCACCATCAGCACAATCTGAATTAAAGAGGTTATGGGTGAGTGGTTGAATTAGGAGATAAACAAGCTTTTCGTGTCCGGTTTATGTAGGACATGCTTTCGCGATGTTCACGGATTTTCAGTAATCAATCATACAATTTTCCTTTTACACCCAATGGCATCTCTTTCGTCGGATAATCGAGAATAGCTGTTCTCTGACGCTGATGGTTTATAGTTAGTGTAGAGCTTGGGTACATATAGATTTAGCCGTCCTTACTTGAATTTCGAACCGAATGCCCTGTTGTGATTTGAAACCTCTGTTTGATCAATCGGGTATTTTCCCAAATTCATGGTAGAATGTCATACGCGTATCCATCATAATTCCAGCTATGTCACGGCGGTCTATAATACATCGAGTCAGGGAAACCCGTCGTAGACAGGACATAGAAATATCCGCATCACCAGGCTGCAGAGACATAAGAGTAGTCAGTGCACACTTCGTGCGGGCACGTGTTGCCCAGTCGTCCAAGGCTCCGCAATTCACTGTGCAGAGTTGTATTTCTTGGGTACGCCAGAAACCTATGATTGTGGGTCCGAATACCCGTCCGACCCGATTATGTTTTTAGGTTGGTCAGCGCCATACCCGTGATCATTGGTAAACGTCCGAGACCTGCATCAATTTCCTCCCACATTAAGCTGAAATGACGTGATATAACTGGAATATCACTCCAGTTATCACTCACTCACTTCGTAACCTACCAATCCACGTGTACAATAATGCGACAATCATATAAGTGTGTGCTACAACCTCATTTGTGAAACGTGATTTACCGAGAGTCGTGAATATTATTGATTAACCACGAATTTAAGTCAATTTTTTTCAAATTATATTGGATTTATTTAATACTCAATTTGATAAAAAGAATTAAATGGGAGTGTGAAATATAGATATTGTGTAGTTCTGCATGTACTGCTGTGTAAAACATTTGTTTCGTATGTGTGGATAAGCTGATCACTACCTTGTATCCCTAGGTATCGAGTCCGTTTCTCTATGGTGTAGTGGGTGGAGCGTCTGCCTTGAGAGCGAAAGGTCGGTGGTTCGATCCCCTGTAGGGTCATAACAAAACACGTCAAAAGATGCTAGTTGTTGTTGCCCTGCCTGGTGTTAGTATACTGTGTCAGAGTACCCATGTTAAACTGCGGCATGTTATCCCAGTGCGCTAGCACTAAAAAATGCAATAATCTTTACCGCGACGTTATTCCTCCTTTCAACCACACCTTAGCCCTGGGTATCGAGCTGTTTTCTTGAAACATGTCGGTAAAGTCATACAGCCAATCATTGTTTCTCGGAATGTCAATGCAAAAAAACTACACAACTGATGCTGTTGAAAGTGTCGATACCTATTGATTGATTCCTTTCAAATCAACACGTCAACATGGTAAATAAGAAATGTATAAATCAATCATTAGCTCAGTACATGTCAATTCGGTGTAGACCTGAAATAGGTTGGGATTTATTGATAAAACACATCATACAGACACCTGCACGCACAGAAGAAAATTATAATACTATTGACATGAGATCTTAACTTCACAACATGAAACAGTGCACGGAGCTTAAGTCGAATTCCGTGTTATAATGAATGAATAGCATGCGGGGGATTGTGACAGAGTATCGATACAGTGCCGGATGGCACAATAGACGTATGATAAGCATCATCTGTGTCACACATTCAATATTATCTTGCGCATACACCGCATGTGTTGTAGTGAATAGAGCGTTTGCCCGTCATACCAAAAGACGTTGAAAGATGCTTCGTGTTGTTACCCTGCCTGGCACTCGGTATAATATTAAGACAATAAAACAACGGCTGGTCGGCTCCGAGACGGTGTACTGTGTCTGAGTAGGGTGTCCATGTTAAACTGATGCATGGTATCTCAGTTGGATAGCACTATAAAACCGGCGTTAGTCCGGACTATAGTCTGGCACACAGACCCTGAAACAAATATATCCAATGCAGCCCATGCGAGTTTATGATGTTTGGCAAGTTAGATTACTGCAGCTGTTAGTCTATCCGGACTAGTACAAGCAGCCACGCACACACGCACGCAGACGCAAACACATACGCACACACACACATCAAGTCTGACATAATGTCTGTTTCTTTTATTGACACTCCTAATAACTGTTTATTCTGGACGTTATGTATAGATCTTAATATGAAACAGATAGAGCGGTCTCACTGGTCTCTTATTTCTAGTTCAGGTGGGTATGTCAGTGGAAGGGAATTGGTTACTAGTATGTGACCGTTATTGGACGATAGCAGATTATCGACATACCTGAAGCTTAACGTTTTGGCTAAATTCCTCTGTTTTGATGTTGCCAATCAGAGCAGAAATTCTGATCCATATGCTTAAAGAAACAGGGCCCCGTTCCACAAAGCGATCTTAGGGCTAAGTTGATTGTAACTCACTAAGTATGCGATCTTAAATTTTTGTTACGATCTGCCGCCCGTTCCACAAAGCAATCTTAACTAAGAGAGTTGTAAGTTAAGATCAAAATGCTAAGTTGCTCCGGACCAACTTAGGATTGCTAAAATCGATCTTAAATATTGTACAATAACAACAAAGATGGCGACTTTTATTATGGTGTGCAAGGAAATGCGTCGTCTGCTAAACATGACCAAGGGAGGCCACTCCAAGGGAAAATTTCGTATCTTTATGGCTGAAGATTCCGATCTTTGTTAAGATCGGCTACTTAAGAACTTGTAAAGTTACAATCACCCTAAGATCGCTTTGTGGAACAATTATAGAATCGACGTAAGTCTCTAAGATTGATTGTAGTTATGATCGCTTTGTGCCCATGTCGATGCCTACTTCTTGCCTAAATGTGTCCTATTGCTAGTTCATTTCCCAGGGTAGAGTACATTCCCTCATCACAGAAACTTTGGCAATGAAGAAAGTATCTGCTGATAGGGTTCCAAACGTTCTAACATCTGATCAAAAAAGCACCAGGCACAACATGTTGCGTGATAATCTAGCTCTGTTTGAAGCTGATCCAGAAATGTTTTTGCAATGATTTGGGACTATCGGTGAAATCTGGGTTCACCACTTCCAACCTGAAACAATAAACAATCAAAACAATGTAAGCATTTGACATGCCCCATCAAAGACTGTCCCATCATCTCGAATGGTTATGCCCTCCGTGTTCTGTGTTTCCGAGGGTGTCATCATGATCGACTATCTCCCCAAAGGTCAGGCAATAAACGGAGCATATTGTGCTGCACTTGTGAGGCAATTACGGAATGATTAAAAGACTTGAGAAGCTGTGAAATGGTATGCTCTTCCATTAGACGAACCTGGCTTTGAACTTCTTTTGCGCCCACAATATTCTCCTGATCTCGCTCCTTCCATCTCTTCCCAAACATGAAGAAAGCTATAGACAGAAACTATTTCGACTCGAAGATTCGACTTTTGGACAGCCAAGAGAAGGACTTCTACGTAACTAGCATAAAAGCCCCCCAACATCGTTGGTAAAAGTGTATCAATGTGGACGTGGATTATGTTGAGAAATATATCATTTTAATGTCTTCAGGTCGGGTCTTTCTATGTGAGGCTCAGAACTTATCAATCAACCCTCGTAACTTGAATATTGGCGAGCGACGTTAAACAGCAAAACGTAAAACAAACTTTAGGATGAATATTTATCTGGTTCCGGGATATTGATATTTGCTTTTCTCTTGTCTCACCACAGGGGAAAACCATAGTCAAAGAATATACAAACATTTAATATTTCTACAGGGTGTATTTCTTAATTTGTGTGTCTGAACTAAACACACGACACAGTGAAGAAAAACAACATTGTATGTGCTGTAAATAATAGAATATACCTAGTGGCATAAATAATGCCAGTAACCTTGGTAACGTACTAAAAGTCTTAACATTACACAGAGAGAGGATCTGGACCGGAAATGGCCACTAGCTGGAGCCCAGTCTGCCTTCAAAGGGCGACTCTGCGCCTCGGTATGGTGCCCATGTTCTGCCTATGTCATCAATACATGTTATACACAATAACATTTGAACTAGCAGACCAAGAAACTGTCATTTCAGGGATGTAAATCAAATTTGCTGGCACTGCCATTCAGCCGACCGTAGTTTCCCTTTAACAAACCTCATGGATCAGATTGTTTAAAAGGCATTACTTAGAAATTGACGGATGACAAGGTAGACACAATTTTATGGATAACAACTTCTTTAATACTGTAAAAAGCGACGTTTCGGTATAGATCCTTATACCGTTGTCAAGCAAGACTGAATGAGGGGCATTGTACTGAATATATATAGTAGGCGGAGGATTAACAGTAACATATCCACCCTCACCAAACGAGCCATCAACCTTTCTTCGGCTGACTCCAAACCTGAGATCGAACACCTCCGCCAAGTCTTCACCCACCTCAACAGTTATCCATCTAATCTAGTCGACAAAGTCATCTCCTCTTTACTCTTTACTTTCCGCATCGCCCACCAACTTCACCAGCTCCAACTCCCTCAACACCCTGCTAAGATCCAACGGCAGGAACACAACCAAACCCCAAGAACCTAAAGGTGTAGTTTATAAAATTGACTGCAACTGTGGACAATCTTACGTAGGTGAAACATCCCGCCCCATCAACACCAGAATCAAAGAGCACAAAACCTCAACCATTAAATCAGACAGTAAATCAACCATCTCGAACCATATCAGCAACTGTCCTAATCACCACATCAACTGGGACAACGTCCAAAAGTTCTCGGATTTCCAGATAGCGGAGTCGCAGGTTAACACGCGTATTGAGTGCGCAGTACAGTGTCCCTCATTCATTCTTGCTTGACAACGGTATAAGGATCTATACCGAAACGTCACTTTTTACAGTTTTAAAGAAGTTGTTATCCATAAAATTGGGTCTACCTCTTATAGATCAGATAGTTAAACTTTGCTGGCGACAGTGCCGATAGCCGTACTTACATTATCGTACATGCGGTATGTAGTTATCATGTATTGGTCACATGTTGGCGACTGCTGAGGTCTGTTGAATGAAGTTCACGTGAAAGGTGCATCACGTGACAATCGGAGAGATTCCCACTGAGCATGCGTAGAACAAGCAACTGTGCACTCGGTGAAGACCGAGAACTTAGACGCTAAGATACACTTGAAAACCTCCCCGAAAGTTGCTGTCTCGATGGATCCGTGGCAGCTTCTCGCCAGACCGGCCACAACTAGGATCACCAGGTCTACTAAATGAGAGTGTGGTTTAGGTTTAACAGTATTCCTGTTACATCAACGTGTGTCAGCTTAATGTGGAAGTAAATGATGAAGGACAAAAGAAAGCTCAACATCACAGGGACGACATTCTCATTGGTCGATGAGAAGGGACGTTAATCTGATTGACTGAGGAAAGAGCGCGTCGGTGGGAGTTAAAAACAGGACACCAGCGGCAGCCCTGTTTATGTAATATTTCAAGCAATGGTACTATACATGTAGCTGGGAAAGACCCTCGCCATAACCATGACTAAGTATTCCTACTCCGTCACCCGGAGCTGTGTACACAGAGTATAGCTTCAGTACACAGAATCTGAAACCAGCTCGCATAGCTAAACTGTCTAGTTAGGTAAGGCTGAACTGAACTGAACTTTATTTACACTCAGACCGCTGTCAGCGGCATCAGAGGTACAAATTTATTTCAACAACATAATACATATACATATAAATATAGAATATATACAAAAACATCAGCCGAGCATGCATGCATATTTATACAGATTCACCAGGGTAGCAATATATGTGCAATCAAATAAGAGGGAGATTAACTTGATTTACAATGACATGATGACTTTACAGAATTTGGACAGTTTTCTCAATGTTCCTAATCGTGAATTATTGAAAAGTTAATTTTATTTTATGCATATTGTGTTTGATGTAGTAGAATCTGTGTAAAAAATGTTTTCTTTCGTTTTCTAAAGATGGACAAATAATGGAATTCATCACCTAAGTCAGATAATTTACAAAGTGGGCATTTCCTGTCGGTTAAAGGTATTACTCCCCCTCCCAGTTTCAATAGGTAGATTATGGTAAATTCTAAACTTAAGTAAGACTCGCCAAATGTTTTCCTGCAGTACGTTTAATTAAGTAATTTTGCCCCAAAACTTATCATTCTCATTTTAGCGATGTTTGACAGATGGAGTCTTCCAAAGTTCCCCATATACCATGAAATTTGGAGTACATCTTCCCAATGATGAAAGATATTTTAGAAAACGCAAATGGGCACCTTCTAGGGCTGAGATGTTTTCAAATCCCCATACTTCGCGTCCGTAGAGAAGAACTGATACAACCATTCTGTCAAAAAGCCGCAGTTGACATTTAAGAGACAAATTTAACTTCCGTCCTCGGCATAAAACATAGAACATAGCTTTCTTTGCTTGTTCTATTAGCTTTTTCTTTGTGAAAGTGAATTTGGAATTTTTTAGAAAGATAACACCAAGGTAGTTATAGGAATCGATTTTTCTTCCAAAACATCATGATCAATTTTCAAATTTTGTTTATAGTCATGTTTTGATCAACCTAATATTAATATTTTTGTTTTGGTAGTAATAACCTTAAGCCTCCAATGTAGACAATAGTAATGAAATGAGTCTAACATATGATTTACATCATAGGCATTTGTGGTCAATAACACTGCATCATCTGCGTACAGTAATAGAAATATTGTGATAATATTTTCGATTCGATAATAGAATTCATCTGGTTTAAATTGAAACATGCATATAAATTCTGTACAAGTGCCGCTTCGAGGTCATTTAAAATATTGCAAACAAGACAGACGACAGGTTTTCTCCTTGTCTTACTCCAAATTTTCATCAAAAGAAACTTGTTAAATTACCATTACAGGAAACACATGATTTGATATTCTAGTACATATTATAGATAACGTTAAAACACTCTCCAGATACGTTATTTTGTAATAGTTTTTGCCAAAGTCCTGATCGACAAACTGTATCAAATGCTTTTTGAAAATCTATAAACGCACAAAATAATTTCTTTTTCTCGCTATTAATAATTCCATGAGATTATATAGAGCAAAAATGTGATCACTGGTGGAAAAACCCTTTCTGAAACCTGCCTGAGCTTCCGACAGTATAGAGTTCGTTTCGATGAATGTTTGCAAACGGTTATTTAAAACTGCTGTGAAAAGTTTACCAAAACAGTTCAGCAGAGTGATAGGTCTGTAATTTTCGGTGATTTGTGGTTCACCTTTACCCTTAAAAATGTGTTTAATAACACCTACAAACCATTTTTCTGGGATGGTACCAGTATCAAGAACTATGTTAAATATACTACTCAAAACAGGTTAAGGACCACCCAATTCTTCATAGTACTATAGTTAATCTGTGATGACATAACAGATTAACAATAGTAATATAAAAGAATTGGGTGGTCCTTAACTTTTTTTAAGTAGTATAGTATATTCATTCATTATATTATCAAGACCAGCAGCTTTGTTATTTTTTAAATTCTGCACACAGTTTATACTTTTACCTCTTGTTATAGCTGCATTAAGTATTGTGCTTTCTTCCATGTTTACTTCACGTAGATCACCAATATCAAAGTCGTCATGTGCCGAAACTGCTTTTAAAGATTCAAAAAAGCTGAATAATGACAATCTGGTAGGTTTTCATCGCCAGACTGCTTAAGAAGTTTCCAAAATGAACGGGGGTCATTTCTTTCGACATTATATAATTTGTCTTGAAGGTTTTTTTATGCATTTTTGAAAATTTGTGAATGCAGTTTTTATAACTTTTACTTGCATTAACTAGTCGGGTTTTTTTATTTTGGAATGTTTGATTACTCTTAAAATATCTCTTGACTTCAAAGTATTTTCGACGGGAGATATAACATTGTTTTCTCAAACCTATTTTTAGAACGCTTGTGGGATGTTGAATTTCTCTTACTCTTTTTAACAAATCCGAACACTTTGCCAGCAGTTTGAAGAGGCACACCACTTATTTTGCTATTTACGTTTGTTATAACATCAATTGGATTTCAATAAACAGCACACAGTAGCTCAGATTCAATGGATTGTATAACCTCTTTCTGCATTTTCTTTCATAATTATTTGTAAAACAAACTTTGAACTAGTCTTCAGGAACACATGCTTGACGTAGGAGGCGGCTAACGGGATCGGGTGGTTGATGCATGCCATTGTATCCCAAGTGCGTAAATCGATGCTCAAAATGTCAATCACTGGACTGTCTGATATCAAATTCGACATCTGCAGGTAAGTAGATTATTCAATTATGAAAAGTAATTCATGAAAATGCATACAGAATGTGCAGTTAATCATGTTTGTAGGTTGCCTAGTTACATAAACACAACCCCAAGTGGAAAGACGGTAGTCGAGTGCACGAAACTAGTTACAACATGGATTCCTGGCAAAGCTTACTGAGGTCCAAAATGAATGGAGCCGAGTCAATCTAAGAAGTTGTTGGCGAGACGATAAATAGTAAATAATAATAAAACAACAGACAATCTGCAAGAACAGCGTCAACGAACAGAAGATTGACGATAGGTAAAAGACAACGAACAATACTAGGACGAGAACGGTTTCACGCCGCCTTCAGTAATATTCCAGAGTATCACTGAGTCTTGTTTTACGCCGCTTTTAGCAATATTCCAGCAATATCACGACGGGGGACACCAGAAATGGGCTTCTCATATTGTACCCATGTCGGGAATCGAACCCGGGTCTTCGGCGTGACGAGCGAACGCTTTAACCACTGGCCTACCCGACTACCCCTCCACTAGTGTCAAACAGGAGACGCTGAGAATAGGCTTCACAAGATGCGTGTTATGGGGAATCGAACCCAGGTTGCGAGCATGACGAACGATCACGGTTACTACTTGACTACCCATCCGAACAACAGAATAATTATGATATCACCGCCGTAAGACAGAGAGACGCGCAACAGACAAGCCACAAATTCGCTTGAACAAGTTCAATTATGAATTGACTTTCACTTTGTGTGAGATTATTGGAGTATGAACCTTCATAAAGTGCAGGCCAAACTGTATGAACGTTGGAGCTTTTGTCATATTTTTGCCTCAAAGGATATAGGCCTATACACAATTTTACCTAGAACGTGTGACTTCATATTTACACTGACAGCCATACAACTACCATCTGTTTCGCGGGGAAAAAATAGTTCCTCTAATAGAGAGGAGACATGAGCGCATGTATGCTTAACTTGTTCTTCAGAAACGTCTCGCACGACAGACAATTCAAATAATATCCTCATTAGATCAGAAAAAGTCTATTAAGAAGTACCTCAGTAAGTCAACACAATCACGGCGCGTCGTAATACACTTACATCAAGTACAAGACGTCAAAATGGCCGACACGATAAACGTGACGGGAGAGTTGTTAATGAATCTGTGGCGTTTATATGTTTAAGTCATCATTGATCAATTGGCCGATCACTGAAAGTTGATTAAAGATGTGTCAAATAGACACTAAAGTAAATTCATAGATTGCTGTAGACTGTCACTGTCAGCGTAGACACGGATCGAATCGATACTAAGATAGTGTGGATGTGCATTTCTTCGTTTTGTTCACTACACAGACCATATAATAGATATCTTTATCACGAATATTCTTTGCTACGACACATCCTAGTGAACAAAAGACCATATACAGTAAACTACGGTTATAACGAACGCGCTTATAACGAACTGACGGATATAACGAACTAACTTTTGAGTCCCGACTATTTGCTGTAGTTATGCTGTATATATGCTTATAACGAACTACGGTTATAACGAACTAAAAGTAGTAGTCCCTTTGAGTTCGTTTTAACCGTAGTTTACTGTAATAATCTTTTGTATGGTCTCTGCTTCACGAGGATGGGTCGTATCAAGGATATTCGTGAACGATCGTGCAGTCAAAGTCTCTGACGTTTCTCAATGTATACTAAAACGCAAGATTAAAGGGTCTAAATAATCAGAAACAATGCTTCTGTATGTATTCGTGTTTAGGAATTCCGAGGGGTTCCGCCAGGAATGTTGAACTAGTGCGTCTGTGTTTACATCATTTCAAGAATACAGTCTCGTGAAAAACGTCAAATTCTGTCGTTCAAACACGTATGAAAGTCAATTTGACGTTCATGTGACCGACCTCTCGTATAATGGAATAGCCATATATCGTGTAAACTTCAAATTAAAAATTACATCACTTTGAAAAACATCTCGACTTTGGTGAGTGAGTAAGTTGGTATGCCAGGTTGCCAGAAGGCCTCGTTTGGGATGTTCGAAAGATATCCTGATGTCTCACTGATTATCGGTCCGGTCGGGTTGCACTCTCCACACGCCGTGAACCACCACGCCCCCTGGTGGACAGCGGCGCAATTTTTCACGGGGTCGTCGTCGTTGTCGACGTCATAGGTGCTGAACTTCTTCCCCCTCATGGGTGTGAAGCAGTCGCCTAGGATGTAGGTGCCCGGGTGAGCCCAAGTGGATGTGAAATTTAGGACGTAGCCAGTCGATTCGTCGCCCACGGTTAAGTAATGGTAGCCGTGTTTACTGAAAGAGTGAGTGAGTTGGGTTTAACGCGGCTGTTGAAAACATCACGGTGGATTACCCGAAAGTGGTGCACGTATTTTACGTTTACCACTTTCAAGAAACCCGATGCTGAGAATCTCAAGATGATAATCAGGTTGAATCTGCGATTGTAACCCATGTGTATTGGATCCTGGAACGAGTAAGGAACGCAACTCTGCACAGCGAATGGCATCGCCTTAGTGGACCTGGCCACTCGTATGAGAATGACATTTGCAAATTATTTTAATAACAACTAAATAATATTTGGATTTCGGGTTTCAATTATGTCATATTTCTAGTGATCATTTATTAATAAACAAATCCGATTTGGGCTGAGAACGCACTCTTGTCCTTCACCAAGGTCGCATTCAATCTAATGAGAATATAGATATTCAACTGGAACGAACTCTATGGACAACATCATTATTGACGAATCTCTTCTTTATGTCCGTTATATCAATATTTAAGAAATAAACGAGTGGGAGTTATACAATAAAACACTGTAGGAAGAATTAAACATGACGGGCGCAGCCCTAAATGATGTGATATAGGTGTGAGAGTATTACCGTGTAGGATAGCGTCACTAGACTTACAAGTGGTGATGTGACATGGGTGTGAGAGTATTGCCATGTAGGATAGCGTCACTGGACATACAAGTGGTGATGTGACATAGGTGTGAGAGTATTACCGTGTAGGATAGCGTCACTGGGCATGCAAGTGGTGATGTGACATAGGTGTGAGAGTATTATCATGTAGGATAGCGTCACTGGACATGCAAGTGGTGATGTGACATAGGTGTGAGAGTATTACCGTGTAGGATAGCATCACTAGACTTACAAGTGGTGATGTGACATAGGTGTGAGAGTATTACCGTGTAGGATAGCGTCACTAGACTTACAAGTGGTGATGTGACATAGGTGTGAGAGTATTACCGTGTAGGATAGCATCACTAGACATACAAGTGGTGATGTGACATAGGTGTGAGAGTATTGCTATGTAGGATAGCGTCACTGGACATGCAAGTGGTGATGTGACATAGGTGTGAGAGTATTGCCATGTAGGATAGCGTCACTGGACATACAAGTGGTGATGTGACATAGGTGTGAGAGTATTATCGTGTAGGATAGCGTCACTGGACATGCAAGTAGTGATGTGACATAGGTGTTAGCGTCTTACCGTACAGGATTAGCGTCACTGGACATACAAGTAGTGATGTGACATAGGTGTTAGCGTCTTACCGTACAGGATTAGCGTCACTGGACATACAAGTGGTGATGTGACATAGGTGTTAGCGTCTTACCGTACAGGATTAGCGTCACTGGACATACAAGTAGTGATGTGACATAGGTGTTAGCGTCTTACCGTACAGGATTAGCGTCACTGGACATACAAGTGGTGATGTGACATAGGTGTTAGCGTCTTACCGTACAGGATAGCGTCACTGGACATGCAAGTAGTGATGTGACACAGATGTGAGAGTATTACCATGTAGGATAGCGTCACTGGACATGCAAGTGGTGATGTGACATAGGTGTGAGAGTATTACCATGTAGGATAGCGTCACTGGACATGCAAGTGGTGATGTGATATAGGTGTGAGAGTATTACCGTGTAGGATAGCATCACTAGACTTACAAGTGGTGATGTGACATAGGTGTGAGAGTATTACCATGTAGGATAGCGTCACTGGACATGCAAGTGGTGATGTGACATAGGTGTGAGAGTATTACCGTGTAGGATAGCGTCACTGGACATGCAAGTGGTGATGTGACATAGGTGTGAGAGTATTGCCATGTAGGATAGCGTCACTGGACATACAAGTGGTGATGTGACATAGGTGTGAGAGTATTGCCATGTAGGATAGTGTCACTGGACATTCAAGTGGTGATGTGACATAGGTGTGAGAGTATTATCGTGTAGGATAGCGTCACTGGACATACAAGTAGTGATGTGACATAGGTGTTAGCGTCTTACCGTACAGGATTAGCGTCACTGGACATACAAGTAGTGATGTGACATAGGTGTTAGCGTCTTACCGTACAGGATTAGCGTCACTGGACATACAAGTAGTGATGTGACATAGGTGTTAGCGTCTTACCGTACAGGATTAGCGTCACTGGACATACAAGTGGTGATGTGACATAGGTGTTAGCGTCTTACCGTACAGGATTAGCGTCACTGGACATACAAGTGGTGATGTGACATAGGTGTTAGCGTCTTACCGTACAGGATTAGCGTCACTGGACATACAAGTGGTGATGTGACATAGGTGTTAGCGTCTTACAGTACAGGATAGCGTCACTGGACAGGCAAGTAGTGATGTGACACAGATGTGAGAGTATTACCATGTAGGATAGCGTCACTGGACATGCAAGTGGTGATGTGACATAGGTATGAGAGTATTACCGTGTAGGATAGCGTCACTGGACATGCAAGTGGTGATGTGACATAGGTGTTAACGTCTTACCGTGTGGGATAGCGTCACTGGACATAAAAGTGGTGATGTGACACAGATGTGAGAGTATTACCGTGTAGGATAGCGTCCCTGGACATACAAGTGGTGATGTGACATAGGTGTTAGCGTCTTACCGTACAGGATAAGCGTCACTGGGCATACGGGTGGTGATCCTGACAATCAGTTTCACTGGTCGTGAGTTGGTCAGATAGTGAATATGATCCAGACCAAGCCAGAAGTCTCCAGACAGATTTCCAAAGCCCGTTTTGTAGTCTACCCATGGTCGGGAAAAGTCCAGGATCCCCCCGTGGCGCATAGTGAACATCCTGGCTCCTTGTCGGCTAATGTCGCAGTAGACGAGGAAGGGTCGTGGAGACCCGATGGGGTGGATCATGAACACCTTCGTCTCGTCCACGTAGTGCCCCAGTTCCATGCCTTCAGCACAGTCTGGAAAAAAACAACTATATTCAGCGAAACCCTGTTGTTCCGGACACCTCGCAATCCGTACAAGTCTGTGAGAAAGGTTTTCCTATACACCTACTAAAAAGTTAAGCACCGCTAGCTGAGTAAACTTTATATAGGTTTACCCCTTCACGCATCAAATCCGCTGTTCATTAGGTTGTTTGCCTTTCATTTATATGAGTTAGCATATGAAACTTTCAATAACAAAATACGTTTATTGGTTTGAAAAATGACAAGCTAATATTGAGAGATAGAAACAGAGATGGATGGTCTAACTGGTCCAAGCCAATAAACATTTAACTATACAGTAAACTACGGTTAACTCAAAGGCATAACCAATTATAGTTCGTTATAACCGTAGTTCGTTATAGTGAGTGAGTGAGTGAGTTTGGTTTAACGCCGCATTTAACAGTATTCAAGTTATATCACGGCGTGTCAGCTTCATGGGGAGGAAAGCCCGAAGTGATGCATGTCACAGGCGTTTACCACTTCGGTGAAACCCACAACAATGGGTATGGTGCTGACAAACCTAGAAACATAACTGGCACGAATAGGGATTCGAACCCACAAACATACGTTCATTGCCCAGCGAATCGCGGCGCCTTAGACGACTGGGCCACCCGTGCCCCCAAACCCCCCATAAATCTTCTTGAACGTCTTGAATTGCCCAGGGCCCACTCGCCCAAACCGAGCTTAGCGCAACGTTGATCATAAATATACTCAACAACAAAAGTTCCTGTGACACCAATATTTTAGTGTATTTTTCAAACAAGTAAAGTTTGGTTTTCAAATTTGTAGTACATGTATGGTATCAAGTCACAAAAAGGCAACTGCTACAGAAAAGCATGCATTCCATGCAAAAGTTGACTTTTATGCAAGCCCCATGCATTTCACTACCCAAGAATGGGTATAAAAACATGTGCGTTAACAGGATTCCATATGCATTGTTTAGCATCGTGCTGACAACAACCACTCAGAAAAACAACAAAATTACGCAATTATTCAACATTACGAAATGCCACGCCTGTCCGAAAATGAGCGTCTGTGAGCCATTGGTATGCTTTAAGCGGGATCGAGTCTACGCGATGTTGCAGGACAATTTAACGTCCACAGAAACACCATTTGGTGTTTATGGCAACGTTGGCAACAGCCGAATGCAGTCAGAGACCATCCTCGGAGTGGCAGGCCACGCGTAACCAATAATCGACAAGACAACTGGATTCGAATAACACACCTACAAAATCGATTCCAGCCAGCAACAGTGACTGCAAGAAGCATCCCTGGCCTTCGACGAATACTTCACAAACCGTACGTCGCCCCCCCCCCCCCCCCCCCCCCCCCCCCCCCAGATGTTCAGGGATTGTCGCCAGAAGACCCGCCAGACGTCCCATTTTGACAGGAAACCACCGTCAAGCACGTCTACGTAGTGGTGTCTACGCTTGACGGCCATGCAGTGGGGACAAGTTCAATTCACTGACGAGTCTCGTTTTCAACTCCGCCACAGTCTTGGGCGGATTCGAGTGTTTTTGTGTCGTCATGGCCCAGGCATTACATTTTACCATGACTTGTTCAGGATTCCCTTCAACAAGACAACGTGAATGTCATCCCCTGGCCGGCTCGTTCCCCTGATCTCTCGCCAATCGAGCACATGTGTGATGAGATGGATCGGCACCTTCAACGTCAGCCACGTGCTCCACAGACACTCCAGGAACTTCGAAACCTGCTCCAGCAGATATGGACAGATATCCCACAGGACTTTGTGCGACGCCTGGTCCATTTCATGAGACGAAGATGCTTCGCAACCAGAGGTGGACACACAGGCTATTGATTTGTAAATTGACATTTTGGAATGTTCATGTTTTTTTATGAAATCACGCATTTTCTGAAGTCAGTATGGCAAATTAAACCATTTGAACACTTACAGTAGTCTTTTATCTGTTGCAAACCGAAATTGTTTCAGATTTGGTAAAAAACATATCTTATTCAATGTCACAGGAACGTTTGTTGTTCAGTATATAAATTGCCAATGCAGCCAGTCAAGATTATCCACCGAAACAGATTAAAATGTGGCAAAAGGGGCAAAATAGCGGTGAACATTCTATGAAGGGACCACTGAAAATCAGTGATGACACCAGGTGTTCGCGAAAGTCCAACCGGTAGAACCCGCCATTCACACAATTTGCATAAAAAGGAAGTATTTATTGTCTGACGCCGAACAGGAGTGCTCCTCCCATGCGACGGCGGCCTGTAGACAAACCAGACAATCCATCGATCGATGAAAGTCAGTGACACAATAGTGCATGTACTGATGTTGTTGAAACTAATAAAAACGACATGTTACTTTTGAATTGCGTCTGCTGTGTAACAGTGCAGAGATTCTGCCGCTTATTTTTAAGGAAAAAGGTTTAAGAAAGATATTAGTTTTATGGTAAGTTATGTTTGAATTCAGTTGATACACAGTCTGTGTATATTGGCCTGTGGCCTTCATACCCACAAAGACTTAACACGATTTGATCCTACAACAAAATCTACAGCCACAAAGCAATACAAAGTACAACTTTGTTCTTTTGTGGATTTAATATGGAAATGTGCCTATCCAAACAAACGATTGCACGTTTTCGACTGGATTCACCAGATTTAACTGCAATGATATTCATAATCCAGTCACGTGGACGCTATGATCAAGCACAGTGACGGATTCTTGCAATGATAAAGATTACAAGTTAGATTTAGTCATGGGCAGGTTAGAGTGAGTGTCCAAACCATGCCTTTCATCAATAATGCACGTGATGGGATAAAATCTGGATCCTTAATCTTGGTATCCAAATATACCTTCAAATGTGTGGGTTGAAGGCTAATTTAAATACATATACTGTTTTACTTATATCATTGTCAAAATAGTTTGGTGAGGTGAGGTGAAATTGGGTTTAACGTCGCGTCCAAGATGATTGCACTTATATAGCGACGTGCATGCATGTGTGTGTGTGTATGTGGCTGCTTGTACTAGTCCGGAGTGATACCGATTTATAGTGCTAGCCCACTGAGATACCATGTCGCAGTTTAACATGAATACCCCACTCAGACACATTATACTGACTCCGAGCCGACCAGTCCTTGTTTTAGCCCCATACCGGGTAACAACAAGTACCATCTCTTAACGTCTTTTGGTATGACGCGGCCGGGGATCGAACCCCGTACCTTCCGCTCTCCGGGCGGACGCTCTACCACTAGACCACGGAGGCGGTCCAAAATAGTTTGGAGATGATAGGGTTTGAGTATTGATAGCTGACGATAGCCAGCACATAGTAGCCACTGAACTGCACCAGTGGTACCGATGTTTGTTTGTTTGTTTGTTTGTTTGTTTGTTGTTCAACGCCGCACTCACCAATATTCCAGCTTTATGACGGCGGTCTGTAAATAATCGAGTCTGGACCAGAAAATCTAGTGATTGACATCATGAGCTTCGATCTACGCAATTGGGATACGATCACATGCATCAACCAAGTCATGCATATGTATGTCACTGCACACGCGAATATCCAGAAGTTGTCAGTCATATATCTGGAAATATCTTGTATCCAGAACAGTGTTGGAAGCTGGCTGGGTTTTGTGTTTTCAGATAGGGATCCCATCCGCACTTGGCAAGTTTATTTGTTTGTTGTGTAACGCTGCACTCGGCAATATTCCAGCTATATGACTGCGGTCTGTAAATAATCGAGTCTGGACAAGACAATCCAGTGATTGACATCATGAGCATCGATCCACGCAATTGGGATATGATGACGTGCATCAACGAAGTCAGCGAGCCTGACCACCCGATCCCGTTAGTCGCGTCTTACAAGCACAGTCGCCCTTACGACGAGCATGGGTTGCTGAAGACCTATTCTCAGAAACATACAAACTGAAAATGCGCCTCAATTTTCATAACCGAGTGAGTAAACGACTGTAAACAAGAAAACAAGACTCAAAAACATTTGGAAAAGCTCAACACATTTTGTAGATTAAATAAGCCAGTTCTAAGATTATCGTCGGACTCGGCTAAACTCCTAAATTGACAAGTGTTGCGCGTAGCGGCAAATACCATAGTTGTATACTTTCTATATAACCGTAGCGATGTAACTGCGACTGTGAGGTAAAACAATGAAATGGTCATTCCTAGTCAATAAGACATTGTTGAGGAAAATGGCCGACACGGGTCAAGTAGAAAGATTCAAAAGCAGGGCAGGAGGAATTCGAGTAGGAAACGAACAAGTCAGTGCTTCTTTCATTGTCACGTAGATCAATACGAAGCAAATACATGACACGGTGGAGACGAGGTCTGTATGTGTGGAGACAAGGTCAAGCGGTGTCCGAGTGTACGGTGACACGGAGGAGACGAGGTCAAGCGGCGTCCGAGTATACGGTGACACGGAGGAGACGAGGTCAAGCGGCGTCCGAGTGTTTGGTGATACGGTGGAGACGAGGTCTTTATGGGTGGAGACAAGGTCAAGGGGTGTCCGAGTATACGGTGACACGGTGAAGACGATGTCAAGTGTGTACGGTGACACGGTGGAGACGAAGTCTGTGTGGGCGGTGACACGGTGGAGACGAGGCCAAGTGGCGTCCGAGTATACTGTGACACGGTGGAGACGAAGTCAAGTGGCGTCCGAGTATACTGTGACACGGTGGAGACGAAGTCAAGTGGCGTCCGAGTGTACGGTGACACGGTGGAGACGATGTCAAGTGGCGTCCGAGTGCACGGTAACACGGTGGAGACGATGTCTGTATGGGTGGAGACGAGGTCAACAGGCGCTCGAGTGTACGGTGACACGGTGGAGACGATGTCAAGCGGCGTCCGAGTGTTTTGTGATACGGTGGAGGCGAGATCTGTATGTGTGGAGACAACGTCAAGCGGCGTCCGAGTGTTTGGGGATACGGTGGAGACGAAGTCTATATAGGCGGAGACGCGGTCAGTGGCGTCCGAGTATACGCTGACACGGTGGAGACGAAGTCTGTATGGGCGGTGACGAGGTCAAGTGGCGTCCGAGTATACGGTGGCACGGTGGAGACGACGTCTGTATGGGCGGTGACGAGGTCAAGTGGCGTCCGTGTGTACGGTGACACGGTGGAGACGAAGTCTGTATGGGCGGTGACGAGGTCAAGTGGCGTCCGTGTGTACGGTGACACGGTGGAGACGAGGCCAAGTGGCGTCCGAGTATACTGTGACACGGTGGAGACGAAGTCAAGTGGCGTCCGAGTATACTGTGACACGGTGGAGACGAAGTCAAGTGGCGTCCGAGTATACTGTGACACGGTGGAGACGAAGTCAAGTGGCGTCCGTGTGTACGGTGACACGGTGGAGACGAGGTTAGGTGGCGTCCGAGTATACGGTGGCACGGTGGAGACGACGTCTGTATGGGTGGAGACGAGGTCAAGTGGCGTCCGAGTATACGGTGGCACGGTGGAGACGACGTCTGTATGGGCGGTGACGAGGTCAAGTGGCGTCCGTGTGTACGGTGACATGGTGGAGACGAGGTCAAGTGACGTCCGAGTCGAGGAGAAGGAGGTCGGTGTTACTGAACCATATAGGCATACATAGTCGGAAGAGGCAAAGTAACATATAACATAAATTTACATAATACTCGTAGAAAAATCTGAACAGCCTTGAATATGGAGAATACATAACTAAGAAATGTGTGTTCAATGAAAAAAGTCATTTATTGAAAGCTCAAGTGAATCTTCCTACTGACCCGTGTCGACCATTCTACTCGACATGGTCCTTCCTTTGTACACGAATCACGATTCCATTGTATGACCCCACAATCGCAGTCAAATCGCTTTGTTTCCACGGTCCATGGAAAGTATACTACCCACCATAGTTGCTACATTACCCATTTCGTTCACTCGTCTTACCTGTCATAAGCCGTTCACAGCGAGAGCCGACATAGCCACCAGAGCAGGAACAGTTGCCGAATTCCTCATTGTACACACCTCCGTTTTCACATGGCGACATAATCTTAAAAAACACATAAAAAACATTTTAAACTGTACATAAAAACCATAATTATATAAACTTTCGAATGAACTTTCAATTTCAACAACAAAAAGGTTTCCTCCGGAGAACAGAGTACCGTGCCAGATCAAGGGGTACCGGCCTCCGTCAAGAGCGAGAAGGGTTTGAAATAATCTGTTCCCTAAAACAACTGGAAATTTGTCCTTAGATATTTTAAAAAGAAATGTTCTGAAAAATAATGTATTGTGAGTAAACTAAAATTGTCTAGTTCCTGCTTCAGAGACAAAGAAATGTATGTTTTGAATTCTTTTTTGAAAAATATTGAAGCTCAAACCAAACTCCAACCGGTCCATCTCCACCACCGACAACACTTTTGTTTCTCTGATCGCTGTAAGTTTGAATTAAGGGCACCCAGTGTTCGCGAAACGGGCAACTGCCTATCATGGATGAGGGTATATTATCCTTCATTAAATCCATTTGATAGCTGTATATTATTTTGGAAAAAGAATTGTCACAATACTTACATCATTATAATCAGGCTCCGTAGAGGTATAATTATCACAGGTCTGAGATAACAGTGTTCTGCTGTGAAGAGTGCACATGAACTGCGCATCATCGGATGTAGGAAGCAACCGGAAGGCTTTGCATTGCACATGCGCAGAACAGACAGCGGCGCACTCTACTTTGGATTCAGTTTTGAATTCCTCGATTGCTGAATTTGGGAAATCCTCTGTGGTGATGCAGTGAAAGATTTCTCGGTACGTTGTGGTCCCATCACAGAACCCAACCCGTATCGCCACAACTAGGAACAAGAGCAACATGGCAGAAAAAGTTTATGTGCCACCAGAACGATTAGCAACCCATGGAACAACTGCAGCAGAATCAATCAGTGACGCAAGCAGTAGCACTTGTGGTGTTTCAGAAGAAGCGGATCAGTGTCAAGACCAGCAAAGATTTGACTGCAAAACTTCTTTTCATAAGACATGACATTATCAGACTTGAATAGTAGCCTAGCTTCAAAACGCCTAAGTACTTGGTTGACAGACTATTCATAAAATGTGTGCATTGACGATCAGACATTTCATCAAGAGCTATGATCGATTGAAAAGGTTCGCAATAATAATATTTATGCCATATTGATTTTCAGGTATTATTAGTTCCAATCGACGCATTTCCTTCACTACAGAATTGACTGGTTCCACCTGAAGACGCGCTAGTTCAAAACAACTCACAGTAAATACAAATCACAGTACCGGGCCAACAGGAACGAATTCACGGGAACGAATCAAGGATGCATTATCAGGGAGAATCCGTTTGATTTGTGTGGAGGGAGGGGAATATTTTTTAGAACAATCTATTTTTTGCCCCAGCTGTATCCAACAAGCGATTAATGACCACCATCAAACAATTTATTCATTTTCACTATTAACACAAAATAAATTACGCTTGGGTATTTTCCAAAAAGCAAACTATTCATTTGTTTCACCACTGCCAACAAACTATTTACTTTGGGCATATTGCTGAACAATCTATTAATTTATGAAATCCCATGGCCAAAACTAGGGGTACTGGGAACCTACAATGTATTCTACCTGGAATTAAGCCATGGACAAAACTATGGGTACTGGGGACCTACAGTGTATTCTTACCCGGAATTACCTCCTTGACAAAACAAGTAGTACTGGGAACCTACGATGTATTCTAAACCAGAATCACCTCTTGGAAAAAACTAGGGGTGCTGGGAACCTATAATGTATTCTTACTCGGAATTACCCCATGGACACAACTGGGGGTACTGGGAAACTACAATGTATTCTTACCTGGAATTAAGCCATGGACACAACTGGGGGTACTGGGGACCTACAGTGTATTCTTACCTGGAATTAAGCCATGGACAAAACTATGGGTACTGGGGACCTACAGTGTATTCTTATTCGGAATTACCTCCTTGACAAAACAAGTAGTACTGGGAACCTACGATGTATTCTAAACCAGAATCACCTCTTGGACAAAACTAGGGGTGCTGGGAACCTACAATGTATTCTTACTCGGAATTACCTTATGGACACAACTGGGGGTACTGGAAACCTACAATGTATTCTTACTCGGAATTACCTCCAGGACAAAACTAGGGGTACCGGGTACCTACAATGTATCCTTACTCGGAATTACCTCCAGGACGAAACTAGGGGTACTGAAAACCTACAATGTATTCTAACCCGGAATCTCCCCGTAGACATAACTAGGGTTTCCTTGGAACCTACAATGTATTCTTACTCGGAATCACCCAATGAGCCAAAACTAGGGGTACCAGGAACCTACAATGTATTCTTACTCGGAATCACCCAATGGGCCAAAACTAGGAGCACTGGGAACCTACAATGTATTCATACTCGGAATTATCTCCAGGACAAACCTAGGGGTACCGAGAACCTATAATGTTATCCTACTCGGAATCACCTCCAGGACAAAACTAGGGGTACCGATAACCCACAATGTTATCCTATTTGGAATTACCTCTTGGACAAAACTAGGGGTACTGGGAACCTGCAATGTATTCTTACTCGGAATTACCACCAGGACAAAACTAGGGGTACTGAAAACCTACAATGTATTCTAACCCGGAATCTCCCCGTAGACATAACTAGGGTTTGCTAGGAACCTACAATGTATTCTTATTCGGAATTACCTCCAGGACAAAACTAGGGGTACCGGGAACCTACAATGTATTCTTACTCGGAATTACCTCCAGGACAAAACTAGGGGTACTGAAAACCTACAATGTATTCTAACCCGGAATCTCCCCGTAGACATTACTAGGGTTTCCTTGGAACCTACAATGTATTCTTACTTGGAATTATCTCCAGGACAAACCTAGGGGTACCGAGAACCTATAATGTTATCCTACTCGGAATCACCTCCAGGACAAAACTAGGGGTACCGGGAACCTACGATGTATTCTTACTCGGAATCACCACCAGGACAAAACTAGGGGTACCAAGAACCCACAATGTTATCCTATTTGGAATCACCTCCAGGACAAAACTAGGGGTACCGGGAACCTACAATGTATTCTTACTCAGAATCACCACCAGGACAAAACTAGGGGTACTGAAAACCTACAATGTATTCTAACCCGGAATCTCCCCGTAGACATAACTAGGGTTTGCTAGGAACCTACAATGTATTCTTACTCGGAATTACCTCCAGGACAAAACTAGGGGTACCGGGAACCTACAATGTATTCTTACTTGGAATTATCTCCAGGACAAACCTAGGGGTACCGAGAACCTATAATGTTATCCTACTCGGAATCACCTCCAGGACAAAACTAGGGGTACCGGGAACCTACGATGTATTCTTACTCGGAATTACCTCCAGGACAAAACTAGGGGTACCGGGAACCTACAATGTATTCTTACTCGGAATTACCTCCAGGACAAAACTAGAGGTACCGGGAACCTACAATGTATTCTTACTCGGAATTACCTCCAGGACAATCCTAGGGGTACCGGGAACCTACAATGTATTCTTAATCGGAATCACCCAATGGGCCAAAACTAGGTTCGACCTGAAGACGCGCTAGTTCAATACAACTCACAGTAAATACAAATCACAGTACCGGGCCAACAGGTCATTTCACGGGAACGAATCAAGGATGCATTATCAGGGAGAATCCGTTTGATTTGTGTGGAGGGAGGGGAATATTTTTTAGAACAATCTATTTTTTGCCCCAGCTGTATCCAACAAGCGATTAATGACCACCATCAAACAATTTATTCATTTTCACTATTAACACAAAACAAATTACGCTTGGGTATTTTCCAAAAAGCAAACTATTCATTTGTTTCACCACTGCCAACAAACTATTCACTTTGGGCATATTGCTGAACAATCTATTAATTTATGAAATCCCATGGCCAAAACTAGGGGTGCTGGAAACCTATAACGTATTCTTACTCGGAATTAAGCCATGGACAAAACTAGGGGTACTGGGAACCTACAATGTATTCTTACCTGGAATTAAGCCATGGACACAACTGGGGGTACTGGGGACCTACAGTGTATTCTTACCCTGAATTACCTAATTGACAAAACTAGTAGTACTGGGAACCTACGATGTATTCTAAACCAGAATCATCTCTTGGAAAAAACTAGGGGTGCTGGGAACCTACGATGTATTCTTACTCGGAATTACCTCCAGGACAAAACTGGGGGTACTTGGAACGTACAATACTTCTCACTCGGAATTACCCCATGGACACAACTGGGGGTACTGAGAACCTACAATGTATTTTTACTCGGAATTACCTCCAGGACAAAACTAGGGGTACCGGGAACCTACAATGTATTCTTACTCGGAATTACCTCCAAGACAAAACTAGGGGTACTGACAACCTACAATGTATTCTCACCCGGAATCTCCCCATAAACATATTTAGGGTTTCCTGGGAACCTACAATGTATTCTTACTCGGAATCACCCAATGGGCCAAAACTAGGAGTACTGGGAACCTACAATGTATTCTTACTCGGGACTGCCTCCAGGACAAAACTAGGGGTACCGATAACGTACAATGTATTCTTACTCGGTGTTACCTCCAGGACAAAACTAGGGGTACTGGAAACCTTCAACGTATTCTAACCCGGAATCACCCAATGGGCCAAAACTAGGAGTACTGGGAACCTACAATGTTTTCTTACTCGGAACTGCCTCCAGGACAAAACTAGAGGTACCGGGAACCTACAACGTATTCTTACTCGGATTCACCTCAAGGATAAAACTAGGGGTACTGGGAGCCTACAATGTTTCTTACTCGGAATCACCTCCAGGACAAAACTAGGGGTACTGGAAACCTTCAACGTATTCTAACCCGGAATCTTCCCGTAGACATAACTAGGATTTGCTGGGAACCTACAATGTATTCTTACCCGGAATCACCCTATGGACAAGACTGGGTGTACTGGGGACCGTATTCTGATGCGGAATCACCTCATGGACAAAACGAGGCTGAACAACACTTTTGTTTTAATCGACCCAATCTTTTTTTCCCTATCATTTATCTTGTTATGGAACAAGACCTTTTTCGCCAGCGGAATTCGAACCCGCGGAGTCCCCACAGGTTAACGAATGTAGTCTTCTGCCACGGTAACATGGGAAACATCGTGTCAAGTTAACAACTAAATATATATACTTGCCACATAAAGAAACTGTGCACAGAGAAAATATATTCTGGATTGAAATACAACACAGCAAGAAAATGTCAACGTGACCTGAACAACATCTTTTACGATGACGTCAGAAGATCAAAATGGAGTAGGGGGTCAAACGACAAAGTCACAAAGCCAATAACGGGTATGACCACCCTGTGCGTGAATCACAGCAGTGCATCGGCGACGCATGGAGTCCACCAAATGGGCATGGAAGGCCTGGGGAATGGCCTGCCATATCCTCCTCAAATCCTGTGCCAAGTCACGGACGTTATCTTGAGGATGTGGAAGACGACGCAGACGGCGCTCCATTTCATCCCACCCATGCTCTATTAGGGAGAGATCTGGAGAAATTGCAGGCCATGGCAGTAACATGACATTGTTATGGTGAAGGAAATCCATTGCGACCCTAGCCGTGTGAGGACGAGCGTTGTCCTGTTGAAATGTCAATCCCGGGCCATGACGTTGCAGGAAAGAAATGACCACAGGCCTCAGAATCTGATCTCTGTAGCCAACACCGGTGAGATTGCCCTGAACAACCACCAAAGGGGTTCGGTGCCGTGCTGTTATCCCACCCCAAATCATCACAGAGCCACTTCCAAAACGATTCCTCTCCACAATACAGTTGCGTGCATAACGTTCTCCCAAACGCCGGTAGACACGTTGGCGCCCGTCACTGTGGGAAATGTTGAACCTCGATTCATCTGTAAAGACAACATTTCTCCACCATATTCGAGGTTGGCGAACATGATTTCGACACCATCTTAGACGGTTGACTCGATGACGGTGTGTCAGGATGGGACGTATGGCAGGGCGTCGTGGTCGAATCCCGTACTGGCGTAAACGATTCCTGACAGTGTTGGGATGGATACGGCGCAGTCCAGGAATTGTCTGGGACGTCGTTACTGATGTTTGGAACCTGTGTCGGAGATTTGTAACTCGAATCCATCTGTCCTGTCTTGGCGTCGTTACTCGTGGACGTCCTGAACGTGGGTGGTCGGCAACGTCATTTGTGTTCTGATAACGCCTCACCAATGCCGATATAATGTTACGATGGCATTGGAAATGTGTTGCCACCTGTTGTTGCCTCATTCCCGCTGGGATCGTTCCAATGGCTTCATGACGCTGTGCAGCTGTCAATCTTGGCATGATTTGCTTGTGATATGCTTGTGTCTGCGCCTGAGAAGTTTTGAATTTTTGAATGACTACAGATCATGCTTTCCAAAGTGACAGCGAATTTTGAGTTGCACATGCTGTGTACAGCTGCACAGGATGCACGTGCAGTAACACATTGCACGTCCATAGGCCCCCATCAATGACGTCATATCGCATGGCACGTGCATGAGCGTTTAAATGTCTCCAATAATTGCTGTGTTCAAACCTATCTTTCATATATGGACGGTGTGCCCTTATATCTATATTTTCTCCGTGCACAGTTTCTTTATGTGGCTAGTATAGATACATTAGGACTAATTTCTTATCCGTTTATGAACTGCGAAATATGTTTTATGCATTTTTCATACAGTATGTTACTCTATGCATTCTAGTATTTGTACAGTACCAGATATGGTAGCTTTTCAGACAGAAACGAAATTCCTGTTATCTTGATCGGGGCTATGTTTGCTCATGGGCAAGTGAAACAGTACATAGGTGATTGATAAAAGTGCTCGAGTTGGTCTAAATGAAAGGTATACTTGCCCCGGGACATGCATTTCATAACGCAAATCGGCGAGGTGCACGTGCGAAAGGCTCGGGGGACAGATTTCACGAGCTTCACGCAGGGCCGACTCACACAGTGTTCTCACAGTTGAGCATAAAGTTCCTGAGTATTTTTCAAAATACCTGTAACAAAACATTTTGTTTAAGCACTTTAGGTGCTATAAATGTTGGACAAGGTTTAAGTGTGTTAGACCACTCGGGCCTCGTGGTCTAGCATATACTTCGACCACAGACCCAACTGTTTTGAAAACAAATTTGGCAAATCAACTGATGAGGGGGAAAACTAGTTCGTCTCGGACAACGTTAGATGAAAGTGAATACAGAACTGTTGCCACGGACATTGTCTTGTTGACTTGACTGTCAATAACCTTATATCTCTGAAACTATTCTCGTGGTCCTGTCGCATTTCTCCTCTACCCACCTTCTCTGGTAGACCGCCTCCGTGTTCTAGTTTGTAGAGATTCGGCCCGGAGAGCAAAAGGTCGGTGGTTCGATCATACCCAAGAATTTTCAAAGGCGGTATTTATTGGCCTGCCTCCAGCTCGGCGTGAAGAGGATAAAACAAGGACTGGTCGGCTCGGAGTCAGTATACTGTTTGTCTGATTGACATTCCAGAATTTGGTGAGACCGCCTCCGTGGTCTAGTGGTAGAGCGTCTATCCGGAGAGCGGAAGGTCTAGGGTTCGATGCCTGACCGCGTCATGCCAAAAGAAGATTGTATTTGTTGTTACCCTGCCTAACGTACGGCATTAAGGGGCTAAAACAAGGACTGATCGGGTCGGAGTCAATGTACAGTGTCTGAGTGGGGTATTCATCTTAAATTGTATGGTATCGCAGTGGACCAGCACTATAAAATCGACATTAGTCCGGACTAGTTTAACCTCACCTAGAAGCTGGGGAGTTAGAAAGAAAACTTCATGGAACAAAACATTTGTCTATTGCATTTAGTGTCGTAAAGGTGTAGATTCTTACACGCACGCACACACTCACACACACACACACACACACACACACACGCACGAACGCACGCACGCGCGCACACATAGGGCTAGCTTTGTGAGTGCAAGAACATTGAACCCGACGTCAAACCCCATTTCACTTCACCCTGGCAACACGTACATGAGCTAGCAGAATTCATATCCCGGTCAATATGATTCCCACGATTCATATAAAATTCTGTGTGGAATTCCATCCGTATTCAGTTATTGTATATTTTGTGCCATCATGTCTGTTGCAAGTGTATACTCTTGATGTTGACTTTCTTCTAGTTTCATGGGCATCTAGAAGTTGGAAGAACCTGAATAAGTGACACTTGTTTCAGGGATAGCAACTTGTTATATTCTCTGTAACCTCGTTCTCTTCGTCACTCCATGATTTGAAGTCACCGTGTTGATTATTGATTGGTTGACGAGTTCAACGGGATTTACTGTTAAAGGTTCCAAGATATAGCTGCATGATCATCGGAATAGAAATAACTGTTATCGATTTACAAGAAAGTTTTTTTTCTGCAAGTTAGCACGGAACAAGACGTGGCTTGTTCGCAATGGAAAAATAAAAGGAATAAAGACTAACGTTTCGCTCAAAATACCAAAGATAGATTATATATTGCAATTATATAAAATATATACTCTTCAAAAAAGAAACTTGACATAGATGTAAAACCACTTTTTGCCAAATATCTTAAATAATTACATTAAGTGAGAACCAGATAAGTCAAACAGAAAGATGATGTGTCTATAATTCGCGAAAACACATGCAAAGCACATAAACGTAGCGTTTGGGGATCAATTTTACAGCTTCATCCAAACGCAACCGCTTGTAAAAAAACGTGCAGCACAGGATCCTGTATTTAGGCATGCAGGCCCCCCTGCTGAATGGGTATAAAAATTCACATCAACGGCTGTTCATACAGTCCTTATAACGGCAGTAGGAGCGGTGACAGAATGCCAAGACGGAATGCAGCTCAACGGAACAACGCCATTGGGAGATAACAAGCTGGAGAAACTCCAGCCAGGCACTTTGGCGTATCCCGACAGACAATCTCCGTACTGTGGACCCGATACAACAACACCAACAGAGTTGACGACAGACCAAGGTCAGGAAGACCAACGGTGACAACCCAAGCACAAGATCGATACATCCGGCTGCGACACCTCCGAGACCGCACTACCACAGCCACGTCTACAACCACACAGATCCCTGGGGTACGCAGAATATCAGATCAAACGGTACGCAACAGACTGAGGGAGGCTGGACTTTTTGCACGAAAACCCGTTCGACGTCATGTATTGACCCCACGTCATCTGGCGGACCGTCTGCTTTGGTGCCAACAGAGGGTTAGATGGGCACGTGCAAGGTGGAGAAATGTACTGTTTACTGACGAGGCCCGTTTCCTACTTACACGTGCTGATGGGCGCGCACGTGTCTACAGACGTCGCGGTGAATATTACGCCCCAAACTGTGTGCAGCAGGTTGTTCCATTTGGCGGCGGGAGTGTCATGGTATGGGCCGGAATTCATCACGGTGGTAGGACGCCTCTCGTGCATGTGGCAGGTGCATTGACAGGTGTGCGTTACAGAGACTTGATCCTACATCCTTACGTTCTTCCTCACGTCAACGTTCATGGCGGACAGTTCCAGCAGGACAACGCTCGACCGCATATTGCACGTGTTTGTCAGGACTTCTTACAGCACAACAACATCCAGACATTGCCTTGGCCAGCCCGGTCACCAGATTTGTCCCCGATTGAGCATCTGTGGGACGAGTTGGATCGACGCGTTCGCAGAAGGAATCCATCGCCCCAAACACTTCCGGCGCTTCTTGATGCACTTCAGCATGAATGGCAGCACATCCAACAGCGTGTTATTGACAACTTGATTGCATCTATTGGTCGTCGGTGTCAAGCGGTGATTGATGCACGTGGTGGGCACAACCGATACTGACATTTTCTGTACCCCTGTGACATTAACTGTATCGTGTACGTGTGTCTGTCTAGGTGACACGATTAATGTTTTGAACATTGTGTACATTGATCTTCAAACAGTGTTTCAATTATGGTTTCTGTGTCCTATTTTGAAACAATCGCATTATATTACATTTTGAAAGTCAGTGTCAAGTTTCTTTTTTCAAGAGTATATATATATTGGGAATATTCCTGCGGCAGACACCTGAAATGGGGTTCACACATTGTATCCATGTCGGGAATCGAACCCGGATGTTCGGCATGACGGGCGAACGCCTTAACATCTAGGCTACCCGATCGCCCCTAGTTCTATAAAAGACACAATCTACCAGCTAAGGATGAGCGTTTGACATAGTCCCCTAGACCCAACCCCCTTAATGCATTCAATGAAAGTATACAGACGAAGTCGTGTGTATGAATTGTCAGATCCAATCTCATTAAAATCAGATCTTAGTTCTCGCTACCGCTAAACAAAGATCTGAGGACATCCCATTACGGGTCACGTCAGAACGACCTTTCTCGAATTTTGACCGACCAATGAAATAACTGACAAGAAATCGACATTGGCCAATCAGAAGGCAGCTTTCTCGAGCTTTACGACACTAGTTTCAAACTGGCGACTACGCTTCGAAACATATTTTGACGTATTCTCGATTAAAAAAATTAAAACTGATAAGAAAAACATTGGAATCGCTTATAGATGGCCTAGATTGTATGGATATAATCATGAAACCCGTAACTGTCGTTCGGAATACCCCGTGTCAAATATTTCGTGGTTGCATGATTAGAAAACACGTTCCGACTGTCACTTTCATGATTTGGTAAGCGACGCTCTGATTGGTCGGATGAAAGGTCGTTCTGACGTGACCCCTAATGGGATGTCCTCAGATCTTTGTTTGGCGGTAGTGAGTACAAAGATTTGATTTTAATGAGATTGTGTCAGATCCATTTCACAGTGAGTTTAAAGTGATATCTTGATCACGTCCAACCTATTGAATATGAAAACGTAGAGAGACAAAAATTCGGGTAGTGTATAGGAATATTTTTTTTTTGTTCGGCATCTTAAATCAAAATGCAAAAAAGTATCTGGCAGCGGTGGGATTCGAACCCACGCCTCCTGAGAGACTGGTGCCTAAAACCAGCGCCTTAGACCGCTCGGCCACGCTACCTCTTGCATAGGATATGACATTTTCTTGGGCAAGTGCTGCCACAGACCATATCACCCTCACAATGAAATTAATACATGCATGTGAGAAAGAATGTATTCAGATGTTTTCAAATAAAAAGAAGCTGCCACACGCGTTCGCTAAAACAATGAAAGTAGCGCACTTGACGGCTCGCATGTCGTGAGTGATAATGAGACCCCTATGTCAAATAGCTAGGTTATCTTCCTCTTCAGTTTCAACATTTGTATGTTTGATGGATGCATGTAGATATCATCCCTTGTGTGCTTATCAAAGAGCATCCTATCCACCTGACTCCACACTGTCGCGTTCCGCATATGCCGCGAGCTGCAGGCTTGTGCTCGTTCTTCTTTCACCCAATGTAAGGGAAGCAACTCTGAATCATTTCGTTAGCTTTATGGCGGGAAAATGTTCAATCGTTTCTGTACGTGTCAGTCATGGTAGATCATCAAGAGGCGTTCGAATCTTAAATTATCGGTTCATATGTGTTATCTTTATTTTATTTTAGACATTCTTTTTCTTCTTTCAGCCAACACCTAACAATGCATAGCGATTTAGAAAACACTTTGAGCTTTTGTGAATGTTCTTGCTAACAATGAGTCGAAAAGTCGTATATTAAATTGACTCCCTGCCACAAAATAATATCTTTGTATTTTTGAGTTATCCCACTTTAAATTATGAATAATACGTTTTTCGTTATCCTCCTCCTCACAGAGTAATTAAACCTAACCACGCTTTACTTATTGTAGGCAAAATATTAGATCGATAGTCCACGTGGATATTTACCCCTTATTCTACACAATAGGTCACGCTGTCTGACTTGATTGACGTTATTTATCGTATCCCAACTGTGTGGGTCGATGCTCGTGATGTCAATCACTGGACCGTCCGGTCCAGAATCGATTATTTACAGACCGCCGTCATGTAGCTTGTTGTAGGGAATGAAATTTAAGGCAATATTTCTGTACGCAGTCATTTATTCATATCACAACCATATCACAATTCCAACTGACCGCAGACAGAAGGACAGATGTCACAATTTTCACATTACTCCAAATCATCATTCAAACATATTGTGGTTGACCGACTGTCTTGACTGTACAAACGTGACTGACAGACCTCGTCACGCCGAAGACCCGGGTTCGATTCCCGACATGGGTACAATGTGTGAAGCCCATTTCTGGTGTCCCCCGCCGTGATATTGCTGGAATATTGCAAAAAGCAGCGTAAAACCACACTCACTCACTCACTCACTGACTGACAGACCGACTGTGATCATGTTCACTGGTTTACAAAGTTGACTTTGACTGAATGACTGAGACTGGTACATTGACTGGTACGAGCTGTAATAAAATAAACAAAGCCTAATAAGTATAAATTTCAAACCAAAATAAATTAATCTACAAAAGAAATAACACATGAATGTGAAAATAGCATGAAAATACCATATTGTTACACCATAATGCAGACAGCATTGTTTACATAATATAGATATTATTGTTGGATTTTCCGGATTTTAAGCAGTTACAACGACCGAAATCTTTCGCTGATAAAATATTCAAAATTTACCTTTTTACAACATCTAAACTGCAGAATAATATATATTGGCTACAAACAAAGCATTCTCCGTTCATACTCACAAAAATCCTACAAACGTCAAAGTTTGTCGATAACCGCAGCTATCAACTTACAAACAAAACGCGGTTTGCAAAATAGTGGCCAAAATCCTAAACGGCACAAACCAAAACCGAGAAATTGAAACTTGGTGAAAAGTGTGGCACAAACCCGGTAAATTCAAACTTGCTAAATCTGCCTTGAAATACAAAAACTGTTTCAATTCCCAACATAGCTGGAATCTTGGTGAATGTGGCGTTAAACAACAAACTTAACCCTATAAACTATAATGACTATATCCAAGGGTGTTCCGGGCACTGTGGACCATAGTCACCGTACTTTGTCGGCTCGCTATTTGTCTGGTCCATTTTCGATCAGACCGCCTCCTTGGTCTTGTGGTAGAGCGTCCGCCCGGAGAACGAAAGGTCAGGGGTTCGATCCCGGCCGCGTCATTCCAAAAGACGTTAAAAGATAGTACTTGTTGTTACCCTGTCTGGCGCTCGGCATTAAGGGACTAAAACAAGGACTGGTCGGCTCGGAGTCAGTATACTGTGTCTGAGTGGGGTATTCATGTTAAACTGCGGCATGGTATCTCAGTGAGCTAGCACTATAAATCGGCATCAGTCCGGACTAGTACAATCAGCTACACACACACACGTGCATGCACGTTGCTATATAAGTGCAATAATCTTGGACGTGACGTTAAACCCCATTTCACCTCACCTTGTTCGATCAGTTAAAGTGAGTGAGTATGGTTTTGCGCCGCTTTTAGCAATATTCCAGCAATATCACGGCGGGCGATCAGTTAAAGGTTGCAGTCATGTAACTTTTGTTTGTTTGTTGGTTGTTTTTTAACTCCGCACTTAGCAATATTCCAGCTATATGACGGCAAGAGAGGCAAAATTCGTGAACTAAAATGTTTGAAGGCTAATGTAAAGGTGACCAAAATACGTCCCAGTGCCGCACATGTAAGCACTACCACATCTTATTAGACGCATTTCGAACAAAAAAATAATTGAGTGTATAATGTAGTTCCCTGTTTATGTTTTACATGAACCTACAACCATTCCATTTATGGTCGTTCGATGGCTCACTTAAGGTAGAGAGATATGATACCCGATAATGTAATACGTGAGATATAAAGAAATAGCCTTCAAAAAGCGTAAGGATTGACTACACCGAGTGAGTGAAGACGGTTTTGCATGTTCGCAATATTCCAGCAATATCGCGGAGGTATACACAAGGGAGGGTTTTCACACAGCAGCGGACAGTAACACACGTTAGCATTCGAATGACACGTTAGCGCCATGACATTACAGCCCTGACCCTGAATACATACAGTCGAAACTCGTTGTGGCGAACCGCCCAACTTTTAACTCACTTCTCACACAATTGACTTATCTCACCGTCTGTGATTGTGGCAATTACATCAAATGCAGGGTGCTTTCCAACAACATACACATATCCAATCATGCCTAAGTTTACAAGCACCTTTTTCATCAAAAGGAGTAAACCGATTACTATAAACACATCGTACACATGTATATTATTTACTTATATGATCTTGTTCAATTATTTCCCAAGTTCCACTCCAGAGTAAACAATGTTAAAATGTACATTTTTTAGTTAATTGATATCCAAATCTAACAGACGAAACAATACGCTTTGATCAAAATTGTATTACTTAAATCTCTGACACCTAAGTAGATCGGGAAAACCCGTTCACTCGAAGTCCTACGTGTATAGATCGAGTTATCAGTACTTCGAGAAAACCGACAATGGACCCTGATTACCTAAATGCATCAGAGTGAAATACTCAATCTACAATAAGGATTTCATGGGGTTCTTATACCACAATAATGTAACACTTGTTAGGGGGGTATAACTTAAAGAAAAAAACTATATAAATTATAATAACTATATAACTCAAATAATCATTTTGAAAGCATCTTTATCTTACCTGTTTCCTTTCCTCCGATTGGATAAGATGATGTACCTTTTCTTAATGTGTGCGTCACGTCGAATGATGCGTTCATAAAATCTCAGTCGCTTCGCCGTGAATATTCTAAATCGCTTTTGCCGTCTGAAATCCTGCAAGCCAAACGAAATGCAAAAACATAGTGAGTGAGTTAGTTGGGTTTAACGCCGCTTTTAACAGTATTCCAGTTATATCACGGCGTGTCAGTTTAATGTGGGAGGAAAGCCCGAAGTGATGCAGGTCTCAGATGTTTACCACTTCGGTGAAACCCACGAGCACGGGTATGGTGCTGACAAACCTAGAAACATAATCGGGGGCAAAAAAATAAAACAAGACCAAAACTAATTTCTGTTCTCCTGCTCTCCTTTTGTGATTTTCTTCTTTTATTTATTTAAAAAACAGCTTTTTCTTTGTTTAGTATATTTTTTTAACAATGAAAAAGGATACTTATTTTACAGAGTGCACTAATTGCGCCCCTTAACATTGCCTGGATCCGCTGATCGTGGGTTTTAATACAAGATTCGACCCAAATACTATCCTTGTTTGTAAGCATTACAACCATGCTCGTTGGTGTCACTGAAGTGGTAGACATCGAATAAATGCATCACTCGCAGATGAAGCTGATAAGCCATGATGTACCCGAAATAAGCGGCATTTAAGTTACCTCACCTTACTCACTCACTCGCATACAAACTGTACATTAGGATGCTGGCACATGTCGTTGGAGAAAATCTGTTAAATTCATTGCATTTGTATGAGTGAGTGAATGTTGTTGCATGCCGCAGATACATGAAGGTCTTCAGCAACCCATGCTTGCCGTAAAAGGTGACTATGCTTGTTGTAAGAGAGGCGACTAACGGGATCGGGTGGTCAGGTTCGCTGACTTGGTTGATGCATGTCATCGTATCCTGATTGCGTGGATCGATGCTCATGATAACAATCACTGGATTGTCTGGTCCAGACTTGATTATTTACAGACCGCCGTCATGCAGCTGGAATTTTGCTGAGTGCGGCGTTAACAACAAACAAACAAACAAAAGTTACATGACTGCAACCTTTAACTGATCGCCCGCCGTGATATTGCTGGAATATTGCTAAAAGCGGCGTCAAACCATACTCACTCACTGACTTGAACTGATCGAACAAGGTGAGGTGAAATAGGGTTCAACGTCACGTCCAAGATTATTGCACTTATATAGCGACGTGCATGCGCGTGTGTGTGTGTAGCTGATTGTACTAGTCCGGACTGATGCCGATTTATAGAGCTAGCCCAATGAGATACCATGCCGCAGTTTAACATGAATACCCCACGCAGACCCAGTATACTGACTCCGAGCCGACCAGTCCTTGTTTTAGTCCCTTAATGCCGAGCGCCAGGCAGGGTAACAACAAGTACCATCTTTTAACGTCGTTTGGTATAAGGCGGCCGGGATCGAACCCCTGACCTTTCGTTCTCCGGGCGGACGCTCTACCACTAGACCACGGAGGCGGTCTGATCGAAAATGGACCAGACAAACAGTTGTATGGCGAGCCGACAAAGTACGGTGACAAATAATCACCTTGATCAAACATTGTAACCAAATCCGATCTTGATACATGGGCGAATTGAGAATTGACTTCTCGTAATCCGTAAGGATAAGATTTATAGATGAACAACTTCTTTATTACAATTAGGAACGACGTTTCGATGTAGGTTCTAACACCGATGACTTGCTTGATAACGGTGTTAGAACCTACACCGAACCGTCGCTCCTAATTGTAATAATGTATTTGTTCATCCATAAATCTTATCCTTACTTAGTACTCTAACTTCTAAATGCCTTTCAAAGAAATTCTCCTCATCCATCATGTTCGACTCAAGAGCCGCAATTCTCCGTGCAGAGTAGTGGCCCTTAGGTGTGCCGGGATTCAATTATCGTGGGTTTGAATCCCAGATTTGCTTTGGTTTTATCTTTGGTTTGTCAGCATCATACACGTGGCTTTAAAAAAAGTGGTTATCGATAACGAACTGCGTCAAATTCGTCTTCATTCCCACATTAATCTGAGACATTAAGGAGTATAACGGAAATACTGTTCACAGTGACGCACTCACTCGCAAAGTATACTTTTCAAGGTTTGATTATTCTAAGCAAGACATTACTGCCCATATAAGAAAATGAGTGAGTTTTGTTTAATGCCGCTTTGAACAGTATTTCAGTTGTACCACGTGTCAGTTTGATGTTTAAGCAGGTTTTTGGTCACGCTATTGACACCCACGAGCATGGGTATTGTGCTAGCAAACCTATAAACAAAATCAAGGCGAATTTTGGATTCGAACACCCGACCATAGGTTACTGGCCTAAGGGACGCAACTCTGCACAGAGAAATCTGGCACCTTAGATATGCCCCAAGAGAAGTATATACACGTGTTTATCAAGATGATATTTCGACCGATTTTTATATAGAAAAATACAGTTAACACCACAGTTTCCCCATGTAGATCCCCAGCTAACCTTCCTGCACTTTCTCTACATCTACCCACTGATACACATGTTGGTTGCTCAGCTGACATTATCCTAACTGGATAGCGGAAAAGAAAAATGCATTTGTGCGAAACAACACGCCTATACATTGTTTACATACCCACGCCTGAATCTTAAAGAATTATGTGGCTAATAAGATGTTGAAACAAGCTTGGGTGTGAAAATTGTACAAAGTAAGAGAAAGGGAGCAAAATGTATTTGTCAGCAAGCTTCCAAATGTCACCGAGTTAGTTCCCGGAGCACCCTACACGCCACTGGCATACACGGGTTCCCCTTTAAGAGCCCGTCTTCTCTGACGTCCGCGTGTTTGCGCTCGCCTCAGAGGTATTTGATTCTAAGCCCTTCAAAGAGGCGACAGGAGGCGTGGCACTGGCGTTTGTTTAGTTAACTGCCTTTGAAGTTGCCCGCCCCGAGTGTCGCAGCTCAGCACATTAACGCTCGGATCAGTCCATCCCTGCTCTACAGGGGTGGTGATACATTTGAACTCGTCCTGTTTACATATCGTGTGTGTAATTATGTGATGACAATCTCTAAGTCACTGGAGCAGAGGAATGTCACGGTGGCCGCTACCGTAGGGTACAGGCGGACAGTGGAGGGATAGACAGCCTTGTATTGGTAACACATTCTGTACCGCTTACGGATGCTACGAGTAGGCAAACACCGAGAACTTCCTCAAGACCGGTGGATGTACATGTTTACAGCAGATACAAACAGGGGATGGTTATGTATAGTGATAATCAAAATTAACATTAAAACGCCCACTAGAAAAGTGAAAAGTGAAAATTAAAATGCCAAAAATGATTTGAAAAGTTAAATTGTGATTTATGTCACTTCGAAGAACTTTTCAGTTATATTAATTAGTATGTAAACTTAAAGTATAGTCAATAAATATTTACGCCGATATTTAACTCTTACTGTTCCATCAGTGCAACATCGTGAAATCGGCATTAGGTATCAACACCTATCCCTGTGTAAGTACAGCCCAGCTGTACTTCTGACGTATAAACATATAATGTCAGTTATCAGTATTTCATACAGAAAACGATTGTAAACTTTCCATGCAATTCAAATCAGATTACAAAGCATGCGCATTCCAAGCAAAAAGAATTTGACATAATAAAATAGAAATATTATTTATTTTGTTACATGTCGCCTCATACATTACAAAACAAACAGACCAAGCAAACAAAAACAAACATATCGGTGCACATTGAAAAACATAACACTGGCTCTAATGACGTCATAAATTATAATTAATGCTACTGTAAAGATCGTAATGGTCAATCAAAATACATTTCAAATTCAGAGACAAGTCTTTGAATGACATTTAGAAGTGATGCACATAAGGAAGATAATTTTGGGATGTGAACTTCTTTCGTATGAGGATCACAAAGTTTCGGGGTATAATAGATGAAGGAGTAAGTAGGTACTCCGAAGTTGTGTTCCTCATAATAAAGAAGTTGACATCCATAAATTCTCTTCCTTAAATCCAGAGACGTTTGTATAATGTTATCCTTCAGTCTCCCCATTTTAACGATCATTCATTTAGTCTGTGAAAAGTTGTGGAACCTAACGGAACCTGATACACGTTCGTGTTTTAAGTTGTGTTTACAAGCAATGTGATAGATCCTTAAAAGAAAACACATTTTTTCTTGTACGTTTGCCAAACTTTCACTCCTGTGAAGTAAAGATGGCTTAGTTAGCTCGCCGTTTTAGTCAACCCTGAAATCAGGCACATAAACATATAATGCGCTTTGACATTTCAGGTTTAACTACTTCACTGCATTTTTCCTACTGAGGGAAATAGCAAGCAAATGTTACAAAAATATACACGTATTGGCATATTTGGAGGCTCAGCCTATGTACCTCCGGTAATGTTAGATCCCGTGCCATGCCGGCAATGAAGGCGTACTACGTATGTTGAAGTACTCGGAGTACATTGACCTTCTACATTTAACATTGCATGGTACATAAATCCATAATTTTATTATTTTCGCGACATCATCAAAACGGAGGCGAATTCGTTGAAATTTTGGACTAATTCTAACAAAATACATCATCGAAGTATATGATGAGGAAATGTTTTAGAGACACCGGTTTGTAATAGGTGGTAGCTTTTGATCAACACGGATCATGTACATTAATTCGTCAGTACTTGCTGGTGGGTTTTATGAACTGTTTCGCTGTAGGGCCTAAACTGTCGCGCCAAAAAAGAAGTGTACACCATATTTGATGGTTGCTAAAAATGAACATACAAGAAATGGTTATTCGATGGTGATGTATTTGATGCGGCTATCACTGTTGTGTTTGGACCTTAAGGTTGCAGTGTTTCTGCGACTTTTTTTAACCGAATTATCAAATATAATTTTTCATGTGTATACTTTCTTTAGTCCAAGAGTTAAGAATAAAACTTGTTAAAAATATCACACAGAGCGAGCTTATTATCTCTATAAGTTAAACCAGGGAGACTAAAAAAAACTATATCGTCCATATAGACTCCCTGCTTAAACGACTTATATATAGTACTTGTGATCCTCGATACCTTTTGATAACTTTGTCATGTGTTATATAAGACTCCCTCATATAAGATGAGTTACAGACACCTCTCATTACCGTATCAATCTTAAATGTCATGCTAAACTGTATCACAAAGTGAGATTCGTTAATCATAAACAATCCGTTGTGGTCCAATGGTTTGTCATTCAAGCATGTTAATAGACTGTCTGTGTTAACGGGCAATACACTCTGAAACATTTACTCTTGGTTTTCCTCTAATTACTGAGACATTCCATGAACCTACATTCAAAGATAATTATTTACCCACCAACTTTTACAATGCCAATCAAACGATTGATTAATCTAACACATCTCTGGAAGTACTTGGGATATGTGTGTGTGTATCCTATGTGTATATTTGTATCCGTTGCATGTGAATTGTATCTAACGAATTTTCTAATTTCATTTTTTACTTGTTTATTTTTACCAAATCAGCTTTAAAACCGATGAAAATGAATCATGCACGTGTTTAAAACATAAAGGTTTGTGTGTCATCGTTTAGACTTAATATTTTTTCACTATTGATCAATATAGTTTACAAAACAGTAATCAGCAGTACCGATTGCCTTTGCTAGTGGTCCTGTAACAGTATGGCGTCTACATTTCTAAATTGCCTAGCTACTTAAGAGTATTACATTGGTTTCAGATATGTAAAGACATATTTTGCTTACAACAAAGCTTTTCAATCAAAGTTGCACTGTCACAGTTACGATAGGTCATTCCAGAAGTGTTATGGTAGACATATAGAGGCTATCTCATGCTGTGTCCCTTATTTTGAGTTTTCACACCTCCCTACTCATTGGCGCTTGCTTCTTTAATGAAAATTGTGAGTGACGAGTGCTACCGGTTGAGCGGGATATGCTTACCCCTTTCTGATGTCATCACTGATGTTAAGTGATCCATTCAATAATTTGCATCATTAATGTGTCTTTTACGCTCTACGGAATCTGTTTGGGCAGATATTCGCGACTGATTATTCTAAGGCGGTTTTTTTAAAATTCGTTTTATTTTGAAAATGCTCCATCTTACTAAACTATATTTTCATCAACATATTGTCATAATTTCACAAATGGTTACAAGAACTGGTGGTGATATGATTACTATCAATTTTAGTGTTATAATTATATTCCGTTGAGAATATGTCTTCGATTGAGTGGTTGATAATTTTTTTTAAATTCAAGATCATGTAAATATTTAGGGAAAACTGCAGCATATTTGCTTGAGGATCGTTTGGATAACGGGACATTATAAATATCTGTCTCACGGAAAATAAGCAAAACACTCATAGTCCCCAAAACGTGATAGTTTGCCTTGCGTTTAACTGAATATTTGAAACGTCTTCAACATGATGGAATGTTCGTTGAAGGAAGAAGAGATACAGAGAAGTATACACAAAAATGCTTCTGGAAATATTCCATTTGTGTTTAGACTATACACTCAAAGAATAGGGACGAGCCTTTGTGACACAAACGATTTGTTTAAATCAATAGATGTTTTGTTATTTATTCTGGACCAGGTCGGAATGTTGTTCATAACTTTATATATTCCATTTGGGAAATAATCTTATTAATAATAATTAATTTTAATTCGATGTTTAATAGTTAAAATATATTTACAAAATTTGAAAGTATGACATTTCAATATGGTAATGGTTTCTACTACTGCGGTCGGTGATAGTATTCAAGGGGGTGTTTTAAGCTTTGTATAATTACTATCATTATTATTGTTATTTCTATGATGGCAATAAGAAGAACGTGTATTTAGCACCAGAAACATGTTCAATGCACATATTACCCAGGTCCACGTATCATTTAGCATTATATTAATTAAATATTCATTTTTTATGCAAGTATAATATTCGATTAACAAACAAAATACTAATGTATAAGTGTTACTACCCCAGGAGAAGAGATATTCTTCATGTGCACTCTGTCACTGTTAAGTAATGCATATTAGTATGTCATATATAGTTGCCGAAGTACAGTTATCCACAGCGTAGACTAACACTTAGTCAATGAAAACATGTCTTTAAAATATTTATTTTCGAAAGAACCTTTCCTCTTCTACTGTTTTCATATGTGGATGTTGAATCAAGCAAACTAGACTTAGTTAGTTTGATCTAGACTTGCCCCTGACTTTTACTAAAAATACCTAAAATTCGAAAGTCATGGTGCAGGACTACCCCACGGGGTTAACTAAACTAGTTCTATAAAGTAACCATCAAGCCTCTTAGTTTAACGGGCTAAAAAGGTTATGTGCTGGAGCTAATGGGGTGATTATGACTAATTTCAGCCCCAGAAATAAAGTTATCTTAATTAAAAACATATCTAAAAAAAAGAATCCTAATGGAACCCACAACAATGCTTCATGTGGCAATGTAGACTTGCCAAATCATTCTAGACTTACTTGGATTCCTTTAAACGTATTATCTGGGAGAAAGACTAAAAGTGATTGTTTCTTAAAGAAATATGTTCTAGTGTCTGTATAAGAGAGACTAGAAGGCATAGTGTACAAGATAAGCTCTCTCTCTCTCTCTCTCTCTCTCTCTCTCTCTCTCTCTCCCTCTCTCTCTCTCTCTCTCTCTCTCCCTCTCTCTTCATCAAACGAGTGAGTGAGTGAGTATGGTTTTACGCCGTTTTTAGCAACATTCCAGCAATATCATGGCGGGGGACACCAGAAATAGGCTTTACACATTGTACCCATATGGGGAATCGAGCTCGGGTGTTCGGTGTGACAAGCAAACACTTTAACCACTAGGCTACCCCACCGCTCCTTCATCAAACGGGAAATAGATATGTGTAATTCAAATGAATTGTTCAATAAATATAACAAGAAGGAGATTATTACAGAAAAGGCTGCGCTGAATTATACATGACAAGACCAACCAAATACCTTCATCTACTTTCCTTCATCTACAAACGAGAAGTAGCAGGAGAAACTCCACACCTGTGATACGGTCATTAACCAGGTGTGTCATTTTATCACTCGCTAATCCCGGGTATTGCATATACGACGGTTGTGTTGGAAATATATCGAATTTTCACCTATACTTTTGATCGAGGTACCGTCAATCCCGTGACAATGCGTTACAAGCATACCCAAGTCAGTACCTCACACATATAACTCAACATGCCGACATCGCGGGGCCTTGCCTACCCAAGACTTAATTTGTGTGTCTTTGTTGTCGCTGCCTTTGATGTGTAGCGGACGTGCGGGCTCGCTGTTTGGACAGCTCATCGAAGGTATTAGATAGGGTACAGGCTATGTGTGGCCTGTAGGGTGGGGGAGGGGAGAGGGAGGGGCAGGGTTGGCGACACAGCCAGGATAATTTGTGAATGAGGTTTAGAATTAGCATGGGAATCAGCTTGACAACTTTATATTGAGTTAAGTCGCTTATCACAACAGTAGCGTTGTCTGGTCGTTACTTGGGCCTTGCCCGAGGGGCCGGTTTGGTCGGGGCCAGTTACTGAGCCCTGTGGGCGTTAAGGAAGCGCTCTCATAGCGCACTGTTTGATGAAACCCCCGCCTTGCTATTATGACATCGACAAATTGGCTAAATTTGGCCAAGGCTACGAGGAAACAGCTACATTACAATACTCTTTTCTGAATATCTGTTCGAATGTGGGATGGAATTTGATGTTTCCGGCAAGAATGTTATGTAATTATTGAAGGGTTACATAATCGCAATTGCAATACTGATATTTGACTTAGGCCATAGGCTGGATCTAAGCTGGACCAAAGGTGAGAAATTAAATAATCATCATATTTAGGCGTTACTGTTATACAATCATATAACGGTAATTGATCCATAACTTTTGATTTTTATGATATGAGGATCACCATCTCATCTGAGGCTGTTTGTTTAAGACACGTTAAAAATTGGAAAAACTCCGTATTTGAATTTAATTTGACATAATTACGGTCTTGTGCTAATAACTCACTCGAACACACTATGTTTTCGGGGGCGGTGGGTTGGCCGTCATGTCATGCCGAGTGTTGATATATTTGATATCAAAAGACACGAGGGTGAGATTTTATTTATCATCCAATATCATTCTTCCAACTTTTTCAATTTGTAGACAGTAATAAGCAGTGTCTTAAGTGTAAAAAGTACTGCTAACAGCTTCAGTAGCAGAGCCATTAGTCATTTGATTGTGACGTCATGGTAACCAGTGACGTCACAATGGTCTGCAAAGCATTGTGATGTAATTTCATTGCAGCGATATCTACAGTGTAGATATCGCTAGATCTCATCCAAGCGATATCTCCTGTGGGAGCCAGTTTTAGATGATAAATTGCACTCACACATCACTTTTCGAAAAGACAGCGTTCGATAATTTCAATTGATGTTTGTTTATCACATAATGCTTCTAAAAGTATTTTTTGTCTTAACCTGCATCACTTCGGGATTTCCTCCCACATCAAACGGACACGTGGGTGATGTAACTGGAATAGTGTTCAAAGCGACGTCTAACCCAATTCACTCACTCACTCTACAGCTTTAAAGCTATGTATCGATAGACATAAATCGATAATAATTGTTTCACATATCAATCATATCAAAACGGTTATACAACTTTAAGGAGTAAGCATGCCATTTGGGAAATGTCCCTAATCATATAACAACGTTAAACATGGAAGCGCGGGAAAGTAGCACTGAGGTTACGAGAACCGGCAAGTCGATACTAATCGCACGTAACGAACTCTTCCGATTGTCGTCGATTTTAGCCGAATTAATGCTGAATGAAGCAGGAAAGCTGCTATCAGTGAATGAACTACGGACGTTATTACTAAGTTATCCCAATTTGGTGGGAGCCGCCATGTATTGTGAGATAATTACACGAGTGTTTGATGCGCGGACCCGCCAAGGGCTGTGTATTTAACGCCATGACGTTATTGTCGATTGTATCAACTCCCTGCAGAGCCTTTGTGTGATTGTATCGGAATCCACTGAGAGAAGTCGGTGTGTGGAGTTCGTCTATTAGCATGTTTCTACGTCGTCGCTACTTCATCATAGCTCAATCACTGTTATCTAATGAGTAAATTAGCGTGAGCTACCGAACGCCAACAAAGCGGGAGCGCCCAACAAAGACGGGATTTAGCGCATTCCGGAGTCACGTGATGTCTCCCACCAATCACAAACCAGTACCGTCGGCTCGGTCCCTTTGAAGTGTAAATCCAATTATGCTAGTGTGTAAACTGGCTGCAAGGCGATTACAGTCCCGCCTTCGCCTGCCCCTCAAATAACAAACCATAATCAGCCCTATTATGCGTGTCAACACACTCGCTCTAAGAAGCATATGGACTGAAAGGATTTAATTTCCTTTTAAACCACCCCGCTATTGATCGTAATTGGCTGGCGGCGAACATCAAAGGAAAAATATCGCGTTTTGATTGGAGGGCGGTAGATCAGAGCCGATACTCGCAGCACTAAGTGTGACCGCCTATTCACAGTGGAGTGAAGAAATTACACACATCGCACGACCATGGCCAGTTGAGGGAGGCAGGCAGTAGACTTTACAATACTGCGCTTGGAGGAGGTTGATACTATCGCATAACTATACAGTCTCCGGTATGGCGGCCGTCCTGCCTCGTCCCCATTCTTATCACATACAGGTAGGTACATCACAACGCCGAAGGTGATACACCTATCACTGGGATACTTATTGTATTTACGTGTGTTGGTGGTATGATATTAATGTACGTGTCCATGTCATCTGCCTCGAGTGCTCCTTGTATTGATAGAGGAGCACTTGATGGTCGAGAATAATTTTCCACTTAGATCGTTATCATCGATGTATTGATATACATGTTTAAGTGCTGTGATTGTTACTAGTAAAGCATGAAGCGTATATCGATATAACACATCTATCAGATGACACTAATTTATTGAAAATAATTCATAATTAAATAAGTATAAACTAGATGTAATCACACAACCCATAAAATTAATAATGCTTTCAAATTATATACATTGAATTGATCTACAAGGATATTAGATAAAAAAAACGATTTTTTTTCATGTTATTTAAGCCTTTATATCATATTGTTATAATGCAACTGTATGTACCTGTATTGGTTTATGAATATGCATACTAAGTATAATATCGCTCTGACAGTTACGTTTGAAACCAGTTATCCGCCTTACCTACATTATAGCTGACTATGCTGCTGGCCGTCTCGTCAGCTGCAGGAGACTCACAGCTGGGTGTGATATGTGTATGTAAGGGCTAAGCAATATGAACCAGTTGCTTGTGTCTCGATATATGGGTGCCAAGTAGTTGGTAAACCCTTTGTGTACTATTGGTATATTTGCTTATAGGTGGTAATGTAACTGTTTAACTAGTAATCATAATAAATAGACATGATTGTAAGCGTTTGCATTTTGTATAGTAAGAACCATTTCAATTAAACCGTCATGTTATAATGTGAACCACAAGCTATGATTAAAAAGTATATTTTGTATCGTTAAAATATAACTTTTAAAATTATTGTCATTGTTATCTTAGCCGGATAATACACATATATAATGTTATGACACTTGTAGTGACGTGATAATGCTGAATTTGCAAGTTCTCTAAGTCGGAATATAATATAATAATGATAATATAGCATATGTCACAAGTATTCCTATGTGTTTAGAACGGATGGGAAAGACAGATGCGATGACAGGGACAATGTACTCAACCCTTGCGGATGATTGAGATGAATTTACTTACCATAAACATACATACATGTACATAAAATATATATTAAGGGACATCTCGGTATTTGCTGTCAGTGTCATTTACACATCCCGATATTAAATCACTTTTTGACAAGACTGTATAAATGTATACAGTTTACAAAGTAACAGTTAGCATACATACTGGGCACGCACATGCTATTTTTAACGGGTAAACATGGATTGGAGCCTACCAAGTTCATGTCGTTCAGAAGCGTTCACCCTAAATTAATATATGGTATTTACAATATAACGTCTCAATTATGTCGAACAGCATCTGTATATTTAACCATGCCCAGTGTGTCATTATCCGATCGAGATAATGAAATTCTGTGGGACTGTTTGTTTAACATGTTGGGGGCTGGGCAAGTATTTGCTTTATGGTATGTCGTTATATTCAAACATAAGATGTTTGATATGTATTGTTAATAATGTTCATAAAGTATCAATAGAAATCATTAACGTGTCAATTTAAATAGTAAAGGTATAAAGTGGGCTTTATATAGATAACGTCGCGGATCAAAATTTGCAATGAATATATGTTTTCAGTGACGCTAAATATGCCCCCAAAAGTTTAATACACGCATGAAATCACGTTTCACACCTGCTTGTTACTTATTCAAACAGTTATATTCAGTATATTACTAAATAAAACTGTCCGTTCCTTAATCCTGAACAATGTACCAAAATATAAATATCCAAATAATGAATAAATAATATTAAAACAGTTTTAAAAGTTGTCAGACCCTTTTCTTGTGCTTACTCATTTTAAAATCCGATTAATGATTCAAGAAAATGTTTAAAACAAATAATTTTATTTAAATATAAATTTTAACTCATTTATCTCCATTTAAGCTCAGATAAGGAGGGGTTGATAATATTCCTGTCTGAGAGCATACCTTGAACATGGTCATTATAATATTTGGGTTACCATGCCCGGAAGGACATGGAGCATTACACCATTTCCTATGTAGTTAACCCAAGAGTGGATGTATAAACTGCCGAGCAAAAGAAAGTATATTCCCACGTTTGATGGTGTCTAGAAATGAAACAAACAAGAAACTGCTATTCGATGGTGATGTATTTGATACGGGTATAATAGTTGTGTTTAGGACCTTGAGTTTGAAGTGTTTCAGCGACTGTTTACAGCCAAGTAACATTGTGATAACGTTTGTAATTTGTTGGTCAAATTCAAAAATTCAATTTGGTTTATTAGTGTAAATGTGTACGTCCCAATTCGTTGTGGTTACGTTATATTCTGAAACCGCTGTATAACATGTAGCCCATCTGTTGCTGAGTACTTTCTACCATCGCAAAACACACACATTGTATTTCATTCTTCTTCTTCTTCTTCTTCTTCTTCTTCTTCTTCTTCTTCTTCTTCTTCTTCTTCGCCCAATTCCAAATCACACGGTAGAGACACGTGAACATAAACACGTTTCTGAAATGTGAATGAAAAAGCGTTATTTCGTCAAAATCGTTTTTCCCCTTTTACTATAATTGCAGTTGATAAGGTCGCATAAGCATGTCATTATTTCCTTTCGTTATATGTAAACATATTTTATGAGGACTTTGAACATCCAATGGACGAGCTTAAGTGTAGCGTTGTGCACAACGCGCTGAAATCTGATAAAACCTGCTTGGCAGTAATTGTTCGGTTTATGACTCCGATGAGAACTTGATATCTTGTCTCCAGACTGTGTCGCACTTAAAGGAAGCATCAAAGTATACAGATTTAAAAAAACGTGTAAGCATTTTTCTTAAATAAAATTGAAAGATGGAATATTTGCCGACATTTGAAAAGTTTAAAGTCCTTGCTGATCAGTGTAGGTAAGAACGTCCCCAGCAGCCATGACTTACTCCTATAACTATCAGGTCTTTGAAAGGCATTTAGATGTGATACACATAAGAAAGAGAATTTACGGATGTCAGCTTCTTTATTATGAGGAACACAACGTTTCGGAGTATATGCTTACTCCTTCATCAGGTGAATAAATGTCATGAGGCAGAGACCATGCCTGATCATGCCTGTTTGAAGAACAAAACCCAAAATTAGCTCCGTGTGTTTTGTTATACTAAATCGAAAAAAATATATATTAATTACAAATGAATTATCATGTTCAGTTTTCATTTCATCACTGGACGAATCAGTCGTTATCCCCAAAAAAGAGCTTTGACAGACACGACAAAAAAATGCAACACTTCCAAAGTCAATGTATGTTGTCTGACCGTGTTAAGTAGGTGCTAAAATATATAATCAGTATCTCCACTATGCTTTGTATGTAACTGTGAAGAGATATGTGTATTTACGTTAGTGCTTTCCGAAGCAGGTAAAGTAATGTTTTTACATACACCTTGCTCGCTGACATCTATGTACTAATGGATGTTTCACTTTATCGGCCATAAATTATAAGATCAAAAATAATAATGGCTTATTTTCTCATAGTAGACAACTAACACGAGCTTTTCATAATGATATATACTTTGTAATTAAAGTTGTTTATTTCAATTCTTTTTTGGAATGTTAGGTGAAAAACAGTATTTAGTTTACGTTATGCTTGCGGTATGACTATTTGTAAAGTGTCAACAGATTAACCACAGCAGGTATCATCTCACCACTCGTTATCATAGAACGCTATACTCCTGTATGTGACTTTATTTAACGTTATTGTCATCATAATAATTTGATAGTACAAAGAAGAAGATGTTTATTCGGTATCAAGGGCCACTTGGCCAAGAGTGCAATACATGAGATAAACATTTTGATTGTACAAAACCAGATATTAAAGCGTTATATACTGGTAGTATTTAGGTCAGCTTTATGCTTTGTTTGTTTGTTTGTTGTTTAACGCCGCACTCAGCAATATTCCAGCTATATGACGGGGGTCTGTAAATACTCGAGTCTGGACCAGACAATCCAGTGATTGACATCATGAGCATCGATCCACGCAATTGGGATCGATGACATGCATCAACCAAGTCAGCGAACCTGACCACCCAATCCCGTTAATCGCCTTTTATGGCAACACGGGTTGCTGAAGACCTATTCTACCCCGAATCTTCACGGGTATGCAATTAAGCGTCAAAACCCTTTTCATATCCAATATAGATCTCTGCATAAATAATATAATATAATTTATAATACGACATTTTTTTCAAAACCAATAAATGCCTGAGTACGACGTATGGTCGATAGGGAAAGGTGTTAGGCGTGTACATGGTATCACGTTAGTTTCAAGGACAGCTGTGACAGTCTCCTGTGACAGTAGTGACGGTCCCCTGTCACAGTTGTGCGTGACTTGTGACACCATGTACGTGTTAAGGATGCGCGAGGACCAGATACAACATCTTGTTAACAGTAAAACACCATGTACCCTACATGTTACTTGCGACAATGTAGTCCAAGCAAACCCGTCGTTGGTCACTATGAGGTAAAACATGACAACGTTCCTCAACCCAATCAACATGTAGGAAATGTGCATACAAAATGTCATCAGATGTGAAAAAGGGCGTGTAGCCACCCCCAGCCCTCATTCCCCTTTTTGGTCCGCCACTGATCACTCGATATTCTCGAGGAAACGAGATTTCACAGTATACAATAGATGTGAAGATCACAATATTTCACTGTGAGCTAAAATCATCACTACGTTTGTACCGAACTATGGATCACTCGATATGTTCGAGGGAATGAGATCACACTGTAGATATACAGGCCACAGGGAGACACGTGTTCAAATGAATTTTACTGTATCAATTATATGTATGTCATCGTCATAAAGTGGGAGTGAATCTTATTTTAAGCCAAAAAGAGGGAGGGAATTAAATTTTAATCCGGAAAGAGGAAGTGAATCTTGTTTTAATCCACGGTTAGAAATATTCCAACTTTAGCACCACGTCTTTAGATACTTGGTCTGTGCCAGGAAAACCAATGGTTGCTAGCATAAGCAATGAGCCATACGCTTGACACGTTGACACTCAGTCGACCAGGGGCCAGTTGCACAAAGCGATCTCAGCGCTAAGACTATCGTAAGCCTATGTTAGAGTATGGGAGTTACAATCATCTTAGCGCTAAGATAGCTTTGTGCAAGTGGGCCCTGGTCACCATTGTATCCATTCGATCCTCATAAGCCGGTTCTTAGGACATTCATGGGTTACTGGAGACCTCTTCTACTCCGGAACCCCTAAGGGATATATTATAAGATGTAAGGACTGATGTGATCAGTAATTTTAGTGTATCATGCTGATGTTGTCTCAACAGGACTGAATCAAAATATATAATTCACATCCATAATTTCCGCCGTCACATGAAGTGGTTTCCGCTTATATAATGTCGAGGGTGCTGCAGGACTGTATCGTATATATTGCCATCTTTGTATGCTGACGTCTGATTTTTTGTTTGTTCTAGGACCCCTGTGAACATCCGATGGCGATGTTGCCGTGTAACCGTCTCCGGTCGGGTCTCCACGACATCCACAAGCCCCTCCCTACCTTCCTACAGCTTCCGCCATCATGGACGACCTCCCATTGTCACACAGCACCGGTCTTCACGGATGTGACGTCACAGCACGTGCAGATCCAACATCCGGTGGCTACCATGAGCGGAAGTCTGCGAGCTCCGGCCCAGTCTCCCGTCACGTCACATCCTTTCAACTACGAACTCTACCAAGCCAGATTAATGCAACAGAACTTAATTGCTGCAGGACATACGTTTATTGCAACCCCACAAGTGACCATGGCGTCAGGACCCGTGTCTCCCCTCCCTCCCCCAACACCCTCCAACATCCCAAAACAGCTTTCCCCACCCCCTGCGTCTGAAGCGGAGATACCCTGGTGGAGTGTACAGACCCACACCCCGGGGCCAAACCTCTCCCCAGAAAGACTAGCAGTGTCATCGGGTCTTGTGTTTCATAGCTCCGAAATGCAAATGGCGTCTGTGCTACATGGGATGAAGACTGCGGGTGGAGTCGCTCCTACAAGACGTTGTCGTCGATGTCGCTGTCCAAACTGCCAGAACAGTGGCAACTCAGGCAACCCCGCCAAGAGGAAGCAACATATCTGTCACATACCCGGATGTGGGAAGGTGTACGGGAAGACATCCCACCTAAAGGCCCACCTGAGGTGGCACACGGGGGAACGCCCATTTGTGTGCAACTGGTTGTTCTGTGGTAAGAGTTTCACTCGGTCTGACGAGCTTCAGCGTCATCTGCGGACACACACAGGGGAGAAGAGGTTTGCTTGCCAGGAATGCGGAAAACGGTTCATGCGCAGTGACCACCTCAGCAAGCACGTGAAGACGCACGAGAACAAGCGCGTGAAGAGTACGTCGCGCGATGACGACGCCAGTGACGTTTCTGATGATGAAGACATTGACGTGGATGTGGAATCTGATTTTTCCTCGGACAATATAGAACTTGAGAGAGTGGATGAACAAATTACCTCCCTTGATTCCCCTGCATTGTAGAACCAGTACATGCATGGACATAAAAAGTGCTTGTTATTTCTTTTGGATTATTCGAAGTTAACCAGTGCTGTTGAACATTTTGCTGAACTCATATCAGAATGCATTGAGACAATTGTCTTTTTTCTGAAAACACCTAGTACTGTTTCATAAACACAGATGTTCTATGCAATCTTGCATATCAAATATATCTTTAAGCAAATGTGTAATCTTGGCTGTTATACATTTGCAATGCGTACAGTTACGTACCGTTAGTCATGAAAGCCCGCTTCCCGAACGGTTGCTGTTGAAAAAACATAACTCAAAGAACATGACTACGTATTAATAGCTTAACCCAAGTGTAATAATCCGAATTATGTCACCAAGAACGGCACTACCGGATTAACGTGATTTAATGTATTGTATATGCATCAGTATTTACAGATGGAGGATGTTCCCGATGGTTTCTTATTAAATATGATAACGAAATGTTTGTTAAATTACATAGATGGATATTTTACACTAGCATTCCAGATACGCACGTTGACTGGTGCACTGTTGACTACGGCACCCCCAGTTCTGTGGTGTTATTCGTATGCATTAGTTGTTACAGGTTTCTACGCTTGTTGGTGTTTGTAACATTGATCTCAGTTTGTACAGTGAAAGCAACGTATATTACATCATAAAAGAATAAAATCATATTGTCGAATATAATTTTGCTGTTCTGTTATTAGACTACGTCTTGTCTCTAATATAAAAATATTATACAGAAAATAATTCTTAAATTATGTTCATAAAATATAATTAATGGAGCCGAGAGACTTCTTTTTTTAGAAATTGTAGTAATCTAGACTTTCCAACTAGTATAGATAAGGATAAGATAGTTGGGAGAACTTTATTACATTTAGGAGCGACGTTTCGATATAGGTATATATGCTTGTCAACAATACTACGTACATCACTTGCTTGATAACGGTGTAAGAGCCTACACCGAAACGTCGCTCCTAATTGTAATAAAAAAAAGTAGTTCATCAATATATATATTTTTTAATTTGAAGTTTACACGATATACGGCTTTTCCATTAGACGAGAGGTCGGCCACATGACCGCGAAATCGACGTCCATAAGTGTATGAATGACACAATTTGACGTTCATACGTTTTTCACGAGACTGTGTTCTTGAAATGACGTAAACACTGACGGACTACTTCCACATTCCTGGGGAAACCCCTGGGATTTCCCTAGCACGAAAACATACATAAGCATTATTTCTGATCATTTAGAACCTTTAATCTTGGTCTCAGCATTTCAGTATACATTGAGAAACGTAAGAGAGCTTGACTGCATGATTGTTCGCGAATTCCCTCGCTACGGCCCATCCTAATGAACAAACGAAAAAATGCACATCCAAACTATCGTCAGTATCGACTCGATCCGCGCCTAGGCTGACATTGATCGTCTCCAGCAATCTATGAATTTACCTTTGTGTCTGTTTGACGCATCTTTATTCACCTTTCAATGATCGGCCATTTGTTCGCAAGCTCCGACGTTCATACAGTTTGGCCCTCACTCAATGAAGGTTCATACTCCAATGAACTCACACAAAGTGAAGGTCAATTCTTAAAACTTATCCTTACTTAGTACTCTCAATGTCTCTCAAAGAAACTATATATTATAGATATATCAAGCCTGAAGTGATGCATGCCACACACGTGTAACACTTTGGTGAAGTCCTAGTGCACGGGTATTGACAAACCAAGAAACCAGCATGCATCTTGGATCGAACTCGCGTCCATAAGTTTCTGACTCACCTAACGGCGATCTGTGGACGGTGATTTGCGAGGCCGGTGACGCCGGTGACGACTTGGCCATGCGTGCCTCCTATGCACTTAGGACTAGACAGCCATCTTCGACTATCCAATATATTCTATCTACCCTATCAGTAACGTCGCACAGTTCCTCTCGCTCATGAGAGCAATTTGACTGGTCGCTTATGTTTAGCCTGTAATTCGAATCGGGTTCAAAACGAAGCCTGGGTGGTGCGTCCAGGTTTATCATAATAGAGATATAATATACTTGAGCCATCGCAACCTTCATCTTTCATCTGGTTGCCAGTTACGTGTTTCATAGTTTGGTCGAAACAGATGTTTCTAAACTTGTACTGGAACAAAGACAAAATTGAATTCGTACATTGTACTCCTGTGAAAATCAATTATTCTAATACCCCCTAGCCCTAGCTCTTTCGTTGCATAGATCTGATATGTTTGCAATGCAAACTTAGTTCCTTCTATATTTGTAGGACCCCTGTTTCTTTTGTTTATCGTTATATGATACTGCCTTGTGTCAAGCTCGGCAATGGGTGAAGAAATTTAGAATACCTGCTTACCAAATGTTATTGACCTGTTGAGAGTTTTATTACAAAACCAGACGGGATCGGGTGGTCAGGCTCGCTGACTTTGTTGATGCATGTCATTGTATCCCAGTTGCGTGAATCGATGCTCGTGATATCAATCACTGGTTTGTCTGGTCCAGACTCGATTATTTACAGACCGCCGTCATATAGCTGGAATATTGCCGAGTGCGGCGTTAAACAACCAACCAACCAACCAACCAACCAACCGACAAAACCAGATCCTTCCAGTTTGGGACATTTTCTACGAACTGCTCTTGGGTAATTTCAGGTCCTGACCTTTGATGATTAATTTAGATATTTAAGAAAAATGGGACCGAATAAATGCAGCCATGGTTAAAACACAGCGCCCTACATAATGGCCTTCAGTGTGATGTTCAGGTTACTGTAATCACCATGAAAACAGCGGCATCACAGAGGGTGTGTCGTAAGAGGCGACTAACGGGATCGGGTGGTCAGGCTCGCTGACTTGGTTGATGCATGTCATCGTATCCCAGTTGCCTAGATCGAAGCTCATGATGTCAATCACTATATTGCCTGGTCCAGACTCGATTATTTACAGACCTCCGTCGTATTGCTGGAATATTGCTGAGTTCGGCGTTTAACAACAAATAAACAAACCATCGTTGAACGTCTTTTGGTATGACGCAGTCAGAGATCGAACCAGTGACCTTCCGCTCTCCGGGCAGACGCTCTAGCCACTACGCCACAGAGGCGGTCAAGTCATATAATGATAATAATTATAAAAAATAGGCCATCTGTATTGCGCATATTTCCACACCACTCAGGGGCATGCTCAAAGCGCTATTATCACCCCGATCAGTGAATCAGTGTGCACTCAACAATCATTCTCAGCTCCCTGGCGAGTACACAACCCAAGCTGTCTGTTAGGCGCTAGAAGGTTAACAACCACATTGCCATCTCATCCAGCCGGGTACCCATTCACTGGAACAGAGGCACATTTTGAACAAAGTCACTTGCCCGAGGCGACACCACATGTGTTACATGTGTTTCTGTGATGGGCAGTGCCAAAGCCCTGGAAACTTTCAGGAACCAAGCTGCCTCAACGCTGATATAAACTCGTGTGCCACTGAAACCAGTGCTTTCTTCAAAGGAAGTCACTGACCCGATTTGTGATTCCGCAACTTCAGTCGTTCACAGATGATCTCTGCCAAGAATTTCTCATCCTCTTCGTGTAAGCACGAGGTTGCAGAATTCATGAAAAAACTACCACCTGAACTTAGTGATCAGAGTGTTATTGCACTTTTTATACCACTAACAGCTCTCATTTCCTCAACAATGCAGGATACATGTGATATGGGGATGTGGCACTCTGATCTGATTATTTCTCAAAGTGGTAATAAACTAAAAACCAATTGTCCAAGCAAGACATGTATGTCTAAACTGCAGGACAAAAGAAAGTATACACCCATGTTTGATGGTGGCTAAACATGAAACAAGAAATGGTTATTCGATGGGGTATCATAGTTGTGTTTTGGACCTTACGTCTGATAATGTTAGTAATGTCTTGGTCAAATCTAATTTGTAAGTGTATACTTACTTTTGCCCGGCTGTGTACTTCAGCCTATGTTAGAATGCCCATATTCAAACAACAGAGAAGATTACTAGCGTCACTTACATGTGGAAACCTGCCTCTCAACACTGCACGAAGCTGAAACATGACGTCAATTACACCGTTAAGTGAAAGACTGTGCATCATGTGGTAACTAATGCTAAGAATGCCATGATCCATTTTCGTGTAAAATGTTCATTCTACAATGAGCTAAGAGACAGATTTTTTTAAATGTATTAAAATTGATGATGTTTTTTTTATAATATTAAACAATTTAGCAAAAAATATGGTTTAAGAACACTGACAGAATCCAATATGACACGTCAAGATGCATACAGCGATTCTGACTGGTCAACCAGAGGTTTCAAATCAAAATAACCAACTCTGATTGAAACAGCTGATTTGACGACCGCAGCGTCAGCTAATAATTATGGCTGCGCGTTCGGTTCCAAATTCTGTTCAGCGAGGTTGAGTCTTCAGGTAACCCAGCTCTAATAAATATCCCAAGCGTGCCTTTATTTGTTTTAAATGATGTTTTTTTTATATAAATATGTTTCATATATCTGCTTATACACCAAGTAAGGAGTCGTGGTTTAATTCATTAATTGTGATAAAGTGGCCCAATGACGAAAGCGTTGGCTGGTCGTTTTGAAGACATGGGTTCGATTTCCCACATGGGTAAAACGTTTGACGTCCATTCATGATGTCCCAATCGAAGTATGACATATTGGTAAACGCGGGCCAAACAAAACTCGTTCATGATCAATATAATCATTTTATCTTACAGGGACTGCCTCTTTCAGTAGTTTTCCTATATTAATGAGCTTTTCTGTATCGACATCTGTGGAAGATTGTTATACATATAGTCAATCCTCAAATTATATAACCAACGTATTATTTTTAAACGGATGCGTTGATATATCGGATAAGAAGTCAAAATACATTGACAAAGAACCCTAGCCGAAGTAGCCATTTTCACTTACACGACGCGACTGATTTACAGATTCGCGTTGGTGGAATATCAATATATGGACGCCAAAGTAGTGAGATTGTGGTAACCGCGTGCCTTTCGTTGCCTTGATGTTATTGTATTGCTAATGGCATTTAGTTAGCAATAAGGGGCGGACGAGTGGCCTAGTGGTAAAAGTGTTCAGTCATCACGCCGAAACCCCGAGCTCGATTATCACATGGGTACAATGTGTGAAGCCCAATTCTGGTGGTCCCTGCCGTGGTATTGCTGGATCATTACTGAAAAAACGAAAACTCACTCACTAATTCACTCGTAAACAACAAGAACATTACTCACACAGTGTTCTTTGTTCCCTGTAGATTGCATAATTATTTAATATAGCGCATCCTGTTGGACCTCTGCTAATTCAACTATGGTATATAATGTCATGGTTCCTTGCATTCGAGTTAACAATGATAATGTTGTATTATGATCTGTGTCGACACTCAGTTTGTCAAGACATTTTCTGTTGTTCACTTGTTGGTTGGTTGGTTGGTTGTTTAACGCCGCACTCAGCAATATTCCAGCTATATGACGGCGGTCTGTAAATAATCGAGTCTGGACCAGACAATCCAGTGACTGATATCATAAGCATCGATCCACGCAATTGGGATCGATGACATGCATCAACCAAGTCAGCGAGATCGACCACCAGATCCCGTTAATCGCCTTTTACGACAAGCATAGTCACCTTTTACGGCAAGCATGGGTTGCTGAAGACCTATTCTACCCCGGAATCTTCACGGGTCTTGTACACTTGTATCAGTCCGGACTAATATAATGTACGCTGACATAGTTTTCTGACTCCGAGCCAAACAGCCCTATCGTCTTAATACCAAACGCCAAGCAAATGAGCCACCCGTGACACGAAGGCTGTACTACAAATGATTTTATTACATATTGGAATCTCTAAAAAAGTATGCTTGACCAAGGATTATCTGTATTGTTGTGCAGTGCACTGACTCCGAGCCGACCAGTCCTTGTTCAGCCCCTTCATACCAAACGCCAAGCAGGGTAACAACTATTACCAACTTTAACGTCTTTAGGTATGACGTAGCCGGAGATGGCACCAGCGACCTTCCGCTCTCCGGGCAGACGCTCTAGCCACTACGCCACAGAGGCGGTCCAGTCATATAATGATGCGCGCACATGAAAAAACCGCACTGTTTTCTATATGTTTCCATATAATTTGTAATTATTAATTTTCTGACCAAATCATTTTTTCACACACAAACTGAGATAGATAATGCATGAATTGTACAACGATTTCTGCTTTAACGGAGATTTCTTAAGAGTTTGGAAATGGTTTCGTCGCTTTTATTGAATTATTTGAGGTGCCTTTCAGGTGCTTCCCCCGCTTTTTTGTAGCATATACTACTCAACTAAAGTTAAGGACATCACAGATTAACTTTAGTAATATGAAAGAATCGGGTCGTCCTTAACTTTTGTGAGCAGTATATGATATACTACCACCAAAGAACCATACAGAGTTCCTGTTCCAGTTCTTCATCAGATATTGTGGTATCTTATACATTTTTTAACATGGCACCGGTGTCATGTCAGCTGTCCTAATAAAAGCGACAAAAGCATTTCCATGATCACAAGAAATCTCTACTTAAAGCAGAGTCCATTGTATGATTCCGATTATATCATGAGCATCTGTTTAAAGATCAGTATCAAATAGTTATGATACATGTGTTCGCGAAAAGGTTAAGCGGTAGCACTTGTCACAAACACACGCAAAGGCAAGTCAATCGTTTACCTGAAACACGGGACATATGGTACACGTTATAATAGGTAGTTGCATCGGTATAATTATGGTCACTGGTGCGTGAAATTTGTAAATGTCCACATGTCAACTGTGAAACGTTTTTGGAAGCTTTACTGATGCTTTGAAACGACGTTTGAGCAAGAGTCGAATGACGCTCTTTAAAATCATCTGTGAAAGATTAAACTTCAAAACATTAATAGATGTTCGGGATATAGACAAAACGAATAAGGGACGCTTAACATATCTCTAGATGTATATAAGGAAGAATGCTGGATACCTCAAGTACAACGAAGTTTGGTTGGAACACTGAACACAGGGGTAGTACAGTCTCGGCTAATTGTTAACGCTGGTTACCATTCCAGCGTGGCAGCAGAGCCCTCGTCATGGGAGACGTAGATATACCAAGAGCCTCGTCGCTTGTCAGTATACAAGCACAGAACAATGTTGAAATTTTATAATGAATAAACTGTTTTAAACTTCAGCGCTGGTTCCACTACATTCAATTTCTCCTTTAAAACGCTATTCCTTTCAGGGCAATGTCTTGAAAACAATTTTCCGTTAGAGTTTCGTCCTGATCGCTTTTGACAGAAACGGGGACCCAATGATTAGGTCAATATTTCGTGTCGTTTGAAATCCCCGAAAAGTCAGCTTGACATGTCCATTGCTTCTTCTCAAAGTATGCTCTGTTTATGAGAAGAACAAACTCCTGTTTAGCATACAAATCTTCCTCTGCCTATTCCTATACACACGACCATAAATCTAACACGAGATCAATACAGTGTCTGTGTTCATATAAGATCCCTTTCAACAACCTTTGTATAAATACGTTTGCTTGTAGGTCCGGCTATTTATTACATTACAAAGAATGCTTTTCTTGTGCGTCTGTCGAGCGATACTTAAATCTACTCTGAATTATTGCATCTATCACCTGGCCATTAAAGCAAATAAAGGTTTGTCCTATTTGGAATTGGATTAACTTAATCCATGATACACAAACGACTTAAGAATCCTTTGATGTACATTTCGTCAATTGCTGAACAGGGATATGAGCGACATTTAAACGAAACGATTTCTACACCTTTTCTTATCTTAAGCGATAAAAAATAATATTATTCGCAAAAACGGGATAGGTATTTCCTTATTTATACTCTTTTAATCTTATGTCCACGCACAACCTTGAAAATAATTCGAAATAATACCCTGACAAACAATGAACTACTTATATTGCAAACATTAGAATTATTACGTTTATACTTGTGTGTACACAATATAAACATGTCTAGTCAATAAAAGTAGGTATCTCAATAAAAAAAAATACCTCAAGTATTTTTTATTCATTTTGATCTCACACAAAGTTTGGACCTGGTTGCTTCCAAAACGAAATCGCTTACAGCTCCAATAGAGGAGAAAGACGAATGTTAACTTGATGGCTGGGCCGATTATTGTTCAGTTCACCTTAAACTGTCGTACCTCTAAAATAATTAATAAAACAATTTTATAGATCAAATAACAAATACATCGTAATTACCTTGTTTAATCAGGATAAGTACCCTGTTATTTCAAGTTTCACAAATCGTGGGACATTGTAAAAAAATATATTTATGTCAGTCATATTATACCTGAGGGACAGCAAGCGTTATAGACAAATAAAAATATAACGAAACCCTGTTTATCCGGACAATGCCCAATGAGATCCTCCATGGATATGGACATGGTCACAACCGCAGTTGTCCCGACGGGACGGGTCCGGATAAACTGGGTCTCATTGTGATATTCCCCAGTCAAACATCGTTGTATAATAAAATCCGCCAAACACGCCCTTCGCTAGGTTAGGCGTTACTAAAACAAATACGTAGAAAGCCATCAACAGGATGTATGTTTATATGTAAGTGGAGATAACGCGACGCGGATTTATACAAAGAGTGATGTTCTTTTAATAAAGTGTTGGAACACTTGTGGAGTAATCTCTGGGATTATTCCTATCTTCACACCTGCAGAACGCGGGCCACGTATCCCTTTGTTTGTTATCTCTAATTGTAAACTCTGGCCTTTCACCACCGCTAGACGATAGTCACGCGAGATAACGCGAGATGTGACAAATATCGCGAAAGATTAGTGCGACACATACTTAGAGAAATCATAAAATCTTAAAGTGTCAAGCCATCTTGTGCAATACGTTTTTAAAAAGTTATGTTTATTTTTGTCTGAGGTTAGATGGGTCACATAAGAATGGGACAACCGGACATTATTTACAGATAGAGCAGGATATGCTCACCATTTTCACGAACACCCGGTGCCAGTACTGATTTTCAGTGATACATTCATATACTTTTTTACCGCTGTGTTCTCATTAGCGCCCGATGGAATTTGTTTCGGTGGATAAAAGAGACTTTTTTTATTCCAAGGCGTTGACGTTTTATGTTTATAAATGAGACCGTGTTCTACAGAGATTCGTGGTAATTAACGGTTAATTGAAATAATATTGTCATGTCTGAAAAAGGATGCATTTAAAATGTGTACACATACACAGATAGATATGCAAATTAACATGACTATAAAATATCCTGGTTATTTGTCTGGAGCGTTTAACATTATAACAATATTTATTCCATTGCTATCATAATTATGTTATTCAGAATCATTCAATCTTTCGTTGATAAAAATACTGGTTTTAAAAGTCAGTCTTGACTTTGTTCAGACAATCCTATATGGAGAGGCAAGGACAATATATGCATTTCAGGGTACAGGAATTCATCGTGATTAAATAGTTTTGCATTTTCAAAATAAAGGTAGTGTAAGTTGTTGTGTGTGTGTGTGTGTGTGTGTGTGTGTGTGTCTTCCGTATAAGTCAAAATTTCAGAAATATTCTTCAAGAACAAACTTCTCATTTAGACCACCAATAAGGCCACTAACCCTTTAAGTGTTTCCTTCCTAAATAGTTTCATTCTAACAACGCCATGGAGGAACACTTTGATATGCTGTCCGGTCTTTGGGGGCCGTCACTCTCTGTACATGCGGTGAAGCCTCAACGCGGGATTTAGCATGACAATGTCGCTAGCGTACCAGTCATCCCGAACCACTTCAAATGAGCCATAGCTGAAAACCAAGCGGTAGCCCAGTCTGGTTCAGTCCGCGAAGAAGACGGCAACATGTTCACTGCACGTTCAGCACGAGCTGTGACGTCACACACGCCTTCCCGTGTGGTCCAATGTCGGAGGTTTGCAATATTTCAATAATCTTCCGCTGGTTAGGACACAGGCGAGTTTGTTAACAGTCTTTAAGGTTTACTGCGGTCGTTTGGAATTTATCCTTTAAATCCTTCGCCATCAAGCATTAATAAAGGCACATTGTACGCATGTCTGCGACTGGTCTGATCTTAGATCTAAGTCAACGTCACCCTTTCATCTCTAACAGTCGACCAACCCAAGATGTTGCCTCTTATTAACTGCGGCGAGATGTTGACTTAGCCAAGTCCACATTCTGTAAATGACAACTCGGGGAATATCCGCTCGAAACATCCCGATGCCGCGGATGATTGAGGGTCGACGAATCTTTAGGTTGACTTCGGGTTTGCGTAGCATGAGGAGAGCTGGAAGAGGCGCATGCGCACAACTGCCTGATACGGCTTCAATGGCCACGAGACTGGAATTTCAAGTGAAGGAGGGGGAATTTTGGCAAGTGAAAGTGTTTGACGGTAACATGAAAACAGAAGAATATTTCTTGGTGGGGAATGAAATGTTTAAATTAAAGCTAAAAATGTCTTCCTTGCTGAAAATTAACTTTGTTCATTCCAACGGTGTTGACGTTCATGTTGTTTACAATTTCTTTTGGATGCCACGAATGTCTCATATTTCTGGACTCTTGTCGAAAAAATACACGCGTGTCCGTGTCACTGGTAAATAAGGGTAATGCAATTATTGATGCATGCAGCGTGCATGCATACACCTTGAATGCAAGTATATACACCTTAAACATTATATGGTTTGGTTTGGTTTGTTTAACGCCGCACTCAGCAATATTACAGCCACATGACGGCGGTCTGTAAATAATCGAGTCTGGACCAGACAATCCAGTGATTGATATCATGAACATCGATCCACGCAACTGGGATACAATCACATGCATCAACAAAGTCAGCGAGCCTGACTACACGATCCCGTGAGTCGCCTCTTACGACAAGCATAGTCGCCTTTTACGTCAAGCATAGGCCCTGATGACCTATTCTACCCCGGATCTTAACGGGTCTTAAACACTGTAATATTCCATAACCAATAAGTCATTGCATATCCGAGCTGGGGTGTTTTGTGATCGTTCAGGGCAGGACATGCTAACACTCTGTGCGAACACCTGGTGTCACCAATGATTTTCAGTGATCCATTCATTTTAACTGCCGGTAAAAAGAAAATATAGACATGAATATTTGATTGACCAAACAATTGCAAACGTTATCAAAACGTCATTAGGCTGTAAACAGTCCCCGAAACACTGCAAACTTCCAAAGGTCCAAAATACAGCAATGAAACCCGTATGAAATACATCATCATCGAATAACTATGTATTGTTTCGTTTTTAGCCACATCAAACATGGGTGTATACTTTCTTTTGCCTGGCAGTTTAATTTTCAACGTTATTTTGTCCTTTACACCAAACGGAAGCTGTTCGGCAGATAATTGAGACTGGTTATTCTCTGGCATTGACGTTTTATATTTTACAGAAAATGCTTCGTTTACCTATCTATAAGAACAGACCGATGTTTCCTCCGTTATTCTCTACTATCATCGTACAAGCCAGACTGAAATATTTCTGGGCAATATACTGAATTAAGGTTATTATTATTAATTATTTCCCCCCAAAGCGGTGGATAATAAGTTTTCGCAAAATCCTACCCACATTCAATCCTCATCTGGCAATTTATTTTCTTTCTGTCTCGAACACCTGGTGTCGTCACTGATTTTCATCGATCCATTCCTATAATTTTCACCGATGGAATATGTTATGTTGGAAAATCGAGAATGGTTATTCTCTGGCGTTGAAGTTTCATATTCAAGAATAGAGGAAATTATATATTTTCGAAAAAGGTTAAGGAAACATTATCACAACCCTAACCCCATATGGCAATATATTCCTTTTCCTCCAAAAATAGGGGAAAAAAACCCTGCTACCAACCCAGCCCACTGTATATGTGACCGGATGTTGACCGTTCTCATTTTCATTGTTACCATCGACCTTCCCATCAATACGAAAATAAACAAAAGTGCACTCATATCTGGTCCAAATTGTGTATTTCCTTTATAAAACTGGTGTTCCTAACTTAAATGGTCGTCAACAAACGAAGGCGTTCATCCGGATGTTTATTTCACGTTGACAAGACAGCGAAGAAGACTTCAACGCTGGACACCCATAAGTCAGCGCAATCTGGACAACATTCACACACACAACGTCGCCTGTGTTAGTTAAACAGGGTGTATACCAACCCCACTCGTGCTTTCGTGGACAGGCTGGTCTTTTTGTAAAAAAAACGTCGGGATAATTAAACGCTTGGCACATTTCTGCAAGTCCTCATTACCAGTGTCTGCAGTCAAATCCTGCGTTTCCAAACGGCCATAGGTAATGGCAGCCGGTAACGTCTTCCCGTCTCTAACATTACGTCGAGTCGTGACTTCGGATCCCCATCAGGCCACTTTATGTTGACTTGTCCCGATTGCTTTACACTTAAGGTGACGGACCAAACCGATCAAATGCCAATTACATAAAGATCTGTCCAGGACGATTGCGCCTCTTCGGTTGGATCACTTGGCTGTGTTTGGTTAACCCGTTAATTTCGTTTTGATGAGTCGCGGTGCTTTGATTGACTTGTTGGCTTCGCACTTAGCAAAGAAGTGACACGGTGGCTTCTGTAACGTTTCGTCCGAGCCTTAACTGGGAACGCTCTGCAGTCACGTCAAGCAAGTGATTGATACCTGATTTGGGGACAGAATGCTTTGTGAATAACTTTTAGGAGTCAGGCTGTGTTAATTTAAACTTAAACGTGTGGTTATAAGGGTATAGTTTACACTTTTAATGCAATTGTATATAACAATCACGCCATATGACACGTTTTTAAGTTTACAATTTGTGCTTTATCGTGACGGTATTTATTGAATAATGAAGTTGGTTATTGGATTGCTTAAGTAAAATACAGATCGGGTAATAAAGCGTTTCACCTGATTCAAGTCAAGTTATATTTGCTGTCAAGGTCACATTGCCCACAATGCAAACACAGGATACATACAGAGAGACAGACATCGCACGCACGCGCACACACACACACACACACACACACACACACACATGTATGTATGTATGTATGTATGTATGTATGTATGTATGTATGTATGTATGTATGTATGTATGTATATGGATGGGTGGATGGATGAAGGATGGATGGATGGATGGATGGATGGATGGAGGATAGATGGATGGATGGATGGATGAAGGATGGATGGAGGATGGATGGATGATGATAGACAGATAGATAGATAGCATAGATAGATAGATAGATAGATAGATAGTATATCACCTGATTCGTGAAGTAATGTAGAAAGATCCTAGATCTGCTGAATTTCAAGTTGAATTGAGGTGTAGTGAACTAGGAAGCACTAAGGCATGTTTTATCGAGAATCAAAGAAAATCGAAACAGAATGACTTCTGCTTGTGTCAATGACACTGAAAATACAACGCAAATATTTACGTGAGACGAATACGGTATCTCACTAAAATAAGCATAACACTGGAAAAATTTGAAGTGTATCAGCATGGTCCTTAGAACTGTGTAGCGTGCAGAAGCTGTGTAGTCAAATCACAAGCATATCACTGCGCACTGACTGGCGGAATAATCTCCCTGTGTTACATCGCTGCTACTGATCGGGGCACTTCAAAGCAGACGACTGCGCTCACGTGCGTAGCTCCATACCGCCAGATACAGCCATGAATGGCTTTCGGAAAAAAGGCGGAAATCTTTAGAGTTTGTTTTGCAAAGAGCTCACGTTAGATCTCTCTCCAAACTGTAAAGTACAGCCCCGCAGTAAATTAGACAACTCCGCACTAAATGAGAGCCTCGTTTTGGCGCCTTTGAAGTGCCGGCGTAAGGCATGCGGGATAGGCCGGGGTTTTTTAACGTGGCTGTTAAAATTGCTCGGACGTGTTGGTAGAAAGAGCGGTGTGGAAGAAGGAATAGCTTTTATAATTATCACACATTCAACCATTTCGATGACTTTTTGGCAACAACTATTACATAAGTGTCAGACCGCCTTTCTAGTCCTCCGTCTGAGCTCGACATTAAAGCCGGCGTATTTTCCTCAATGAGCGGGAACAATATGGCGAGTTATCTCTAGTATAGCATCTTGGCCTGCGTGCCCCGACAAACAAACGCCGATTTGATACCCCAATGTTGCTTGATTTTCAGATTACCATGTTGGAATCATGTTGGTTTAGCTAACAACGGTCACTTTGTTCCTGGGTAGAAATAATTTGCTGTGGGCCCCTGGCGCCAATATTGCATAAGCCTGACAACACAGTAATCAGTCGCCATTAAAAGTCAGTAACGAACAAACGGTCCTTTACCTTGGTAATCCCCTGCACTCTATACTCGGGCTGGTCGTACAGATTAAGCTGAATTCGACACAGGTCCGAGAATGAGTCAGACATTGCTCTGAATCGCCCTTTACGTCATGCTTAAACAATCTATTTTTTAACTAGACTCACAGTCTGTCCCAGAATTACATTTTTCTCAGTTAAGAAATATATATCTACAAAATACAAAATAAAATTCAAATGGCGTCCAGAACAATGCTTAATTTTCACTTGACAAATCATTACAGACTTGAGTTGGTTTCCTTGTTTTAGTATGATCACGGACTTGTATATGGTTATATAGGTCCATGGTATGATCTAGGGTCTGGGAGATTAGTTTTTTACAAAGTTAATTTTTCGCGGAGAGCTATATTTCACATATTTGTGTTGATATGTTCTTCAGATTAATGACTTTTTAAAAATAATTACTTAATAAACAACACGTTCTCTGTTACGTTAGTCATAGGTACCAATTCAAAGTATTATGTCATAATATAGGTTTGTTCTTTAGTTGAACGCTTCAACCGCAACATAAACATAGTACAGTGATCGTACTTGAAATCTTAATTTAACTTTAACTATTTTAAGATGCGTCATCAATATGAATGAAAGCAACATGACGTACTGTCAATCAAGAGTCGATTGTACAACTCCGACTATATATCATGAGCAAGTGTTTATAAACCACTATCAAATAGTAATGATACCAGGTGTTCGCGAAAAGGTAAGCGTATCCTGCCCCACCTGTGGCACCCGTCACAAACACATGTAAAGGCAAGTCAATTGTTCACCTGAAAAAAACGTGGGAACATATGGGACAAGTCAAATAGGGAATTGCATCGGACATAATTTTTGTCACTGATGCGTCAAATTTGGAAATGTCCTCCACATGTATACCATTTAACGTTTTGAAAGCTTTACTGAGGCATTGAATGTTGTAACTTCAACGTACAACTTTATGGATAAACAACATCTAGTTTATTGGATACATCGACGTTTCGATGTAGATTCTTACACCGTTATCAAGCTAAAGTGACACGTGATGAGAGGTATATATGCATGACATGTGATACGCAGCATATACAACAACAGGTAATCGATAACATTGATGAAGCCAAATGTTCAGTGAGAATAACAAATAGCACACATGTAGTGAAGCACACGGGTAATGAAGCCAAATGTACAGTGAGAATAACAAATAGCACACAGGTAGTGAAGCACACAGGTAGTGAAGCACACTGGTAATGAAGCACACGGGTAGTGAAGCACAAGGGTAATGAAGCACACGGGTAATGAAGCACACGGGTAATGAAGCACACAGGTGGTGAAGCACACAGGTAGTGAAGCACACAGGTAGTGAAGCACACGGGTAATGAAGCACACGGGTAGTGAAGCACACGGGTAATGAAGCACACAGGTAGTGAAGCACACTGGTAATGAAGCACACGGGTAGTGAAGTATACGGGTAGTGAAGCACACGGGTAGTGAAGCACATTGGTAATGAAGCTCACAGGTAATGAAGCACATTGGTAGTGAAGCACACGGGTAGTGAAGCACACGGGTAATGAAGCACACGGGTAATGAAGCACACGGGTAATGAAGCACACAGGTAGTGAAGCACACGGGTAGTGAAGCACACGGGTAATGAAGCACACGGGTAGTGAAGCACACGGGTAGTGAAGCACACGGGTAATGAAGCACACGGGTAGTGAAGCACACGGGTAGTGAAGCACACGGGTAATGAAGCACATGGGTAATGAAGCACACGGGTAGTGAAGCACACGGGTAATGAAGCACACGGGTAATGAAGCACATGGGTAATGACGCACATGGGGAGTGAAGAACATGGGGAGTGAAGCCAGATGTACAGTGAGAATAAGCCTAATAACGTTTATATACCCTTTTTAATGTTTTTGTCAAATCCAATTATCAAGTAAGGATAAGATATATGGATGAACAACTTCTATATTACAATTAGGAGCCTAATTGTAATAAAGAAGTTGTTCGTCCATACATCTTACATCTTACTTAGTACTCCAACCTCTAAATGCCTCTCAAAGAAGTCCAATTTTTAGTGTATATTTTCTTTTGCCTGGCAATTTATCATCAATCATATCAAATACACAGTGACCATTGGTGAGGTGAGGTGAAATTGGGTTTAACGTCGCGTCCAAGATTATTGCACTTATATAGCGACGTGCATGCACGTGTATGTGTGTGTGTGGCTGCTTGTACTAGTCCGGACTGATGCCGATTTATAGTGCTAGCTTACTGAGATACCATGCCGCAGTTTAACATAATTACCCCACTCAGACACAGTATACTGACTCCGAGCCGACCAGTCCTTGTTTTAGCCCCTTAATGCCGAGCGCCAGACAGGGTAACAACAAGTACAATCTTTTAACGTCTTTTTGTATGACGCGGCCCGGGATCGAACCCCGGACCTTCTGCTCTCCGCAGTGACCATTGGAAGAAACGTGATGATCATATAGCCTTAAGAAGGACAAGGGGAATAGCCAAGGCATCATGAGTGAAGTAAAGTCTGTTTTCTTAAAGGTATGACCATTGAACCGATAACAGGGCAGAACAGATACTTGATACACCTGGACACGTGTTTCAAGACCACACCTTGAGCATTGTGTGATACCCGGAACGATGTCCAAGAACTTGTTATCAGTCAATCAATCTTCATATGTGCTCTAGATGCCACAGGTCTATAGTACATATCACAGAGGTGTTACATACAATTTTAACTATTCTTTACAAATTTGGTTCTGTATTACAAGGTTGTCAATGCAGCAGTCACATTCCCCGTGATAATAGACCCCAGTAGCCATGATTATCATGAACACTAAAATGGTTATCAATTGGTTATAATCAGTGTGTGAAATATTTTTTCAACAACACTAGCCAGACAACCAGATGGGTATTGTTTACGAGCCAGGTTTTGACCCCATCAAATACAAGGAGACATCTGGTAGCCCACAAAAAAAATTGTTTTAAGTTTCAATAACGTTCGAATTTCAAATTGAGTCAAGATCGGAAGGATTCATTCGGATACCATCGAGAAAAGTCGTCTTTTTCTTGTAAGCTGTTACAACTGATTAAAAAGCGGTCCTATTTTTCAAATGGACACTACTTTTTAGATGGGGAGGAAGATTTATATAGTGCAGCTCGTTAGATATAACTTTAGGCTAACCAGATCTAGAGTTTATTTTCACTATAGCCAGAAAGAAATGAACGACCGGGCAGAAGCTTATTACCTATACAAGTTACTATGTATATAGTGTATATAGTTTATATAGTGTATATAATGTATACTAGTATACTGCATATAATGTATATCCTGGTTGATGTGTGTAATATTTCCCCGACGAAACAGACTGAGTTAATAGTAGCTACGGAATGCTTGTACAGTATGGTATGCTACATAGAGCACGGAGACACTCACAATATTGCTGAAATTTTCCTATTTCACGCATCAGTGACCAAAATAACGTCTGATAAAATTTCCTTTTTTAATTTATACTGTGTGTTCCGGCGTTATTTTCAGACGAACTATTGACTTGCCTCTCCATGTGTTTGTGATGGTATCACCGGTAGGGCAGGATATAGTCGAAATCGTACAATGGATTCTGCTTCTATCAGATAAACGAAACTGATTATTCTCTGGCGTATATATTATATATTTATGATTATGGAAATGATATTGCCGTTCTGTATAGATGGGGTGTACACATGGGAAGCTTATTGACGACCTTATGTTTATTTGGGTCGTATTTGCTCGGAATGCCATACTGATTTAATCGTATTATGACATGAATTTATTTATGATTGTAGTACATTTACTGTTACAAATATACTGTGACAAACGGAATTATTGTAATATGCTCGCTGTGGTATATGTATTTATTGTGTAGAGAATATTTTGTATGCAACTTATACGTTTAATGTATGAAGTATGATGCTTGCGGTGATATATGCATTTATTGAGTATAATTGAGTATCATATTTAAATTATATATATTTGCTGCATATACTGTTATGTTTACCGTAAGAATGGGTTTATTGTATACTATATTATGCTTGCTGTGACACGTGGATTTATTTTATATAATTAATAATTTCAGTGGTACGTGCATTTACTGTGTATCGTATTAAGAGGTCCATCTGATTTAAGATAGACGAACCTCATAACTCATGTGTAAATATGTCACAGCGACATGGATCTATTGTACAAACTATGCACACAGAAACACGTGGGATTATTGTACATATTCTTAATTATTTTACTGTTACACGTGGATTTACTTTGTATAGTATAATCGGTCCATCTGGTTTAAGGTATACATAAACAATTTTGAAAACTTGCGTCTCCGAGAAAACAAATGATGAATGGACGAGATAATCCAGTGATTGACATCATGAGCATCGATCTACGCAATTAGATGGGTCTCATTACATCAAGACGTATAAACATACCATTTACCATAAGACAAGTTGGGGGCGGTCGCGTAGTCTAGTGATTAAAGCCCATTTCTGGTGTCCCCCGCCCTGATATTGCTGGAATATTGCTAAAAGCGGCGTAAAACCATACTCACTCACTCACTCACTAAGACAAGATGGGACCAATTTTAACATTCTTAACATCTAGCGTCACGTTTATGTTTGTTTGTTTGTTGTTTAACGCCGCTCTTAATATTCCAGCTATATGACGACGGTCGAGTCTGGACGAGACAATCCAGTGATTGATATCATGAGCATCGATCTACATAATTAGATATGCCTCATTATAGCATGTCGTTTATTTATTAATGTACATATAAGTCGCATTATATCATGACGTCCTTGCTTCAACAATTCACCTCATTATAACGCCCTCACATTAACCTAAGAACATGTCACGTTTCTCAACTTTTAAGCATCTCTCCATGTCACGCAAGCCCTTTTGGAAGTAATAAGATAAATCAGTTTCTCTTTTACTGCATTACCTGTTAAACCTTTAAAAATATACGATAACGTCGGCCCATACCTGCACATGCCACCGTCAGAAGGAGTTTCTGTAAGTATGTACACACATATCCCTCGTCAAAGGAGATGTTTACGAGAGCACGTGATCTCTAAGGCACAAACTTGGTATATCCTAAATAAATAACACCGTAATCCACGCTGATGCACAATAACTCGTGTGTGTTGAACAATGTGTTTGGGGTTGTCGTAGTATACTGTTGGCCACATAGGAATCAACGTGTGTTGCGTTTGTGTTACATGGCGTTATCTAAGCTCGCCGCATTGGTTGTCCGGTTTTGATAAATGCATACTTTGTAGTCAGCCCACAAAGGTTGTCGTCATGATGGTTTTAATAGTTAGACAATGTGTTTGAGGTTTAGTGTGCTGTTGGACACATAGGAATTTATGTGAGTTGTGTAAATTGTGCATGCTTATCTTACTCAGCGCTTTGGCTGTCCGGGTTTGATAAAATACATAGACATTATTATTCGAGAATATGTCATATGGTTTTACTTAACAAGTGTCAAAATTCTTGTTTTTCCCCGAGCGAGAGCGAGTGTAATAATTTCTTTATTACCCCTTACATGTATTTCTAAGTCGTTTTGAGCTCCCCATTAGAACAATGCACTGACCAAAGACCGACGTCTTAGAAAATCACAATTGTCGAATGACGTCAACAATCGTCAGATATGACAACGTTTCTAATGTGACGTCATTCCGACCCTTATGTCACAATAAAATTCGAATGACGTCACCAATGCCGCCCGAAAGAGTAAAACACTACACTTGTGATACTTGCACGAGCGCACATTGTAACCCTTTGGATAATAAATACTTAGTATTCAACCATCAAAGGTGTCTTTATAATAGTTTTAATAGTTGATGTGTTTGAGGGTAAGTGTGCATTGACACATTGGACACATTGGAATCAATTGTTTAAATTTTGACGTTCTCTTAGCTGGGTTGGTTGGTTGGTTGGTTGGTTTGTTGTGGTTTACGCCGCACTCAGCAATATTCCAGCTATATGACGGCGGTCTGTAAATAATCGAGTCTGGACCAGGCAATCCAGTGATTAATATCATGAGCATCGATCCACGCAATTGGGATCGATGACACCCATCAACCAAGTCAGCGAGCCTGACCACCCGATCCCGTTAGTCGCCTTTTACGACAAGCATAGTCGCCTTTTACGGCAAGCATGGGTTGCTGAAGACCTATTCTACCCCGGATCTTCACGGGTCCTCTTAGCTGGGCGCTTTGGCCGTCCGGTTGTAATGAACACACACTACGTATTGAAACCTCATAGTTTGTCTTCATAACGGTTTTAATAGTTGATCTATGTGTTTGAGGGTGAAGTGTTCTGGACACATTGAAATAAATGTGAGTTGTGTTAATTTTGAATGACGTCAGTAGTATAAAAGTAATACCTTCAGCTGAAGGTATTACTTTTATACTACTGACGTTATCTTTATTCGGCGCTTTGCGTAACCGGTTTTGATAAATACAAACTTTGTACTCAACCCAAAAAGGAATGACAATATTAATAGTTTGGTTGTGGCTGTATTTACAATTGACATCGACCGGGGCATAACGTTCAGTGATATGTAATCGGCATGCTACCCATTCATATTATGTTCACTGATAATTCGCCTTTTATGCCTTTTTCTGTAGACCGAAGACCCGGGATCGAATCCCCACATGGGTACAATGTGTGAAGTCCATTTCTGGTGTCCCCCAGGTGCTATTGCTGGAATATTGCTAAAAGCGGCGTAAAACCACACTCACGTACTCAAAGGAAAAGGAAAACACAAACATATATTTTATCTTGAATGTTTATAAATGAAATCGTGGCTTTTTCCAAAGGCACTTTCACGCGTGATGGACTTACACTCTGGTCCAGTGCCACGGTAAGAGTAAAAGAGCGGTTCGTTGAGATCAGTGTCTCAAATGCAAGACAGGTACCATACCTTCTTAGGGAATTCTTCATACTGAAAAGCAGTAGGTGAGTGAGGGAGCTTGGTTTAACGCCGCCTATTCCAGTTATATGTACGAAGTGATGCAGGTCTTAGACGTTTACCACTTACCACTAATACATTTTACCTACATTATTTCCAAGTGTTTATATTAAAGTCATTTGTTCGAAATTTTTGTGAATTGACAGCTGATTTTTGCAAGCTAGAATTTTAAAACCTTAAAGGTCAACAACTATTCATGTGAGTTCTCAGTAAGTGAGACTCGTTTAAGTTGTTTTCGAAACAAAGACAAACGTAAGATTTCGACGTTTTCCTCGACATTGCAGACATATTACGTATAGTCGCAAACAGTAACAGACATTCCCTGTATTCATACCGCGCCCTCTAGTAGCCGTCAGTGACATCTGGCAGCGCCACCTAACGGCGAGACCAGGAAGCACGTGCTGAAACCGCCATGCATGGGCTAAAAAGTCACGCTTGGGGAAATTATACAAGAGTTGTCATAGGAAATTAGCACCTCAATTTGACAGAGTTCAAACGTTAACATCTCGCTGAATGGTGCGAGAACGTGATCTCTTACGAGAGGCCGAACTCTTCAGTTGGGAGAAGGAAATCACTGCGTCTAGGACGTGCAGGGAGGGACACTTGTAATTTAGCATTTTTGTCCCAGATGTGCTTTACAAATGTTTGTTTGGACAATCTTTCCCCAAAATTAATTGTGCATTGCAGCTGTTTCACCTTTTAATATCCCCCTTCTCCGAGTGGGTTCTCCTCATCTTTCACGGCCCTTGTTTGAATGGTTTAGGGTTCATGGTTGAAACGACGTAGGCTGTGTGTGTAGCCGATGATGAGGACGAGTGCTCGCCTGGAGCCATACTACAAAAGAAAGTTGCATCCTCCTTGGTAGAAGTCATGTGTGATTTAACTGAAAAAGGTAGTGGTTGTGAAACGGGATAGATGATATGCATCATGACATTGGTGTTGGTAGTATACGCGATAGTTGATATGCATCATGACATTGGTGTTGGTAGTATACGCGATAGTTGATATGCATCATGACATTGGTGTTGGTAGTATACGCGATAGTTGATATGCATCATGACATTGGTGTTGGTAGTATACGCGATAGTTGATATGCATCATGACATTGGTGTTGGTAGTATACGCGATAGTTGATATGCATCATGACATTGGTGTTGGTAGTATACGCGATAGTTGATATGCATCATGACATTGGTGTTGGTAGTATACGCGATAGTTGATATGCATCATGACATTGGTGTTGGTAGTATACGGGATAGATGATATGCATCATGACATTGGTGTTGGTAGTATACGCGATAGTTGATATGCATCATGACATTGGTGTTGGTAGTATACGCGATAGTTGATAAACATAACTGCATTAGTAGTTGTGGTTTACGCTTTGGATGATAAATATACAATTTATTACTTTTTTTCTTTATTTTCTCACATATGGTGAAGGCCACCTATCCTACATGGACAAATTATGGTCAAAATTTAAGTTGACCCGATCATTATTACATTAAATATATTTAGAAATTATGCATGTATATCTATATATCTCTCCACTTCTCACTTCCTTCCTTCCCATCACTTTTCGATGTTCATCACACGCACGCACGCACGCACGCACGCACGCACACAACCAAACACGTGGGTTTGCAAGGGCACATTGTATAATCGTGGCTTTTATGTATGTAAATAAATAAAAAATAAATTAAAAAATATGATGTCATAAATTATTGTATACGTGTAATATAATAGATAATATACATCAATGCACTGGTACTGGTTGTGTACACGATGCATCATATATATCATGGCATCAGTGCTGGCAGTACACGTGATTTACTCTATATAAATGGTTTTGTCGTCATTATTTAGTTGATGTTAATGGAGTTTTTCGGTGCAGGCAGCAATACTGCGTCTATAGGACGTCGAGTGTGGACCACACAAACTGGTGACTAAAAGCAGTCAGTCAGTATCACACAATCTGACCATCCGATTCTCCTTTTATTCGTGTCTTATCTCACCTTTTTGCTAACACCTGACAACATCACTATTTAATAATGATTTATAAACACATGTTTATGAATTTTTTAATGGACACTTTAACACTGATTTCTTATGATTATGGAAATGGTTTTGCCGCCTTTATTTACGACAAACAGAAGTACCTGGGACACCCTCAATAAATGTAAAATAGTGTCAATAGCCTACCCTGCTCATATGACGTCCTTAATAAATGTATAACAGTGTTAGAAGCCTCTTCTGCCCATACGAAGTCCATAATCGGTGTAAAACGGTGTAATACCCCAGCCTACTCAAAATCACCACATATCACCGAGACGGTATTCAGTTAGCTAAAGCATATGTAGTTCGTCATACAGACCTGGGATCAACTTTCAGAGAGGGTAGTATAGGCAGGCATTGGGTCATCAAGATGACACAACTGCTACAGGTATAATAAGACCATTCTAGACCCATTCGCTGTAGTGAAATACCTTAGAGTGTGTTCTTTTATTACTCTCAAAATTTCCATATTTTATCTAAAGATCTAACTGAAAAACATAACTATGAAAATCACATTCTAAACACACTATGCACATCCATTGAAGTTGTATTGTCGATATAACGGAAAGTTATTGGACCCCTGATTCAATTTGATAAACGATCCTATAACGAGGGACAATAAACGGTGGCAATACGTCTGACCACAAATTAAAATATCTCCCCAGTATCAAAGACGACTGATCTATTCACGGACGGGCCACACTGACACGACGCTGTCACTTGTGACCCTTCAGCGTAGTGCAAACTCGTGCTGGGAACTAGATCCCATTGATTTGTCTACTCTGGCTCACTGGGAGCTGTACCGTGGAAGCAGTGTCACAGACGCTGTAGATAAACCACCTGGCGATGTGATACTGTTAGTTTGTAGTATATGTACTGCTTTGAAGCATATAAAACAGCATGGTGGGTGTACGTTGATAATCATTTAACTATCATCTGTTCCGCAGGTTCATGCTCACAGGACCTTGTCAGAAAGAACAAGATGACCAGCAAGTCATATAGCCTTGTCTGAAATAACCACGTGTTCAAAAGGGAGCAGGGTAACAGAACGTGGTCAGAAAGAAGCACGTGTTCAGAAGGGAGCACGGTCATACAACCTTGTCAGAAAGAACCACGTTTTCAGAATGGAACACAGTCACACAACCTTGTCAGAAAGAACCACGTGATCAGAAGGGAGCACGGTCACACAACCTTTACACAAAGAAACACGTGTTCAGAAGGGATCAGGGTCACGAAACCTTGTCGGAAAGAACCGCGTATTCTGAAAGGAGCAGACACAGAACCTTGTCAGAAAGAACCACGTGTTCAAAAGGGAGCACGGTCACAAAATCTTGTCAGAAAGAACCACGTGTTCAAAAGGGAGCACGGTCACAGAACATTGTCAGAAAGAACCACGTGTTCAAAAGGGAGCACGGTCACAGAACATTGTCAGAAAGTACCACGTGTTCAAAAGGGAGCACGGTCACACAACCTGGTCAGAAAGAACTACGTGATCAGAAGGGATCAGGGTCACAGAACCTGGTCAGAAAGAACCATGCGTTCAGAAGGAAGAAGACACAGAACCTATCAGAAAAAAACTACGTGATCAGGAGGGAGCACGGTCACACAATCTTGTCAGAAAGAACCACGTGTTCAGAAGGGAGCACGGTCGTGAACAGAACCTTGTCAGAAAGAACCACGTGTTCAGAAGGGAGCACGGTCGCACAACCCTGTCAGAAAGAACCACGTGTTCAGAAGGGAGCACGGTCACAAAACCTTGTCACAAAGAACCACGTGTTCAGAAGGGAGCGCGGTCACAGAACATTGTCAGATAGAACCGCGTGTTCAAAAGGGAGCATGGTCACACAACCTTGTCAGAAAGAACCACGTGTTCAGAAGGGAGCACGGTCAGAAAACCTTGTCACAAAAACCATGTGTTCAGAAGAGAGCACGGTGACACAGCCATGTCAGAAAGAACTACGTGGTCAGAAGGGATCAGGGTCACAGAACCTGGTCAGAAAGAACCATGCGTTCAGAAGGCAGCAGACACAGGACCTTTCAGAAAGAACCACGTGATCAAGAGGGAGCACGGTCACACAACCTTGTCAGGAAGAAGCACGTGTTCAGAAGGGAACACGGTCACACAACCTTGTCAGGAAGAAGCACGTGTTCACAAAGAAGCAGAAACAGAACCTTGTCGGAAAAAAACACAGAAGGGAGAACGGTCACAGAACATTGTCGGGTGTTCAGAAGTTTTCAGAAGGGAGCACGGTCACACAACCTTGTCAGGAAGAAGCACGTGTTCACAAAGAAGCAGAAACAGAACCTTGTCGGGAAAAACACAGAAGGGAGAACGGTCACAGAACTTTGTCGGGTGTTCAGAAGTTTTCAGAAGGGAGCACGGTCACAAAACCTTGTCAAAAAGAACCACGTGTTCAGAAGGGATCAGGATCACAGGACCTGGTCAGAAAGAGCCATGCGTTCAAGTGGAGCACGGCCAAAAAACCTTATCAGAAAGAACCGCGTGTTCAGAAGGAAGCACGGTCACAGTGCCTTGTCAGAAAGAACCACGTGATCAGAGGGATCAGGGTCACACAACCTTGTCAGAAAGAACCACGTGATCAAAAGGGAGCAGGGTCAGAAAACCTTGTCAGAAAGAACCACGTGTTCAACAGGGACCACTGCCACAGGATCTTGTCAGGAAGAACCACGTGTTCAGAAGGGAGCACGGTCACAAAACCTTGTCAGAAAAAAACGCGTGTTTAACAGGGACCACGGTCACAGGAATTTGTCAGAAAGAACCGCGTGTTCAAAGGGAGCGCGGTCACAGAACATTGTCAGAAAGAACCACGTGTTCAAAAGGGAGCATGGTCACACAACCTTGTCACAAAGAACCACGTGTTAAGAAGGGAGCAAGGTCACAAAACCTTGTCACAAAGAACCACGTGTTCAGAAAGGAGCACGGTCACAAAACCTTGTCACAAAGATCCACGTGTTCAGAAGGGAGCACGGTGACACAGCAATGTCAGAAAGAACTACGTGATCAGTAGGGATCAGGGTCACAGAACCTTGTCAGAAAGAAACATGCGTTCACAAGGAAGCAGAAACAGAACCTTTCAGAAAGAACCAAGTGATCAGGAGGGAGCACGGTCACACAAACTTGTCAGGAAGAACCACGTGTTCACAAAGAAGCAGAAACAGAACCTTGTCGGAAAAAACACAGAAGGAAGAACGGTCATCGAACATTGTCGGGTGTTCAGAAGTTTTCTGAAGGGAGCACGGTCACAAAACCTTGTCACAAAGAACCACGTGTTCAGAAGGGATCAGGATCACAGGACCTGGTCAGAAAGATCCACGTGTTCAGAAGGTAACAGTCACAGAACCCTGTCACAAATAACCACGTGTTCAGAAGGGAGCACGGCCACAGAACCTTGTCAGAACGAACCACGTGATCAAAAGGGAGCAGGGTCAGAAAACCTTGTCAGAAAGAACCACGTGTTCAGAATGGAACACGGTCACAGAAACTTGTCAGAAAGAACCACGTGTTCATAAGGGAGCAGACACAGAACCTTGTCAGAAAGAACACGTGTTCAGAATGGAACACGGTCACAGAAACTTGTCAGAAAGAACCACGTGTTCATAAGGGAGCAGACACAGAACCTTGTCAGAAAGAACCACGTGTTCAGAAGGGATCAGGCTCAAAGAACCTTGTCAGAAAGAACACGTGTTCAACAGGGAGCACGGTCACAAAACCTGGTCAGTAGGAACCACGTGTTCTGAAGGGTTCAGGGTCACAGAACCTTGTCAGAAAGAACCATGTGTTCAAAAGGAAGCAGACACAGAACCTTGTCGGGAAAAAACACTTGTTCAGAAGGGAGAACGGTCACAGAACATTGTCGCGTGTTCATAAGTTTTCTGGAGGGAGCACAGTCACAAAACCTTGTCACAAAGAACCACGTGTTCAGAAGTTTTATGAAGGGAGCAGACACAGAACCTTGTCAGAAATAACCTTAAAATTACACATTTAACCTCTTGATATAACCTCTTATTAATCTACCAATCCACTTACAACACATCCTTAGCATTACATTTATCTGCAACCTTTGTATTAAAACGGAATATAATTTCTGTAGCATCATATATATCAACCCTGCAACAAAACAACATCTCCCTCACCTGCACAAACGATACCCATGTCGACCATTGGCGAATCAACTGGGATCGGGTGGTCATATGGATAATGGTGAATCGTACTTGAATGAGCCAGCATCTGAGCAACTATCGAGCGTTCATTCCAAGCGCTGTTAAATCCCGAAACGAGAATATTGTGCTATTTGTAACATGAGAGGTTTTCTACCCACTATTCTTTGAGCAGGATGTGTATAAATAACAGCAGCTGGTATCGTGTGCAAATATAGAATTTCAATGTGACGTATTTAGGTCACGTGTCACTTTAGGTCTTCAAGTCTTTGGATATAGCACGATAGCTTCCTTTAACGACGTACCCTCCCCGAGCGGTTCGATTCTTCAATAATCGATCAGTGGTTATCCGGCTCTTGATGTATCTACAAACTGACCAGTAGGTCGAATGTAGACACTGATTTACACAAACTAAAGCAGGAAATATCACATTTTCATTGGTGATGAAAGTGTACCAACCTAAAAAAAACTAGCAAATATATCCATAAGTTTCTTGTCCTTTTTTCAATTCCAACTTGTATGACGTCTTAATTCTTGACCTCTTTCTTATATAGAGTTCTTGTCTTAAATGTTCTAAAATAAAATGTTCCAAAAAACATTGATCGAGTACCGATCAGTACGTGACGTCACAACTTACACTCACTGACTTATCGGATGCTGGGGATTATGTCTTTGTGTATTCATGAGCCGCTCATCAATCATACTTTGTCAAGGTGTGAGAGGGCAACAGGTGCCCGACCCACCTCCGTCAGATTACCTCGGGGGAAGAGCATCTTAACATCGAACGCAGAAAATATAATACCCCACACCCGTTTACCTCAATAATCAATGCCCCTCCCACCCGATACCCCCTCCCCTTCCTCCCCTCTTCACACTTATCCCCATACCTGTCACATGAAAGCCCTCGGATTCAATTACACTGGTCTTTGATCACCCAGGCGGAAAGCCAGGTAAACTGGGATTCTGCCCGCGAGCTCTTAGACTAGTCCCTTACTATTGTGAGCGCAATTGCTCCCTCTTACTGAGGTCAGTTATATACAAACACCCCCTGGCTATAACAAACATTGCCAGATAGAGCACCCTTGTATATAGGGAGGGGACTTACAGGCTTCCCCTCCTTTAAGTGTATATTCTAAGTTACTGTAAATAAGATAATATTTTGCACTGGTTTTGTGTTACAAGTTGTCAGCAAACAGATCCAGAAAAAATAGACGCTGAGAACCGGTGATAATTTAACTGTATTAGATATCAGTGTTTGCTTGTTTGATTAGATGCTAATATATACAATGTGAGTGAGTTCAATATTTTACAGCAATATCACGGCGGGGGAAACCAAAAATGGTCTTCACACATTGTACCCATATCGGGAATCGATCCCGGGTCTTCGGCGTGACGAGCAAACGCTTTAACCGCTAGGCTACCCCACCGCCCCTTTTGGAGACAAGAATGAGTGATTTATAGTTTTACGCCGCTCTGTCAATATTCCAGCACTATCCCGACGGGGGACACCTTAAATTGACGCCACACGTATTCCCATGTGGGGAATTGAACCCGGGCCTTCGGTGTGACGAGCGAATGCTTTAACCACTAGGCTACCCCACCGCCCCATGGAGAAATAATGCAATTTGATCACTCGGATACTAAACTGAACCATAAATGATTGAGGAGTTTAGTTAGATGGGAGCTTACCAGCTTATGTGGTTTGGTCGTGACACATCAGAGATCGTGATCAAAAGAATGTAGGATTCGAACCCACTACCAGTAGACCCAGCAAGATATAGGATGCAATTCTACACGCGCCACCGTTAATGAGTGTCCCTGTGAAGATCCGGGTTAGAGTTGGGCTTCAACAAACCATGCTTGTCGTAAGAGGCGACTATGCTTGTGGTAAGAAGCGACTAACGGGATCGGGTGGTCAGGCTTGCTGACTTGGTGGATGCATGTCATCGTATCCTTATTGCGTAGGTTGATGCTCATGATGTCAATCACTGGCTTGTCTGGTCCAGACTCTATTATTTAAACAGGCTGTCGTCATATAGTTGGAATATTGCTGGGTGTGGCCGTAAACAACGAAACAAACAAAAACACTTTGAAGGGTGGGTGGAATGATGTTTAACGTCGCGTCGAAGATTATTGCACTTATATATATTCACAAAAGCCCGTGAAGATTCGGGGTAGAATAGGTCTTCAGCAACCCATGCTTGCCGTAAAAGGCGACTATGCTTGTCGTAAGAGGCGACTAACGGGAACGGGTGGTCAGGCTCGCTGACTTGGTTGATACATGTCATCGATCCCAATTGCGTGGATCGATGCTCATGTTGTCAATCACTGGATTGTCTGGTCCAAACTCGATTATTTACAGACCGCCGTCTTATAGCTGGAATATTGCAGAGTGCGGCGTAAAACAACAAACAAACAAAGGGCGAATTCGAACCCACGATCATAGGTTTCTGTACAACTAACTGCGGCGCATTAGACGACTGGACCAAGCGAGTAAAGCAGAATCAAGACAATCAGTCAGTGAGTGAGTGAGTTGGGTTTCACGCCGCTTTTAACAGTATGATGCAGGTTTACCACTTCGGTGAAACCCACAAGCACGGTTATGGTGCTGACAAGCCTAGAAACATAATCGGGGCGAACCTGGATTCGAACCCACAATAATAGGTTTCTGGCGTGCCCAAGAGACGCAACTCTGCACAGCGAATCGCGCCTTAGACGACTGGGCCACCCATGCCCCCTAGTGTATCAGAGGTATATTTTAACACATTTCCACTTTTAAGATCACTTTGATTTTTATAGAAGTAACAATTTCATCTAATAACCGTAAACTAACGGCGAATGAAAAAATAATGTAAAGCATCTTCATCATGGTTTCCACATTAACAATATCCTGTGTTATGTAATAATATATAATATTTATGGCCTTTCAAAATCACTGCACCCCCGGCATATATAGTCGCCGACGATAATATGTGACGACTGGCGACAATATGTGCCGTGATCGTGGGCATATATCGCCAGCGACAATATATGCCCGGCTACAATATATACCGTTACAAACAACATCGCAGCCTGATTTATCTGGGAGGTCTGGTAGACTTTGATAACAGAGCAACTGCGAAATAGAGACAGTTTAATTATCAGACAGGTCTAACTATAAAACAGTAAAATATATACACATAGGGATCTATATTTCTTTTATGACTTTTTTCATGCATGACAAAAATCATATTGACATGAATGGGGATTAATGAGGGTGCTTATGATATGTCGGAATCGTACAATCGACTCTTTTTGGCAGAGATTTTGTTTGTTTGTTTGTTTGTTTGTTTGTTTGTTGTTGAACGCAACACTCAGCAATATTGCAGCTATATGACGGTGGTCTGTAAATAATCGAGTCTGGACCAGACAACCCAGTGATTGACATCATGAGCATCGATCCACGCAATTGGGAAATGATGACGTGCTTCAACCAAGTCAGCGAGCCTGGCCACTCGATCCCGTTAGTCGCCCATTACCACAAGCATTGTCGCCTTTTGACGGCAAACATGATGAGGTGAAATGGGGTTTAACGTCCTGTCCAAGATTATTGCACTTATATAGCGACTTGCATGCAGGTGTGTGTGTGTGGCTGCTTGTACTAGTCCGGACTGATGCCGATTTATAGTGCTAGCTCACTGAGATACCATGCCGCAGTTTAACATGAATACCCCACTTAGACACAGTTTACTGACTCCGAATCGACCAGTCCCTGTTTTAGCCCCTTAATGCCGAGCGCCAGACAGGGTAACAACAAGTTCTATCTTTTAACGTCTTTTGGTATGACGCGGCCGGAGATCGAACCCCGGACCTTCCGCTCTCCGGGCGTACGCTCTACCACTAGACCACGGAGGCGGTCTACGGTAGACATGGGTTGCTGTAGACCAAGTCTACACCTGATCTTCACGGGTTCGTTTTGGCAGAGATGTCCTTTGAATATGGCGAGGGGTTTGTCGCTGTTGTTAATGCCGTATTTCGCAATGTTCCATCGACATTAGTGAGTGAGTGAGTGAGTTGGGTTTAACGCCGCTTTTAACAATATTCCAATTATATGACGGCGTGTCAGCCTAATGTGGGAGGAAAGCCCAAAGTGATGCAGGTCTCAGACGTTTACCACTTCGGTGAAACATAATCGGGGCGAACCGGGATTCGAACCCACAATCATAGGTTTCTGGCGTGCCCAAGGGACGCAACTCTGCACAGCGAATGGCGGCGCCTTAGACGACTGGGCCACCCGTGCCCCTCCATCGACATTAAGGTTGGTGACATCATAAAGGGGCTTCACAAAATATACCCATGTGGAGAATCGAACCCGGACCGCCCTATATGGTGTTGAAATGGCACCCCACTCATGATAAAACTATCATAGTGTTAATACTGGAAGTCATATACGCATGACTTGGCTAAAGCAGATGATATGTGGTCCAAATTGGTCTCACAAATCGAATCTCAATGTCCACAATCGGATCACACAGTTCGTTAATACTACCTTTCATCTTTTGTTTCTGTCGGCTGAGGATAAATTTCATCACTGCCACTTCCTTTCTGAGTTAATAAGGCACGGTAATCCTAATCAGGCAAAATAATCTATTTGGGAAAATAATCACTACAAGGGTTTTCTTCAGAAAAAAACATTGATTTTTATCAAACACAAATGATCACATGAAATGTTTCTTCCTGTGAGAAGAATAACCGTGGCGCAATTAAACTTGTAAGGTAACTTTTAGGAGAATGAAATATGTTCATAAATTTGTGAAATAGTTACATAAATGGTAAAAATACGTACATCATATAAAAGAAAGTGAATATATGGAAATGCTCTAACGTTGTGTACAATACCAACTTGGACTATTCAATAACTTGGAGATTTGTTGTTCCATGAGAAATGTCCCTACAATGTGCAGTACCTAAGAGGTTTGTAAGCCGATTTTGGATTTTGGAGATGGGTTGTTTTAGAGCTTTGTTGTCCAAAAAACATTTGCAGCGGGTTTTTTTCAATGCAGAGATCAGTGAAACCGCCTCGTCTGTTTTAAAGTTAGATTCAGAATGACAAAACACTCTCCCGAAGACTTCACAGTCCAACAGTCAACTTGATGTCGAGCTATATACGGAGTCTATATACGTTATGACAAACTTGGGTAATACCCAATGCTGCCAAACAACACTACAACAACCAATTACAGTATCCTAGAGTATTGTGGTGTCTGTTATATCGTGTATACAATAAACACAGTTTTATAGCCACGTCTCGCACGCACAAACGCACGCACGCACGCACGGACGGACGGACGCATGCACGCACACAGAGGCACGGGGCACGTATTACGTACTGCAATTGGCTGTTCAGAGCTGTGGCACCTAAGCGTACCTTGATCCTATGATTATGGGTTCGAATCCCAGCTTCTCCCTTGTTATCATCACTGGTTTGTCAGCACCATACACTGACATGTGTATAGGCTTCTCACATGTGGGGGGCGGTCGGGTAGCCTAGTGGTTAAAGCGTTCGCTCGTCACGCTGAAGACCCGGGTTCGATTCCCGACATGGGTACAATGTGTGAAGCCCATTTCTGGTGTCCCCCGCCGTGATGTTGCTGGAATATTGCTAAAAGCGGCGTAAAACCATACTCACTCACTCACTCACTCTCACATGTGGAGAATCGAACACGGTTCATCGTCGTGACGAACAAACGCTTTAACCTCTAGGCTACCCCACCAATCCCCAGTGTCACTAAAACCCAAACGTAAACCTTGGTTGTGGTGTATTTGATATTTAATTTATCTAAGAAAAATGATAGAATAAGAAAATTACAGAATAAGAATTTGTTAACATTTGATTTGCCAACACATTACCAGTCGAACACGGGATGCATGAAACATTGGCTATCTGTTCATGTGTTTCACAAATAGAACTCAACACTCTCCTTTCATAAGTTAAAACATTTGGAAAAAAATACATGTGTTAACTCTATTCATGATTTGATAAGGTAACAGCTCCCGAAAACATTAATCGATTCGATATCTTTGATAAACAACATGCTTTGATGTGAGACGTGTTTTGACAGTCTCAAGTACACCATATACGTCCCACCCAAATTAGTATTTCTTTTTAACTTTGATGATGGTGGGCGTTTTTTATTTACTATGCTTGCATAAACAAGCGTACCGCGGATGGTATACCGCTGATCTAACGGTAAAGGACCCACGTCAAGGTTTACAAGAAATCAACAACTGAACGATAGGCAATAGAAAGGCAATGTAAGTGATATGGAGCGTTTCATATCTTACAGTAGTGGGAGGGTCAATATTGGCATAAAGCATGTGGCTTATACCAAGTCACAATTGTGTGTATATACATTGAAAAACAAACTGTTATTTATCTCACTCAGTTCGCTGAAAGTTGATATTGGAAGAAATATGTGCAAAGTCCATCATGAATTCAATTCATTTCCTTCATTTAATTAAACTAATTAACTTTAATCATATAATCGTGTAATTATTCATAAACAAATCTGTTTCCTTCGGGTCATTGATTCGTTTGATTAATTTAATTTATTAAATTTGTTCAATTAATTTAATAAATTTACTACATATATTTATTAATTTATAATTTTTTGTGTTTCCTGAATTTCTATTACGCCTTACAATAAAAATATACGTCGCCTTAAGTTTCAATACTATTCCATGGTCTTAAATATTACCCATGAAATGTGATATTCCTATGCAGTATATCTTACACAGTAATCTAATGCATTCTCTGAACTGCCTGACTGAGTGAGTGAGTCACTGTTGTCGAACACAGCAGTCAACAATATTCCAGTAAATATCTGTAAATAATCGAACCTTGACTGGCACACTTCTCGGAAATTTAACCATTCACCTGTAACGGATTATTTTTGTAAAATAAACTTACTAATACGACTGTCATGTGATTGTATCATTAACATCATATTGTTATATAATAATATTATTTACTGTTATATTGCTATTATTATTTAATGGGTGGCCCAGTCGTCTAAGGCGCAGCCATTCGCTGTGCAGAACAGCGTTCCTAGGGCACACCAGAAACCTGTTATTGTGGTTTCGAATCCCGGTTCGCCCCGATTATGTTTCTAGGTTTGTCAGCACCATACCCGTGCTCGTGGGTTTCACTGAAGTGGTAAACGTCTGTGACCTGCATCACTTCGGGCTTTCCTTCCACATTAAGCTGACACGCCGTAATATAACTGGAATACTATTCAAAAATATTAAAAACTCACTAACTATTATTAAATATTATATATAGTTAATCTACATAAGATTATATCTCCGCTCCCACTGATGCAGGCACCAACAACACCGTTTAAAGTCACACCCCGACAGAATATAATAAAGTAGACATGAACACCTGTCCTCAACAGCCATCAATCAAGGTACCTACTTTCATCTTCGATACTGACGCTAATACCAGCCTATCTGTAACACATTTGTTAAGTTCAACTAACCCAAGTTCACATGAAACCATCATAAACATGCCTTCTCTTACTTATGCCTCTTATTAATGTACAGTAATGGATGCGTGAGCCGTATGAAGTTGAAGTCAAATTACTTTTCTGTGATTTAGGTATTGACGTGATCGGATGCTTGTCTTGTGTGGATTTGGGGCAGGATAGGTCGCCAGTAGTCATGTGAAGTAAACTTAGGTTTACGCCTAGTGGTTAAAGCGTTCGCACGTCACGCCGGGGACCCGGGTTCGATTCCCGACATGGGTACAATGTGTGAAGCCCATTTCTAGTGTCCCCCGCCGTGATATTGCTGGGATATTGCTAAAAGCGGCGTAAAACCAAACTCACTCACTCACTAATACGTGATGTCACATTAGAATTTCTTGCTCTGTACACGCGGCAGGCAAGACGAAATCTTTCTTCGTTTCCTCATGATTATATATATATAGTTAACTACGTTTATAACGAACATGCTTATAGCGTACTGAGGGATATAACGAACTTATCTTTAGTCCAGACAATTTGCTGTATATTTGCTTATAACGAACTACGGTTATAACGAACTAAAATTAGTGGTCCATTTGAGTTCGTTATAACGGTAGTTTACTGTATAGGCTCGTGGTATAAAACGTAACGCGGGACGCATAGAACCTCATGTACCCCTCGTGACCCTGCTACAACCACTTAGAGAGAGCTTGCTCTACAAATGAAGACGGCATTAGGCCACTGACGCACGACCGCCATGCTTTTTAACCAGGTTCCAGGTCCACAAAGCCATCTTCGCGCTACGACTATTGTAAACCTATGTTAAAGTATGGGAGTTACGATCGCCTCAGCGTTAATATCGATTTGTGAAACGGGGCCCTGGTAAAGGTGAGGTGAGGTGAAATTGGGTTTAACGTCGCGTCAAAGATTATTGCACTTATATAGCGACGTGCATGTACGTGTGTGTTTATGTGGCTGCTTGTACTAGTCCGGACTGATGCCGATTTATAGTGCTAGCTCACTGAGATACCATGCCGCAGTTTAACATGAATACCGCACTCAGACACAGTATACTGACTCCGAGCCGACCAGTCCTTGTTTTTGCCCCTTAATGCCGAGCGCCAGACAGGGTAACAACAAGTACCATTTTTAACGTCTTTTGGTATGACGCGGCCGGGTATCGAACCCGGACCTTCCGCTCTCCGGGCGGACGCTCTACCACTAGACCACGGAGGCGGTCGCCCGGGTAAAGAGGCATGGAGGTCGTAGGGAGCCCATCTGACGTCGTCAATGGCTGCGACGCCATGTTCAGGGGGTTCGTGGTACGTTGTCCCAATAAAGTTACCCCCAGATTTGAGAGTCAATGACAGCCGCCGGGAGATAAAGCGGACGGATCATAGCATTAATAAAGTTTGTAAGCGCCGACTGGCATGTGGACCGGGTTTCTTTGATGAGAGTGAGTGAGTGAGTGAGTGAGTTGGGTTTAACCCACGAGCACGGGTATGGTGCTGACAAACCTAGAAACATAATCGGGGCGAACCGGGATTCGAACCCTCAATCATAGGTTTCTGGCGTGCCCAAGGGACGCAACTCTGCACAGCGAATCGCGCCGCCTTAGACGACTGGTCCACCCGTGCCCCCTCTTTGATAAGAGGCCTGGTGGATCATCACACAATCGCGGTCGGGATCGGTGTTCATATTACAACAAGTGGTCTGAGTGGACCAGACTCATGCCTCCTGGGTACATCTTCGATTATCAAGTGTATCATATCTACATTTTATTAAAGCACCTATTTGCTACCTTAACCTCGACTTCAGACCGGTTTAAATGACACACCGCTAAAAATAGACACCCAATCAAAGTACACAGTTCTGTCGTGATTTACGGATTGGCGATAATTGACTTGCCTCTGCAACTTGCCTCTGTGACGGCCACCACCGGTTGGGCAGGATACGTTCACCTTTCCGCGAACACCTGGTATCATCACATATGCACATGATGTAGTCGGAATTGTTTTCTTGTGGCCATGGAAAGGGTTTTGTCGCTTTTATTAAACAACCAGTACTCGTCTCAACTTTGCGTGCCGTCGCAAATAGAACCGAAAGGTCTTGTAGCATATGGATTTTGAATCATTTTGCATAATGACCTGTGGCTGAGTCAGTTTTACTTGTTTTAAATGCACGTTTAGAATGGCCAGTGAATTCCTGGCTCACAATCAATTGCAAGAACAATAATTTGACGCCACCATAATCGTTTAATGAATCACGAAGCTGCTAACGAATTTAAACTTTAGACAAAGAATTTGAACCCGATCTTGAAACAGTTGAGAGCTCTTACCACTAAGCTACCCGACCGGGCCCAGAGTGAGTGAGTTAATGAGTGAGTGAGTGAGTTGGGTTTTACGCCGGTTTTAGCAGTATTCAAGTCACGGTGTGTCAGCTTAATGTGGGAGGAAAGCCCGAAGTGATGCAAGTCTCAGACGTTTACCACTTTGGTGAAACCCACGAGCACGGGCTGACAAACCTAGAAAAATAATCGGGGCGAACCGGGATTCTAACCGATGATCATTGGTATCTCAGCTCTGGGACGCAACTCTGCACAGGAATGGCAGCGTCTTTGACGGCAGGGCCACCTGTGTCTCCTCGAAAACAGTAAGTGCTTTGTGGAAACACCTTCAATAGCACAATACAAAATGGCTATGTTGAGGTGAAACACTTTGCAAGACGCAAGTTACAGGGATAAAGTGTAATTACCACGACGGACATGGCACACAGGGGTCACAGAAACTGCCCGACCCATTCAAAACAAATGTGTTTATGGTCAAGATTATTCGGCCGATGCTCGTAAATACTGACCCTAATTGTCAGCAGGCGGCAAATGGTGGCAACTGTCTTGTTCACCTGGAACCAGCCTGACGGTGTAAGCCGCTGGCAGGCGACTGGCATCAGTCTGTGACGACTGAGACGCCATGCTGCTTGCAGCACCCACCCCGACCCCAGGGAAGACTTGCCCCCTCCGTGTTGCAGTGTGTCGGATCAACAACCACCTGCATCCCTGGCGCCTTGAACCGGTGTTACAGTCGGAATCGTACAATCGACTCTTTTTGGCAGAGATTTTGTTTGTTTGTTTGTTTGTTTGTTGTTTAACGCCGCACTCAGCAATAATCCAGCTATATGACGGTGGTCTGTAAATAATCGAGTCTGGACTAGACAGTCGAGTTATTGACATCATCAGCATCGATCTATGCAGTTGGGATACGATGACATGCATCAACCAAGTCAGCGAGCCTGACCACCCGATCTCGTTAGTCGATTCTTGCGACAAGCATGCATAGTCGCCTGTTTTGGCAAGCATGGGTTGCTGAAGACCTATTCTAACCCGGATCCTCACGGGTCCGGTGTTACAGAACGACACATGTACTCCATCATCTCCCGCTGTTAGTATATATAGACTGAAATCTAGTCTCAGAAAAAAGTTGTTCAGTTATTTTCCTACAATATGATAAAAACAAGCCCATAGACGCTCTTCATTTTCAGAAACTACAGTAATCTAGACATGCCTACAACAGACTTAGTATGCTCTAACATATCCCCGACTGATTATTCGTATTTGTTTTCCTCATACTCTGAAACCTCTCTTATCCGGAGCCCCATGTTATCCGGACACCCCCACACACCCAACCATCCGCCAACATACAACGAAAGCTGGTGGCCCGGACCTCGCTTATCCGAAAAAAATAGGTCTACACATAAACAAAAAAAACTACTAGTATATGTAGACTAACATCTAGTCTCGGTAGAAAAACGTGGTTAAATAATCTTAATACAATAATGATAAAAACGAGGCCAGAGACTAGCTTCATTTTCAGAAGCTGCCTGAAACTAATCCAGACTTGCCTATGACAGACTAAGTTAAATGTTCTAACCTTTCCTCGACTGACCACTAGTATTTGCTTCCCTTAAACTCAGAAACCTCGTTTATCCGGAGCCCAAGTTATCCGGACACACACATACAAGCTCTGGCTGGAATGCTTCTAAAACCCACTCACTCACTCTGACACTGTGTACCGTGATCAGCACCCGCTCCAGTGCCCTACGGACCGTGCTCTATAGTCTTCACATGCAATTGTTTCCAGGAAGTACCGGAGCGCCGAGTAAGCATTCCTGTGTACACTAATCCCCCGACACAGCATCGCCACGTGTATCAACCGAGCCCCTCCGCTCGGGTCACATCCACTGGTTCCCTGTCCCGCCCAACCGACACCCCCCCCCCCCCCCCTGACGGAATCCTGTGATGCCCGAACTCTCTTCATTGCGGACGATTACACATTTGTAACGCCTGTGCATAATCAATGGAACAGGACAACATCCTCGATTCGTTTATCCGGAACTATATTAACGGCACGTCCGGATTAACGGGTGTCACTGCACATGCCCACTGCATGCATCGCGCGTATATTCTGTTCTAAACCCAACATACGTCTGTGGCATGTAGCGGTACGGGTGGCCCAGTCGTCTCCAGGGCACCCCATAAACCTATAATTGTGGGATCAAATCCCGAATACCTGAGACCTGCAATACTTCAGGCTTTCATTCCACATTAAGTGGGTGAGTGAGTATGGTTTTACGCCGCTTTTAGCAATATTCCAGCAATATCACGGCGGGGGACACCAGAAATGGGCTTCACACATTGTACCCATGTCGGGAATCGAACCCGGGTCTTCGGCGTGACGGGCTAACGCTTTAACCACTGGGCTACCCGACCGCCCCTCCACATTAAGCTAAAGGCGGCGTTAAACCAAGCTCAATCACACTGTAACATGTCATGTTCGACACCTACACTAACACCACACACATTCACAGTGCCCTTTACCACCCCAACACACGCACGCACGCACGCACGCACGCACACACACACACACACACCACCACCACCACCAGCCTGTTTATTCCCTATGTACCCCAGCCTACCAGACCGCCTCTTTGGTCTAGTAGATAGAGTGTATGCCTGGAGAACGGAAGGTCGAGGGTTCGATCCCCGGCCAAAGTCATACCAAAAGCCGTCAAAAGGTGGTACTTGTTACCCTCCCTAGTGCTCACTGGTCGGCTCGGAGTCATTATACTGTGTCTGAGTTGGGAATTCATGTTAAACTGCGGCATGGTATCTCAGTGGGCTAGCAGTATTAAACCGGCATTAGTCCTGATTAGTACAAGCAGACACATGCACACGCACACACGCACACACGCACACACGCACACACGTGGGCGCGCACACACGTTCATGCACGGGTTGTATAAGTAACACACCCTTAGATCCCTCACCCCTAGCCCACTAACCAGCCTCGGCTTGCTGCGATAACGTACACTGCCTGCTTCCCTCAATGCTTACCTACAAGCTATCGGGGTAAATAGAGCGTCCTACCCAACATGACCCCCCACCCTTCCCTCAGTCTCTTTCCCTCCCCTGGGTCAACTCCCGGTGTGTGAAGCCCCGCCCCCAACGTTCCGAGTCACGCCTGACATATGTAAAGTCGGGCTGCTCAAACGCTACTTTCATCATATTTAAACGGAAAAAGAAATATTTAATTTACACTTGCTTGGTGCTCAGTGCCGGTCGGAGTTTCTCTTATTCGTTCAGCCGCCCAGTGACTTATGGTCGGTGTAAGAGAGGTATTTGTTCCATCAAAGACCCCTGTTTTTGCCAAACGCCCGGATCAAAGCTCTTGGTAAAGAAGCAGGGATTGAAGCCAAAACGTGGTAGAAATCTGGAGTCTTTGAAGGTTCGATCAAAGGCCTCGTGTCAACTATATGTGTGCGATATTGCTGCCAAATGCACGAGCCCGGCCCAGACAGGACTGAGGGAAACATATAGACCCGCTTTTAATAGCGGGAGGCGCAAGCTATTACTTTGCGCGTATTTACTACTGGCGAGGATTAACTAAATAGTATAACTCGTACATATAACACCCTTACACCTGGCACAGGTGACTTTGTGGGGGTAGAGAGGAGGGGTAGCTTACACAGGTGTGGCCAAACTCTGTTTACCCACAAAATAAGATTCATAATTATCGCCTCCTTTCCGTGAGAAAAAATTGTTTTATTTCTCGACATTGCACATTCGTGTCAACCCATGTGCCCTTGTTATGCAAGTGTTTTTTATGAAGTTTTCCGGAGAAATATGATCTTTTATGGAAATACTTTAGTCCCTATTCTGTTCTGCCGACGCCTTTCTGCACGTATTTATTTACATTTCTTATCAGTTTCCTGGCGGAAATTATCAGATCTGGTTTTTAATTTTTATTTAATGTTCTCTAATTGTTTAATTTAATTTGCGCGCTGATTCATAAATCTTAAGTTTGATCAAAGTCTCAAAAATATATATTGACTGACTCTTAACATATTTTGCCCACTTATAGTGGGGCTGGAGGTGGGGAGGGAGGGGGGGGGGGGGTAAGTAATTTAAGTAAATTAAATATTTTCAAAACGGCTTGAAACAAAATTCACTCGCAACAGAAGAACAGCTAAAAGCAACACGTCGTCCAAGGGGATGTAGTTGTTGGGGTCAGGGTTGGGTTTAACGCTGCTTTCAGCCATGTTTCTGACCAGTTACATCACGGTGTGTCAGCTTCGCGAGCCAGTCCGAAGTGAAGCATGGAGGCGGTTGACGTTTAAACCACTTAGGTCGAACTGGCGATCACGGGTATGGGGCTGATCAACTGAGGATCAGTTCTTTACAAGGGCGAATCTTGGTTAGAAACCGAGGGACGCAACTATCACCGGATTGCGGAGACTCAGAGGCTGGGCACTCATACCCCCAGACTAACGCTTAGTCCTGAAAATAAATAATGTTGATAGAAACATGTAGACTAACATCTAGTCTCTGAAATGAACATATCGTACAGAAAAAAACAGTTGCTCAGTTATCTCAATAAAAATATAATAAAAAGGGAGCCCAGTGATTCTCTTCATTTTCAGATACTGATACTGCAGTAATCTAAACATTAGACTTGCATGGGCTGTATTTGATTTATATTTGTATCAGGGTCTGTAAGACAGACTAAGAAACATGCAACTACATTTAAATTGAAAAGGAGCCCCAGTGAGATGGGAGTTTGTTGAAAATCTAGACTTCCTTTATAGCTATAGTATTACAGTGAGGGCTGGGCGGAAGAGAAAATAATATGGTTCAGGTTCTGTGAGACAGACTATGCATGTCCCGTGCAGTTTGTTTGTTGTTGTTTGTTGTTTAACGCCGCACTCAGCAATATTCCAGCTGTATGACGGCGGTCTGTAAATAATCGAGTCTGGACTAGACAGTCGAGTGATTGACATCATCAGCATCGATCTATGCAGTTGGGATACGATGACATGCATCAACCAAGTCAGTGAACCTGACCACCAGATCCAGTTATTCGCATCTTACGACAAGTATCGTCGCCGCTTACGGCAAACATGGGATGCCGAAGACCTATTCTACCCCGGATCTTCACTGGTCTCAGTAGATCGCTTTCCGGGCACACCTTAAACCTTTGTCAATGTTCAATCAATGTCTGAGGCTCCGAGTCTACTTAATATGAACGCGTATGCCTTAAATAGGGCATAGAAACTACTTAAAACAAGAACATTCTCAATTGGAAGGATGTGTGTTGTATTTCCCGCCCTCTATGACAGATTAACCATAGTCGGGTGTTCTTTAACTTCTTTTGAGAAGTGTATATGCCTAATTTTTAGGTGATGGTGGTGGTAATGCTCTACTTCACTTGCCAACATTTCTTATGATAAAAAAATAACTTTTCCGCGTATGTTTAGGAAAAAAGGTTTGGTTTCTTTTATCATAACCATTTATTTTCAAAATATACGAGTAAATTTGTACAAAATGAAAGTGGAAGAAAGGTCCAGAGATTTTCAAGACTTCCTTTTTGTATGTGTTCCATTTGTAACCCAGCCTTTGATCCTTGATGGTTCAATTTGATCAAAAATACAGATATTTGTATCCCAAACACTATTCACTTCTAGATGTTAGCGCAGTAACTATTTCAAGCCGGGGGTTCTCCCTATCACCTTTCATTACCGATCAACACATTGGAAAGATACAGACTCCACTTAAAACCATCAACCCCATCAATCACTACCAGACGGCACTGTTTGGCCGCTAGGTGTCGCTAAAAGAGTGTCATGGCGGACAGGTGGCAGCCATCTTGGATTGATACACGGATCTCTGGCAGCAATTTGCCGTATCCTCAGATCTCCTCCTCCCAAGTGTAATAAAATTTCCGGCTATAGGATGTGGGTCTAGTGTAACCTTTCACGAGACTGTTGCTGTGTACTTTGTGCAGGACCGCGATGTTGTGATCGTTTTCGTCCCTTTCTCGTCACAAATACACGCTGGGTGCGATTTTTCTTTGCTCTCTACACGAAAAAGACTTTGAAATTAGGTGTGAGTGTTGTAGTCATGTATCCGATTATTTTCCCGAGTTTTGAACTATGGGTTATTTGTTACAGATTTGTTTTGAATTGTATTTTCCATTTCATTTTGTTAAAACCAGTCAATGACATATTTCCTGCTTCGGGATTAACAATACCGACAGCCTATTCTGTTAAAGTTCTAACGGTTTAACTAAATATTAAAGGTATTGTTAGGAATCTGGGGCAAAAACAAACCCATTCCATCAAAGATTCAGCGAATAAAGTTAGAAGTAAAAATGACTGTTGAGTGTGGACAGTGATTCGACGGTTGGGTCGGCTGGTGTAACGACTTGGCTCAAACACTTCCAAAGAAGTTTTTTAATCACAGGATTGCACTTTCAAGCAATATATCAATATGAAAGAAACTTATAAGCAATTAGCTTTTTCAAGTTTAAGTTACATGAGTTCATATATAATGAGCGTCAGCTTTCACCCACCCTGCATCAGATCAGAAGGTGTGTTGGGATGGTGGTTCCATCTCGTCATCACGATGATGTCCAGGATTTTATACATTCAAGATTGTGCAGGTTATTCTGGGTGTCGACATATTGCTGGAATATTGTAATCACCCATATATAATCATTCCATATAGAAATTTAAATAAGGTTCATTTCCTAAAAAGTTGGTAATTACAGAAGAAATTGCACAATGTGGATTGTATTTTTTGTACCATTCCACGACATGATCCAGACTGGATAAAACCGTCTTATCTGCACACGCGTGAGTTCTATTGCCAATGGGAGTCATGCCAATGTACGAGGAATTGCGAGATGCCAATACATCTGGAACAGTCCAGACTCTGGGGTGAGTGAGGGAATTCCATGGTTCCAACTCACACTTCTTATAAAGAAGCATCATTGCCAAAGTGCTGCCTTTGCTTCTGGCTTTCTTTACGTGTTTTTCTTTCATTGATAACAACGGTTGCTTGTTTAATTCATTTCGAAATAATGTGGAGTTATTAGAAGGAATAATTGTTACGAAGCGTTGACGGACAGATGCCTATCGACAAAAAATATTTTGGGTATCAGACTTTTATATTTAGTTCAGAAAATGCTTAGCATTCTGAAATTAAACTGATTTTAACCACATAAGATTTTACTTCAATCATTAACATGTGTGAGTTTGACATTCCAGCACCCTTGAAACTACTCACATGACAATTCTTTTGGCGCATGGGGATCCATAATGTCACGAAAATAGAATTATATATTTGATACGCAGGTTGAATTGTCCTAATTCAATAGGTACACATATGACAAAAACAAGAAGTGGGGAACAATTCATGTATACATGTACTTTTCCACATGTTTATTTATTTTTGTTCAATACCGCCACACTTAGCTATATTCTATTGACCTGTAAATAACAGATTTTGACCAGACATTTCAGTGATTGATATTATGAGTCAAGTTCCAGGTCGGCAGGTATACGATGACATCCAATCCACTAAGTCACCGAGCCTGACCACCAGATCCATTAAGTAACCTCTTACGACAAGAATTCTCCAGGTTGCTGGGGTAACCCTGAATCCCCAAAGGGGTGTCTCAGTATACGAGGTGATATATGTTATAAGTGTTTTCCACAATACAGGGGGCACGGGTGACCCAGCCGTCTAAGACGCAGTCATTGCATTCGCATTGTTGTTACCTTGCCTAGCGCTCGGCATTAAGGACTTGACGGCTCGGAGACAGGAAACTGTGTCTGAGTGGGGCATTCATGATAAACTGAGGCATGGTTTTTCAGTGAGATAGCACTATAAAATCGGACTAGCGTGTGTGTGTGTGTGTGTGTGTGTCTGTGTGTGCGTGCGTGCGCACACACACATGACCCGTGAAGATCCGGGGTAGAATAGGTCTTCAGCAACCCATGCTTGCCGTAAAAGGCGACTAACGGGATCGGATGGTCAGGCTCGCTGACTTGTTTGATGCATGTCATCGATCCCAATTGCGTGGATTGATGCTCATGATATCAATCACTGGATTGTAGACTCGGTTATTTACAGACCGCCGTCATATCGCTGAAATATTTCTGAGTGCGGCGTTAAACAACAAACAAACACACACACATACGAAATTGGCCTCATTTTGAAGCTAGACCGCCTCCGTGGTCTAATGGTAGAGCGTCCGCCCGGAGAGCGGAAGGTCCGGGGTTCGATCCCCAGCCGCGTCATACCAAAAGACGTTAAAAAAAGGTACTTGTTGTTACCCTGTTTGGCGCTCGGCATTAAGGGGCTAAAACAAGGACTGGTCGGCTCGGAGTCAGTATACTGTGTCTGAGTGGGGTATTCATGTTTAACTGCGGCATGGTATCTCAGTGTGCTAGCCCTATAAATCGTCATCAGTCCGGACTAGTACAAGCAGCCACACACAAACACATACACGTGCATGCACGTCGCCTTATAAGTGCATTAATCTTCGACGCGACGTTAAACCCCATTTCACCTCACCTCACCTCATTTTGAAGCTATCGGTTCCAAATTAAAATAAGAGGTATTTACTCTACAGTGGGACTACATCCAATTTCAACACATCTCCCAAAAATACGACTGATACCTGATTATATAGGAATGGGACAATGTATGTTCATCAAGACGGCCTCGAGGTCAAGGTTATATCCAAGCTCCTTCCCAGCGCGTGACACCTTCGTTACACTCTCGAGCTATCTATCGCTGTGAGGAGCTTGGGTTATACAATGACGCGAAGATTCAGCGGAAACAACCGAAAGGGTGATCAAGTACAACTGACAATTGCCATTTACTATATACACAATATGTCATTACATTATCAAATTCGGTTTCTGAATATCAGTAAAAGTAGGTAATTGTAAACTAAAAAAATGTCAGATAATACTACTAGATCTACTCAAAAACGTTAAGAACCACCCGATTCGTTCATATTACTATAGTTAATATGTCATGCCATTAATAAACCTACTGTTTATGAAACTTGATGTAGTCCCACTGTAGAGTAGACAACTCTTATTTTAATTTGCGCTTCAAAATGAGGCCAATTTCGTAAGGAAGTAATTCCAAAATAATTAATCAAATAATAGTAATATGTAAGAATCGGGTAGTCATTCACATTTTTTAGTATATAAATTCGGGATACGTTTTTCTTAAATTGCTATTTTCGATGGAAATACACAGTTAGTTAGTGTGGTTTAATTATTGTTCAAGTGTTGACAAGGTCGTTCGTATAATAATTAGAGTGAGTGAGTGAGTATGGTTTAACGCCGCTTTTAGCAATATTCCAGCAATATCACAACGGGGGTCACCAGAAATGGGCTTCACACATTGTACCCATGTCAGGAATCGAACCCGGGTCTTCGGCGTGACGAGCGAACGCTTTAACCACTAGGCTACCCGACCGCCCCTATAATAATTAGAACTGTATGATGTATCCACACCCAGCATTAGAAAATCATCAAAGCAGTTTTTTCAATAATTCCAAATGTTCCAATCAGCACCCATTCAAATCTCGCAACGACTCGGTACAAACGTATCAGGCCCTACTCTACAGCATCACTGGGACCACAATACAGACAGCTCGCCATCATCAACCTCTGAGACATCAATGTAGTGTCAGGCAGGAAGCAGGCTCCCCAAACACATCTCTGTTTCCTTGGTCAATTATCTTAATAAAAATATAATACTCCCCACGTGTTGAATCGCACACCCATCTACTCCAAGACCAGGTAGCAAGAGTCTTCAAATCCCCCACCGCCCCAACTGTTTGAACGCCCGAGTCCCGCTCCACCCACTTGATCCATCTGACCCTACTGTCCCCAGTAAGCCTGCGAAGACCTGGGCCATCCTGCTAGTGTTTCTACATTAATAATCTAGCCTTGACAAAGCCGACAGTGTATTAGCCCTACAGTAATGATCTGAGGGTAAATACTGAGCCTAGCAAGGGCTTCACAGGAGGGGCTTCAAACAGTTGGTCTACAGCGGTCTATGGCAATCTTCATAGCAAGGGACAATCATATCCGGTAGAGAATTACCGAGATATTCAACTGCATGGGGATAAAAATATTGTCGATTTGGGTCGGATTGTTTAATGTGAGAATAGATAGCAGGCGTTTGAAATCGTGTTATGCAGATTGTGTGTGTTTTCGTTTTATTAAATCCGAGTTTCGAGTCTAATTCTTGTGAAAACACAGGCGTGAAAATCATAAGGGGAAATGGCTCATCCTTGACACGGGCGTCTGGTCCCCATGTCTGTCGGTCACGGCAAGGCGGTAGCATTGTCGCGTACGTGACATTTAGAGGTTAGACTTTGTATAAAGCGTTTGTTAATAAAGGTTCATTTCAAAAAGAAATCAGCGAGTGAATCGTGTTTTATGCCTTAGGCAGAAAAAACTATACAGCTACACCCCGGCGGCCTGTAATCGCTGTCTGGACAGGTAAAGCAGTGGTTGACAGCATGAGCATCGACTACGCCATCGGGGTACGTGATACTAGTACACAATATGTCATATTTTGTGGCCATCCGATCCCCGACGGCCTGTAATCGTTGTCTGGACAGGTAAAGCAGTGGTTGACAGCATGAGCATCGACTACGCCATCGGGGTACGTCATACACAATATGTCATATTTTGTGGCAACCCGATCCCCGTTGGCCTGTAATCGCTGTCTGGACAGGTAAAGCAGTGGTTGACAGCATGAGCATCGACTACGCCATCGGGGTACGTGATACTAGTACACAATATGTCATATTTTGTGGCCATCCGATCCCCGACGGCCTGTAATCGTTGTCTGGACAGGTAAAGCAGTGGTTGACAGCATGAGCATCGACTACGCCATCGGGGTACGTCATACACAATATGTCATATTTTGTGGCAACCCGATCCCCGACGGCCTGTAATCGCTGTCTGGACAGGTAAAGCAGTGGTTGACAGCATGAGCATCGACTACGCCATCGGGGTACGTGATACACAATATGTCATATTTTGTGGCCATCCGATCCCCGACGGCCTGTAATCGTTGTCTGGACAGGTAAAGCAGTGGTTGACAGCATGAGCATCGACTACGCCATCGGGGTACGTGATACACAATATGTCATATTTTGTGGCAACCCGATGCCCGACGGCCTGTAATCGCTGTCTGGACAGGTAAAGCAGTGGTTGACAGCATGAGCATCGACTACGACATCGGGGTACGTCATACACAATATGTCATATTTTGTGGCCACCCGATCCTCATTTCAAACGATCTTTACGACCTGGGGAGAGAGAGTGAGTTAAAATTGCAGCCATGTCGCCGTGAGGCCTGAAGATATTCTCTTGTTTTTGATGAGCGTAAGTATTCATTGTCACATCAGCAAATACTGTGGTATCCGTCAAGGGGGTAGCCCAGTGGATAACGTGTTCGCTCATCACGCCGAAGCCCTGGGATCGATTCCCAACATGGATACAATGTGCCAAGCCCGCAGTTCGCCTCCTCTACTGTTATATGGTTGCAATCTGCTTAAGGAACATGACTCTACTCACTCCAATGATACCGACCCGGCGTTTAGTAGTGGTTATTCCAGGCCCGGCCTTTATTTTTTGTTGCCGGTAGGGCGGTCGGGTAGCCTAGTGGTTAAAGCGTTCGCTCGTCACGCTGAAGACCCGGGTTCGATTCCCGACATGGGAACAATGTGTGAAGCCTATTTCTGGTGTCCCCCGCCGTGATATTGCTGGAATATTGCTAAACGCGGCGTTAAACCATACTCACTCATTTGTTGCCGGTATTTAGGGACTATACATAAGGTGATTATCTGAGTTTGACCGATGTCCCACGCTGTCGTTTTTGCTAAACGTGGCGTTAATCCATACTCACTCACTGTGTACTTGTCCTGGCATGTATTAGCGACAAGAGCCCCTATTCGTTTTGACCTGGAGTCTATTGGACGGTCGGTGTCTATTTAAGGCCTGGTGCGTGTCTTTTGGTAGTCCGGCGTCTATTTATGGTCATGTAGTGTCTATTGGTTGTCTGGTAGTGTCTATTGGTGGTCCGGCGTCTGTTGGAAGTCCGGCGTCTATTGATGGCCGTGTAGTGTCTTTTGGTGGTTCTGCGTCTATTGGTAGTCCGGCGTCTATTGTAAGTCCGGCGTCTATTTATGGTCATGTAGTGTCTATTGGTTGTCTGGTAGTGTCTATTGGTGGTCCGGCGTCTATTGGAAGTCCGGCGTCTATTTATGGTCATGTAGTGTCTATTGGTTGTCTGGTAGTGTCTATTGGTGGTCCGGCGTATGTTGGAAGTCCGGCGTCTATTTATGGTCATGTAGTGTCTATTGGTTGTCTGGTAGTGTCTGTTGGTGGTCCGTCTTCTGTTGGAAGTCCGGCGTCTATTGATGGTGTCTATTGGTTGTCTGGTAGTGTCTATTGGTAGTCCGGCGTCTATTGGAAGTCCGGCGTCTATTGATGGTCATGTAGTGTCTATTGGTTGTCTGGTAGTGGCTATTGGTGGTCCGGCGTCTGTTGGAAGTCCGGCGTCTATTGATGGTCATGTAGTGTCTATTGGTTGTCTGGTAGTGTCCGGCGTCTGTTGGTGGTCCGGCGTCTGTTGGTGGTCCGGCTTCTGTTGGTGGTCCGGCGTCTATTGGTCGTCCGGCATCTTTTGGGGGTCCGGCGTCTCTTGGGGGTCCGGCGTCTATGTCAATTTGGAGGTCAGGCCGCGGTCCATTGGAGATCCGTTGTTTATTTCTGTCTGCTGGATTCTTGGCGTCTATATTGTGCCCAGGCGTCTATTTGTAGTCCGGGTTTTTTAGGGACCCGGCGTCTGTTGGAGACGCGGTGTCTATTGTAGGAAATAGGAAAGTATTGTATAGATCAACTGAGATATAAGTGTATCCCGGGTACATAAGGGCGATCATTCATTGGAAAAGAACCGCTAGTTTTTGTCGTTGTGACAACAACTTCACCATGATTGTCTTGTTAATAACACATCTGGACGTTCTGATAATGGGGGAAAGACTTCAATCCATGCTAGATTTGAGGTTATCAACATTTTAATTCAGAAACTGCCTAATTCATGCCTTCAAAATCCCAGATGGATTTTTGTTTGCCATTTCGCCATTCTTGGAACAAGTATCGCGTGGACAGAATATTTTACGGACACTTCACTATTTTTCATCAAGACCCACAGTGTTGTAATGAGTGAGTGAGTTTAATTAAAGTCACGTCGGCAATATTTCAGCCATAATGTGACTTGAACAAGTTATACAATAGGTATAAAAACTGTCTACGAGGGACAGTATAAAAACCAGCAATATATCACAGATTGACCCAAAACTAGTTGTAGAACACTAAAGATTTCTGATTATTAAGGTACGACACAATATAAAAATGGGGCTATAGATCGCCAGCAACAAGGGTAAGATCACCATACTGGGGACCAAGGGGACTTACGGTACCTCTGCTACCTGCATGGTTCCCCAGCAGGATTTACACTTCCCCGAGTTACTGGTGATTATTGCGAGTTTAGTCAGATATTAAAAGTTAACAAATATTCTGCAGTTAAAATAGAGGTAGATATAAATATACTTTAGTTGCGGTAACCGTATTTCTGTGCTGCTCCCTATAAAGTAAAAAACAATAATTTGATTTTGACATGTCACCACTGTGGCGCCCAGTAGTGACAAGTCAATATCAATATCGTAAATACTATATGGATCAGCACAGAGATACGGGATATAGGCATAAGGTCTGAGGCACAATGTCTGGGTCCTCGTTGTCAATGCCGCCTTGAAAACCATAACACACACACAACACACACACAACACACACACACACACACACACACACACACACACACACACACACACACTTTTGAAAACCAAATGTAGTATGGTGTAGACATTGAGAGAGGATATTGTTATTGGACCCAAACCCTTTAAAAATGCTGCATCCGACCTTGCGTACCTTCGCATTAAATTCCACATTCCGACGAAAACATTTTTTATATCTTTCCACTGTCCGCGCCAACGTTATTCATATTAAGGGTTTTACGAGCGCTACAGACAGATCTCAGACACCACAGCTGAATCAGAAATAATAACAAAACATTAACTTGGTCAAGCGAGAGACCAAATACCTATGTATGGTCTCTGGTCAAGCAGTTTAGACAGTATACCCTTACCCTCTTAGAACTTAGACTGAGAACAACACAACAGAATGCCAAATGGGAATGGATATTTGATATGTTTATTTGTCTACAAAAGGACAACCCTCCGATAAAACATTATCAACATACATATATATATATATATGAAAGACAGACTTGTAATCATCTTACACACAAAAGGATATATACCAGGATATGATACCCCTTAGAATAAAACTATTTGTCAGCTCTATCAAATAACGCATTTCTTTTTCTTCACGGAAATATTTGCTGTATGGAAATGTTATATTTCAGACTTAAACTTGAAGAAATAACACAAATAACCATATATAGGTTTTGCACTTACGTATGGTGGGACAGCAGACTAATTACAGTCTTGAAGTTTGTTGCAATGGGTTCTGGAGTATAAACATTTTTTTTTCTAAATAAAAATCACGTCACAGTTTCCTGTAAACACAAATTTCTCTTTCATCTTTCTCAGCATGTTTTGATAAAGAATCTGTCTCTTACAAAAAAAAGGTGCCATTTCCCTTTCCTGAGGTTAAACTACGTCATAATTGTGAGCAATAAAACACAGATGCCTTAAAACAAAATGGACAGTTTCCTGTTAATAAAACTGTGTGCATGTGTGGATGCAAAACATGAATTGACTGTAATTGAAAAGGAATATTAACATTTCTGTTTACAAGAAATATATCTCTCATATTCACACATAACATGGCGGTCTTCTGAAGACAATTCATATCTTGTTTTTTAACATCTTAGAGGGAACAATTATCATTTACAGAAATGAAAGGTTAGCCTCTCAACCATAAAGTCAACTGCTTGCATAATGTCTATGAAATCATAATGTGAAGACAGTATAGCATAATTATGCATAAGTGTACACATTCATATTAATTGCGAACACAAAGTTCGAATCAACATGTACAGATAGTCAGAGGAGTTGAAACAGTGTAGCTTTTGATCCTTATACATACAGATTCTCATTGCCATTTATTTTGTAGTACATGTATCCCAAACTAGTCAATTGCAATTATTTCTCAAATTAAATTATCCTACCAATATTCCAATAATTTTGCCATTTGATTAAATAAAAAAACATGCCTCATTAGATATTAAAATATTTTTGTGACATTTTTCAATTGAATTATTATATTTTGACCATTTGCTTTTTTGGACATGAAACACATCAGTTTCTAAGTTTACCCCTATCTGGAATTACACAGGGGAGAAGTAACCAGTTACGTACTGCAGAATCAAGATAATCTAAAAAGTGTAAAATCTCACTGGAACAGGGAATATTTTGTCTGTTTTCTTGCCTATCTAAATGAAGGAATATTTTGTCTGCACACCCAGTTATGTTATACTAACTCCTGACTTCAATGTATAACACTGAAACACTGAAACCCCTCATCCATTGATGCACATCACTAATGTGTGCGCACACTGAGTTCCATAAGCTTCATGATATCACCTTCCACAAACTGCTTCCCAGCTCTCTGTTAACAATTATTAACATTGAGACAGATTCTGATGCTATTGTCATTAATCTATTTTTAGTAAATACTTGTGTTGGGAATGCTCTTTGCACAACACCCCTTTGTTTTAACAGTGCAAGGCAAAAAAAAGGATATTTTTAAACATGTATCTAAATTTGAAAAATATAAATATTCCTTTAACTCTGATCAAGAATATCTTAAACTTTAAAAATTTAGTTAACAAACTGTAGTAAACTGTTCCTCATCACCATAGGCATGTATGCTGCTTTAAAAGACTGAAATTAAATTTTGTTCATATTCACAGAATAAAAATGATGACATCACTCCATCCTATAATATCAGTGTTAAAATACATCTCTTGTAAACATCAAATAGGGTATACATCTTTTGTTATAAATGTTAAAAACATCAATAAATGAAATATCATGTATGTTAATAAACATGAGCTTCCAAACAAAAGGGAAATATTTGGAAACTCTGTCCCCATTCACAGAGACTTAACGTAAGATCTCACAAAAATCTTGATAGATTGTTATATATCTTCACTATCTGTCGTTAAAGTTAATGCACGTCACAGTTCAGGTAGTTCATAGTACCTCCAGCCATTGTTACACACCATTAAGACATATTGTGTCACACATATATCAATAATCTTGTTATCTATTGATAAAAGTACACAAATCTAAAAAGACAAATTTAATAATATGAGATCCTGGATTTCCGGATTTCCAATTTGTTAAGACCTGTGGAATTATTGAGACATTTTGGATTACGGAGGCGAGAACTAGCATTCATTACACAGAAGGCAACGACTAAGAGCCTGGAATTATTTGTCCTGGTATATTGCTTACAAATTGCCAAACATTTTCAAGGTAAGATTTTCATGGATAATTACAACAGTAAAACTTGGACACAGCAAACTCCAAGGAACCCTGAAATCAGTTATCTGAACTGAGGTCGAAGGTTAGAAGGATAAGTCAACAAAACACAAAGTGAACACTGTTATACAGTTAGTGAAACATCTATACAATCAACCTCCGAAAGTGACAGACACTTACAGAATCAAACTAACAGAGCATGGTTCAACCTTTGATACTTGAATACATGCAATTAAAGACATGAACTAAACACACAAAACAATGGGACTTGCCACATTGTTGGGCTGAGTGATTCATAACCTTCACTGGTATACCACAATGTAAGTAAGAACATGAAATACTTAATACGTAATATAATATATGAATAATACGTCTTAATAATCTGGAAAGTGGACAGCCCCAAATTGGATGATCGCTTTATAACATACAACTAAAAAAAAGCATGACAGATTACTAAAATGAAAGAATCATGTGGTCCTTTATTTCTTTAGAGTAGTATAAGCACCCACAGCGATATTTGCTAATATATTGGATAGTGAACAATCCCAATTAGCACCCCTTCCGATTGATCAGTGTACACAAGACTTATTTATTCGTGTATAGTACGCACTCATGTGTTATATGCATCCTTAATTATAAGGGCAATTAAATTCTGGAAAATATATCTGTCATGTATGATACTTTTCTTTTGTATCATTTCAGGCTGTCAGCAAAAACCACCACATTTACGATCTTTCAACTCTTTTTTCTCACCAAAATTATATTCAAATAAGGGTCCCCTTTTTCTAATTTTGAGAACGCCCCGGGCGCTTATTACGTCGAATAAGGTATATGAAATTTTTCAGTCCCACTATGTGGTGTTGTCTTGAACTAACATGAACCCTGCTTTTGACTGCTTTATCCTGAAGAAAGCATTTGTTCCATAAACACAGGCTCCAGAATGGGGGTTCATATACTAAAGTGCATATTTCACAACAACAAAAGTATATCCAAATTTTGATATAATTAATCCTAAATAGTTTATTTTGATCCGACGAGACAGAGACCATATCGGTATATGGAATCTGGACGAGTGTATCACAAAAGATTTGTCATGGTTTGATATATGTCGTTCAACCCTACTACATTGAACAAAACGTAACGGTACAGTGTTGAGGTATGACATTGTACAGATTATGCAAACATCTGCCTATCATCAGGAACACAAACTTGCATGAGGAGATACATTGTGTTATACGAACTAGGGACTACGGCATCTATCTGTCAGATGGGTGACAGACATATTCTTCCAGTGCGTGCAGTCCTTTGACTGATAGTTCTACTAAAGAACCAGAAACAATATAAATGGAATTAACAAGACTAGATATATATTTCAATTGTTTGTAAAATCAATGAAATTAAAACTTCACTGGGTGTGTTGGACATATTGTGAAGTGAGAAGGGAGATTGCCATCTTCAAATGAGCCAAGGGACATAACTCTAACATGAATACTGGACTGACATATATTTCAGACCATCTATTGGTATATGGTCTTTGTGTAGAGGCCATAAAATTTTCGAGTCCCGTGATGGGATTCGAACCACGGACCTTCTGATCAGAGGTCGGATGCCTTGTCCACATGAACAAAGAGGTTAACCCCGTCAGCAAGTTGACAAGGTAAGGATGTCATCTGTGGGATGACTCCACGTCCTGCTACATACTCCCCCGTCAACAGAAGGCACGTCCCGGGCCGCATAGTTGGGTACTGAGGCTTATTTTTCTCAAATCTAATATGAACATGCTCAGCCCCATGTTGGGTGCCAATGTAGCGGCCATAAGATTTCCGAGTCCCATGATGGGATTCGAACCACGGACCTTCTGATCAGAGGTCGGACGCCTTGTCTACATGACCAAAGAGGTTAACCCCGTCAGCAAGCTGACAAGGTAAGGATGTCATCTGTGGGATGACTCCACGTCCTGCTACATTTGCATATACCTAAATGACATTGTTCACATGTTAGTGACTTTAATAGTGACAAGGTACTACACAGGACATTGAGTAACAAAGACAATGAGAATGCAATGGTCTTCATTTTAGACATGTATGCTCTTTATAACTGCCTGTCATTGATGTATCAAGGAAGGATTTGAATGATATGGACCAGTATTTTTTATGGTGGGATGGGTGTTCCAAAGGAGATACTTCAACACACATTGTATTGAAAACTTGAATTATATATATTGTTTAAAGTTTAAATTTGTTGTATTTTCAAAAACTAAACATTCTTGTTGCTCAGACCTTCTTTATAACTGCCTGTCATTGATGTATCAAGGAAGGATTTGAATGATAGGGACCAGTATTTCTTATGGTGGGATGGGTGTTCCAAAGGAGATACTTCAACACACAATGTATTCAAAACTTGAATTATTTATATTGTTTAAAGTTTAAATTTGTTGTATTTTCAAAAACTAAATATTCTTGTTGCAGAGACCTTCTGAAGTCAGTCTCAGATGTCACTGGTGGACGGATGACGGAAAGTTAAAAATGGACAAATATTTACTGATGGTCAGCCCCAAAACAATGCAGATGCAGGAGGGCATTCTCTTGGATGGAAGACCGCACACCTACTCACCCCAAAATAAATGTTCAGTCCCTTAGCTGAACAGAATTAATAGTAAATCCCTACTATTCACTTGAGTCATCAAGTGTTTGATTGGCATTAAGATTGGTGGAAAATGAAGACTTGAAAATGTTAGGAACAACAGAAGTTGTTATTCCATGTGAAAACAATAAAGTTGTTAGCCATTGACAAACAGTAAAGTTGTTATCCATGACAGTTTCATGTCTTCATTTAAGTTATAACGACAAAAGTTATGAAGTACTTGGTTCAATTTAAATCTGCAAAAGATTTTTCTCCTCAAATTGGAACATCAGGCTTTTAATGATGTTATCTTTCTAAATTTTAATTTTGTTTGTAATAAAGATAAGTGCAAACATGCAAGACAAAGGGACATTCAACGGTCATTCATTTGTTCTGTTAAAATTATGTTAAGTGTTGATAAAATGTAATCATATGTACATGCTATGCATGACAATATAACACTGACAACAATGTCATGTAATAGTGTCATGTAACAAAGTCCTGTAAGTGTCATGTAACAATGTCATGTGTCATGTAACTGTGTCATGTAAGTGTCAAGTAATAATGTCATGTGTCAAGTAATAATGTCATGTGTCATGCAACAATGTCATGTAAGTGTCATGTAACAAAGTCCTGTAACAATGATGTTAACAAAAACATCCTAACAAACATGTAAGCAATGGATACATTGTAATATAACGCCAGACACATGATATACGTTTATCGACATATTGCCTCTCTAGAATAATATTACCCAAAATATATCACTGTCACTATTTAAGAACGTTCATTTTTCCATTTTCTTGTCTCTAAAACGTTAAACTTTTAATTTTCAACAACACTTTGTACATGAGCACCAAATATTCTAAACTCTGCAAGTTCATTAAAACAGATATTACAACAAACACAATCATCAACATCAAACATACAAGCAAATGTATATAGTTTACAAGAAAATAGCTTCATCACAACCGTTGATATGTTTCATATTGGTATGAAAAACACCTAACTTCAACTGGAACACACTCACAACTGATATACAGATATATAACAGTGGGGTTAAGCACTAAAAGTTATATAACAAGCAAAACACTTTTAACATTCATAAGTAAAACTGTTGGAATGCTAGTAGTATCACAGACAATTGAGAAGTGTTTCACAAGCAACAAGCTACGTAACTAATCAAAATTCAATTGAAGCTGCCAATCCCAAATCCTAACAAGAAAATATTTACACTGAACCTTTGGAATTGATTTTCTGTTATTTGAAAGTGACATAATTACATGGTCAACACCCTGTCAACAATCTGTACATAACTACCTTTCCTCTCATTTACCAGCACAAAGGTTCTATTTTGACAAACCTGTCACAGCTTAGTAAATATGTTGCTGTGACCTATGACTGCATAACATCTATTCCTATTAAACCATATATGAATAAAATCTTTGGTGAAATAAAGAAATTTTAAAATCAAATTAAATGTGAGTTAAGAATTGACAATTAAGTTTAATCTCAAATCAACATTGTCACAGTGGTCATATATACTACTGAAAAGAAGTTAAAGAACACCTGATTCCTTCATACTACTATATTTAATCTGCCATGGCATATTGACTATAGTAATGTGAAGAATCATGTGCTCTCTAACTCGTTTTGAGCAGTATACATTTCTTATTGCATGTGACAATATTGTGCTGGTATACCTAACATCAAGATAGGAAATGTGCACAAATGACAATCAAATACATCTGTGAAACCCAGCTACATGAATATACACACTATTCAGAAATATTACAAGATTTGAAGGACATTTTTCCTCCTACAAATGTAAAATTCAAAACTATGAAACAACTGTGAAAAAACATGTGGATATTCTATTTTGAGAATATTTTGGCATTAGAATCACACACGATGTACATTTAAGCCAACTCTGTCGGTAGATTACATATTTCCTTTGCCTTGTTTTTCAGGATCTTCCAGGGTCAAACCCATAAAACTTTCTATTTCATCTCACAGATTCACTACAATACTCAATATTCACACAAGAATACCAAATCAAACTGTACAGGGTAATTACAAAATATTTCTAAATATATTACACCTTTTCAATATCAAAAACATTTAAAACATTTGAACACTACTGGCCAGTCACAGCCAATTGCCAAAATGCTGGGGACTGAACTTTCAACCAACATATCGACTCATTACTGAATGTGCAATGTCACCTTCTCACATATGCAGGATAATTCCTCTACAGCTAGTACTCAGAAAGAACATTATTAGCCATCCCAGCCATTTCACAGAGACAAGTCCTCCTTTAAACTTTGATTAACATTTGTTCATGAAAACTCAAGACAGGCAAACTGTAACATGTCATCCTGGAACCTTGTTCTACCCCAGATGCGCATCTGTGCAAAGTGGGATTTTCTGATCCAGTCTATCTGTCAGTTATTGGTGAGTAAAACAACACATCAAACACACAGCTCTGCTTCCTCCTCCTAGTAAAGCTGAATTGTCCTCCAACTTTGGTGAAAAGCGTAAAGACAATGTCCTCAATATTTGTAAAGAAACGAAGACGAAGTCATACTGAGATCAACATCCAGTGCAGAACAAACGTATGTCAGGGGAATGTATAAAGAGGACAACTGGACATCACTTTCAACATAGAACTCATCAATATTGTATATAAATCAAATAATTAATATTTTATGTTTTATTACCACAGGTAACCATCAAACCTACATGGACTATATAAACACTGTAGGTATCAACCTCATGTGATTAATGCTCTTTGTATTCAATACTTTGGGTGGCATTTTATTTGTGCTCACGTTGTTTCGACTGACAATATCTTTGATATAACTGAAGAACATAACTGCAGTTCTGTCATCAATTCATCAAATACCAACAGTAATTTTTATAGCATCACTGTCAATAAACACTGAAATCAATTTTGGTCAACATTCTCTTCAATCTCTGAGATTGAATGGTTATTTTTGTCATGTGTTAAGACATTGTGAGGGCCAAGAGCAAAAAACACAATATTTCTATATTTAACATGGACCATCATTTCAACACTATATATGGAGGCGCCATTCACATCTAGGTGAACAAGGGTCTGAGGTCATTAGATAAAAATAATACATACATACAAACACTTACACAGGTGCTATCACATTCTGGCATAAGAAGAAGCTCCATAGAGATGGGGTCCTATTCTTTGGATTCATATTTTAACTAAGAAATAATGTAAAATTACACACTAGATAACATCTAGTAAGTAAGGATAATTTCAGAATGTTTGTTCAAAAATAAACTGTTTGGCAAAAGGATGTAGTTGTTTCTGAAAACATGGACATTGTGAAGGCTTCCTGAAGCAAGCTGGATGTATTGGTTTCTGAAGACTGTTCACTGTAGATGTATTAGTTTCTGAAGACTGTTCACTGTAGATGTATTAGTTTCTGAAGACTGTTCACTGTAGATGTATTGGTTTCTGAAGACTGTTCACTGTAGATGTATTAGTTTCTGAGCTTCTTAGTTATAACCATTCCCCATTAGAGTCTTTTGCTGTTTTTTCTTTAAGACATGACGAAAGTCAACTTGAGAGGGTGAGGATTCTACAACCCTTCTGAGAGTTCCTTCCCCAACATCAATGTTTGTTTTCCGAAGTTTGGCTCGGATATCGGTAAGTGAAACTTGCTTTGCCACAAGCTGAGTATCATTTCCGATATGGTTGTCACTTTTTGACTTAGGCACATTTCTATCTTCAGATCTGAAAAACAAGAAGCAGAGCATATAGTTTCTGACATTTTTCTCTTAAAAAGATCATTCATAATTTCAAATTTGTCATTCAATTATCCACATTGCACATAAGATACAGAAACATCATTCACATTACTTTACCATCAGTACTTATAAGGAAATAATATGCGTTTTGAACACAAACTGTTTTTCACATAATTATGTTATCTAGATAAAATAGGTTTCTACATTTCAATCTAATGAATCAAATGAATATTGTAGTTTTACAAATATTCTTGATAACTCAAACAGTTCCAGAAACAAATATCTGTAACATCAAGGCTTCATACTAATACCCTGTCGTTAGTCACACAACTGCAAGACATTCACGGTCAGTTGAACACTTCGACTCAGTGTTTCAAACATTACATGCCACAAGACAGACATAAAACTGCTATCAGTGGAGTAGAACTATAATTAGCATGTGCATAAACCCCAATCAAAGCAAATATCCACGTGGGTATTCCAGTTTAGAATAGGTCCCCAGCAAACTAGCCATGCTGGCAACCAATCAGGTGGTCCGACTCAGTCACTTGGTTGACAGCATGTCATCGTATCCTGGCAGTGTGGATTACTGTTTTCCATATCAATCACTGGATTGTCTGGTAAAGACTTGATTGTTTTCAGGCCGCAGTCATATAGCAGGAATATTGCTGAGTGCGACATTATTTAAAACAAACAAACAAACATCGTGAAATGCCATTTTAATCAAATGTGTCGGTAAGTGGGATTGTGAGGTCATGTGGGAAGTCATCAAATGGATCATATATTATCATCATTGAAGTTAACATTAGAAAATCCAACAAATATCGTAAAAATGTTACTTTGCACAAAAGGAACTTTTAACACAGTATATACAAACATAGATGTATAGATATGAAATTTGATCTAACATGGAAACTTCTGGTAAGGTAAAATCTTAACACTTGAAATCCTTAAAACCCCTAGACATGTACGGAAGATGGTTTGAACCAGTTTCAGAGGGAAAGGATGGAAATGTGGAGAAACAGTAACATTATGACAGTGAGTTAAGTGTAAATAAACCTTGTGAGTGCAAACTTGTGCCTAAATGTTCAAGATTACCTGGTAACCATGGTTACAGATGAGTTATCCAAACACTGATAGAGATAATTAAATCAGTCAGTTTCTTTTAGAATGGATCGTTGTCTGTTTTATAAACAATATCAAGAGATAATGTCATCTAATCATGACCAATCAATATCTCTTTCAAACAGATTACAGAAAATAGTACTGGTATGTGAAGGTCCTGGTTGAATTGGTCTTCAGCAGCCCATAGCTGTCGTAAGAGGTGACTAACAGGATCAGGTGACTTGGTTGATGCATGTCATGGTAGAGAAAATTAATGCCTTTAATGTCAATCACTGGACTGAATAGTCCAGACTCGATTATTTACAGAGAGCTGTCATATAGCTGGAATATGGCTGAATGCGGCATTAAACAACAAACAAAACACATCTGTACTGCCTGACATTGCAAACTGCTTCTGTTAGAGACCACAACAAATTAGATCCCTGTTCATGCAGGGTCTTTTTCTCTTAAAATTGCAACTTTCGTGATATTTTGCAATGACAACATACATTTCAGAAAATGATTTTCAAAAAATGTTTTATAAATGGATCAGTGGAAATCAGTGCATCTTCATTTTAAATTAATAGTATTTGATTTTTCTTCATTATGAGAGACTTAAGCAACAAATGATACCTGTCCTGCTATTAAATACAGTCATCACTGGTGGGAGGTTAAAATGAAAAAGGTATCAATTTTGTTGTGGCCTTTGGCATAACTTATGCACTCTTTACCTCATGATTATCCTGGGTACATGGTTTTGACAGATGCTTTCATGAATGCCTATGGAGGTTATTTATTCTCCTCTGATTTTATGGTACAACAGTAAACTACGATTATAACAAACACGCTTATAACAAACTGACAGATATAATGAACTTATTTTTTAGTCCCGGCCATTTGCTGTATATGTGCTGTATATATGCTAATATTACGAACTGTGGTTATGAAGAACTAAAATTAGTGGTCCCTTTAAGTTTGTTATAACCATAGTTTACTGTACCTGATTAGATAACATCAGTTACCAAAACAATGAATTTACTCAAATAATACCAATAAATTAGTCAATTAACCATCCTGCCAACTTCAACAGTAGGAAGATCATCAAGCTGACAATATGTAAGATATCTCTGTATCATAGGGAGCACATGTAAAAATCCACTGTGCCTAAGAAACAAGGAAAACTGTTCTACTGAATTAGTTCATTCCTTGGAAGTCAGCAACAAACACACCCACCTTTGCAAGTCTCCATTTGTTCCATTCTCCAACAACCCGACATGTCCCCCTCCGTTCATCATGGGCATGGTCTGAGAGTGAGGCAGTGGAGGAGGTGGGGGTGGTGGAGGAGGAGGAGGGGCACCCGTGGGTGAGTCCATTGTCATTTCCAGGGGTGGAGGTGGGGGAGGTAGATCTGGGTCGTGACCATAGGAAACATTTGAAGTGTTCTCTTCCTCTTCATCCTCATCGTACTCCTCATAGTCGACATGCACTTGTGACTGCATCACGCTCTTCCTCCAGAAGCTCACCACGCTGGCAGCCATCTCCTTCTCCAACCTCTTGGCCATTTCATGAGGGTCATTATCCTCTTCGAAAAACGCTGACTTGTCAGTTGTGAGGTCAGTCTCGACAAGTCCGTTGGTAGGGTACTCAATCTCTTCATCAGAGCTGGGAAATAGATTAAAGTATTTGTCCTTTGAAAGGTCTGTCATGAAATAATTTCTGGATTCAAACAATGAAAACTGAATTAAATATTAGTATGCTACACATATTAAAAGTGACTAGCATTCATGCAAACTATTAGTGCATATAAATGTGCATATTGCGTTTCATCCAGCACCATCTAGTTGATCCTGTGAGATTCTCACTTACAAGCTGAAGCTGCTAGACATGAGACTGTTAAGGTGAATTCAGTAGTTAGTTACAGATGGTATTCTATTGCATGGAGCAGATGTCAAATCTGAGAGTTTCATATACTCATCACCACTGAATGAAGGTGCATATATACTACTCAAAAGAAGTTAAACAACACCTTTTTCATGTTACAAAAGTTGATCTGTCACGTAAATTTTACTATCATTTGCAAGGCCGTAGTTAACTTTTTTGGACAGGGGTGGGCAAACATTTGTACAAGTATCACTTGTCCCCAATTTGTATTTTCATGATTCAAATAAAACTGTCATCTATAAAAAATCCAGGGGGCAACTGCCCCCCCTGCCCCCCCCTGCCGGCTACGGCACTGATTTGACAACATACTGGTAATCAAGTCCACACATGAATTTCTGATCATATATAAACCATCTGTGAGACATTTTGGTACAGAAAATAACCATTAATAAGTAAAGAATAAAGCTATCTGATGGCCATTTGCCATCTTGTACAAACCCATACAAGTAAATTCCAGTTTCTATGATATCATAATGCTTGATATAATGTCACTGCTTGTCACATCCTAACTGACCTTCAGTTAACAGTTTGTTTTACCACCCTGAAATTTTGATGGTGGTCACAGGATAGATTTTATGGCTACACATAAATATTTTACCAAAAATATGTTTTTAGTAATATCTGAAGTGATAAATGATAAATTTGCATGTCACTACCCAGGAATAGGAATTACAAGCAGAATGTTCGTGTTGTGAAGAACAAGACAATTCAGTTAATAACATTCTGCACACCCCATATATGACATCTGCAACTGGTATTACTGGGTACATAGTTGTCGCACTGAACTTTCAATACAAGTTTACAAATTTTAGATTTTTATGAAAAATGTGAACTTGTTTTGCATGGGCAAGCCATGAGTAGAACATACATGCAACTGTGGCTACATTTAAAGCACTTACTCTGTCGCCATCTTGTGCTTGAACAGTAACATGTGGTGAGTTTTAATGCTGAATTTTTAGTAGTGAGTTTTTAATGGGGAGTTGGTCAAGAAGCCAAGTAGTATGAATGCTGGTCAACATCTGATCACCAGCTACATGGGGGATGTGGTACAGAACACAGTTGCATCAACATGCACGGTGCTTTAACCCATCCAACCATGTCTTACAGGGAGTCATCCCTGAGCTTCAGTGATCCATTCATACACATTTCTCTGCAATCTTGCCTTACGCCCCAAAGGAATCTTTTTCGGCGGATGATGAAGACTGGTTATTCTTTGGTGTTGATGTTTTATATTTACATGTACATTATACAGGTGCCCCTTCAGTGGTGGTGGTGGTGAGTATATCTCAGATGCTGACAATAGCCCATACAGGGTTGACATTAGGCATGTTTCAATAGGCATAAAGTTCCAAACCTGGGACACCGTCATTAGTAGAGATTCTTATCTTCAAGTTTCCTCATTAGGACATCATCATAACCACTGTTGATAAGCAAACCAACATAAGAAGGCATTCACACGTGACCATGGACTAATGTATTCACACATCACCATGGACTAATGTATTCACAAGTGACCATGGACTAATGTATTCACACATCACCATGGACTAATGTATTCACACGTGACCATGGACTAATGTATTCACATATCACTAAGGACTAACGTATTCACACATCACCAGGGACTAATGTATTCACACATCACTAGGGACTAATGTATTCACATATAGCCGAGACTAATGTATTCACACATCACTAGGGACTAATGTATTCACATATAGCCGAGACTAATGTATTCACACATCACCAGAGACTAATGTATTCACACATCACCAGGGACTAAGGTATTCACCTGACCAGGGACTACTTTTTTCACACATCACCAGGGACTAATGTATTCACACATCACCAGGGACTAATGTATTCACCTGACCAGAGACTAATGTATTCACATATCACCAGGGACTAATGTATTCACCTGACCAGAGACTAATGTCTTCACACATCACCAGGGACTAATCTATTCACACATGGCCAGGGACTAATGTATTCACACCCCTGTTGGCGGTTCCCCTACAGCCCACACAACACAGAGACCAGTACTAACTCAATGTCCTGCGATGCAAGTGCCCGTTCCCGTGCCGATTGTAACGGAGCGTCCCACGCCAGGTTAGAGGAGCTGCTGTTTTTAGGTAAGGGCTTGGCGGAGTCACCCGACTGGAGGTCGCAAGGCTTGCTACAGGCCAGGACAGGAAGTGAGCCATCAGAGTTACAGAGTTAACACAATGTTACTGAGGCAGGTACCCATGGGTTGTTGACACCAAAGGATACGTTCTAAATAGCTATTTCTATTGATACTTTCAGCTCCAAGTGTGTTGGGCGTGTGTGCACTGCATTGTCAGTGAACATCCTCCTGAATGAAAAAGTCTCAACTAACAACTTCGACATCCAACCTTTTGAGGCATATATAAAAAACAAAATTATAAATACAAGAAATTACAAAAAAAATGTGGATGTTTAAAAAAGAGAGCATACTTTCAGCATTTTGATTTTATTTTGCGAAAACATAGGTCCAAATCATCTGTAAACCTCATAGAATTACTGAAGCCTTGATAAAAGGTATCCCACCTACATTAATTTTCATTGCTATAAATCCCAAACGTTTTTATCTATTCAGCATTACATTATTAAGCTTCCACTTCTTTTTAATTCAGAAAGCATAAATCTAGAAAAAACAAATGCAAAATGTTTGTCAAACAACACATGAGTACCATCCAGTGTTTAATGTCCTATATGTGATATGCAGATATTCAGATGCCATATAGCCTAATTTGCAATGAATATCCATTAATTCTGGAGTCAACAACACAAAATGTTTTAATCAGAGAGTACCCATGGTGCATACAGGTGTGTACAGGTGTGTACAGGTAGGGTGCTAACAGATTACAATTGTAACAAAAGGTATCTGACAACAACATGCAACAACTGAAGCTTGAAAAACAACAACACAAAGTATTAAAATTGTAAAAATAACAAAATATAAATTGACTTCCCAAATACCAAGCACAAAAGGACACATATGAAAACTGTTAAAAAATCAAGATCGTTAATCAAAACTTTGTTATATCAAATATGTACAGATGAAAATTATCTTAAGCAATATTTAAGTACAATGGCACAATCAAAGCAGCTAAATCATGTTTAATAATAAATTACCTTTTCTTTCTAGCAGAAACAATTTCAGCTCTAATTCATGCATATATTTGCATATATTTGGACAGAACCACATACCATAAAAAACCCAATGAACATCCGTTATAGAAATGATAAGCAGTACACATGTTTAGCATGGAAAGGATAGGCAAGGAGGATGCTCAACCTGAAGGCCCTGATATAAGCACAGTGTATGTTAGTGAAGTGTGTTACATGTCTTGGAACAGTACTCAGTTACCACAGTATGTCACCTTCACGTTCCAACCAAGTTCAGTAAACCATGGCCATAGTGAAAGCCTTGATTTAATGAATAAGCTACTGAAATACTTGATCTGATATGTGTTGGGGATACTGTTTTACCAGGAGAAAGTCTAAAGTCTCATAACTAGTTTTGCTTCTGGGGTTCGTTTTCGGCCATTAGGGAAGACCAAGTGAATACTGTGACAGACCTTTACCACTTTGGTGAAACAATGAACATTGGTTTGGGTACTGGTTGGGCAGGATCGAGCTGCTCGGGTTGGGTTGGTAATGAGTAGGACCCGTGTACCCACAGGACTATCCAGACCCGTGGTAAGTCAAGTGATAGTGTTGATGACAAAAATTCACTCAAGTCACACGATTGACTAATGGTTGCTTTGCTTTCTGCCTGTGCACACATTCCTTCTGATTTATATATGTTTGAATAAAGATAAAGCTTTGCATTGGTCAGTTTCAGTGTAAGCATGACCACATTGTTTTTTCTGGTATCTAAATACGTTTAGCCAGGGCTCTAGTAAAGTTTGTTTGTTTGTTTGTCTGTTTTTCAATGCCGCACTCAGCAATATCACAGCTATATGACGGTGGTCTGTAAATAATCGAGTCTGGACAAGACAATCCAGTGACATCATGAACATCGATCCACGCAATTGGGACCGATGACATGCATCAACCAAGTCTGACCACCCGATCTCGTTAGTCGATTCTTTGGACAAGCATAGTCGCCTGTTTTGTCGCCTGTTTCTTACAGCAAGCATGGGTTGCTGAAGACCTAGTCTACTCCGCATCTTCACGGGTCCTCTAGTAAATGAATTCCCAAGCAGATATTTTGTAGCCAACTTTTGAGACCTATAGCGAGTGTAGGGTCAGGTAATAGGGGGTCGGGTACCCGGAGAGTAAATTTGGACTCGTCTCAGCCCTAGTCACTGGTGCAGACAAACCCTGTATCATAATACAGGATTTGAACCAAGCACCAATATATCCTGGCTCTGCCAAGGTGCAACTTCTTGTCCAGCTGTGCTCCGACATACCAGTGATGATATTTTGTGTGTTGGTTTGTTGTTTAACGCCGCACTCTTCAATATTCCAGCTATATGACGGTGATCTGTAAATACGCGAGTCTGGACCAGACAATCCAGTGATTGACATCATGAAAATCGATCCATGCATTTGGGATATGATGACATACCACTTTGGTGAAACCCATGAGTATGTTTGGTGCTGACAAACATAGAAATATACTCAGGGTGAACCGGAATTTGAACCCACACACGCAGGCCAAATTGATGCAACTCTGATCTGCAAATTGCAGCACCTTAGATGACTGGGCCACCCCCACTGTCTACCAATATGATTCTGATATTGAATTAATATATTGAATCGAACATTAAGTTACAGAGCATTGTTTGATCAGGGCTCAAGTCCACAGCAAATAAAAGCATGCACATGCACAAATGATGAGTTATCAACAACAACAAAACTATTTGATACATGAAATTACATCACTAGGGAAACATTGGGAGTTCTAGTGCACTCATGAAGTACACAAATCTTATCAAACAGACCGTAACTTCCTGAAACTCACATAATCTTTACAAAACACACTTCACACCATGAAAATAATAATTTGTTCATTAACACTTATATCATATTTATAAAAAAATACTTCACACTACAAAGCAATGAATTAAGAGATATAATTCAGATCAAAACTTCACACCATGAATGTCCTCATCAATACTTCATGGGCTTGTAAACACTCTGCTCCTCCATCACTAGTGAATATATACCGTATTCAACGTAATAAGCACCCAGGGCGCTCTCAAAATTGGAAATAGGGGGCTCTTATTAGAATATTATTTTGGTGAAAAAAGATAAATTTCGTGGTTTATGGTGACAGCCTGAAATGTTTATGTACGAGAGGTATATTTTCCCAGAATTAAATTGCCCATAATTAAGGGTGCATATAACACATGAGTGTGCATTTTACGCGAATAAATAAGTCTTGTGTACATTAATCAATCGGAAGGGGTGCTAATTGGGATTGTTCACCAGCCAATATATCAGCAAATATCGCCGTGGGCGCTTATTAGAGCGGGGCGCTTATTATGTCAAATACGGTATGGACACAATGTCATTGCTAATCTTCACCAATGCAATAAGTAAGTGAGTGAGTGAGTTGGGTTTTTAACGCTGCTTTTGATAGTATTCCAGTTATATCACAGCGTGTCAGCTAAATGTGGGAGGAAAGCCCAAAGTGATGCCAGTCTCAGACGTTTATCACTTCGGTGAAACCCACGAGCACAGGTTAGAGCTGAAAAACCTAGAAACATAATCAGGGCGAACCGGGATTCAAACCCACAATCATAGTTTACTGGCTTGCCCAAGGAACGCAACTCTGCACAGCAGCGCCTTAGACGACTGGGCCACCTGTGCCCCAACACATTAAGCAGAAGCCTGGGGAGGGAGCTAACAAGTGCTCAGACCACTCAGTTCTCAGTAGGGTTGGGACGGGAAACTCGGGTTTGTTTATTTGTTTGTTTGTTGTGGGTTTTTTTGTATTTTATAATGCCACACTCAGCAATATTACAGCCATATGACGGCAGTCTATAAGTAATCGAGTCTGGACCAGACAATCCAGTGATTAACATCATGAGCATCGATCCATGCAATTGGGATCGATGACATGCATCAACCAAGTCAGCGAGTCTGACCACCCTTTCCCGTTAGTTGCCTCTTACGACAAACAAATTCGCCTCTTACGGCAAGCGTGGGTTGCTGAAGACCTATTCTACCCAGATCTACACGGGTCAGGTAACTCAAGTACACGTTTACTCAGTAGGGTGGGTACTAAGTACGACCCAGGTACCTACAGGAATACCCAGACCTGTGTTTAGTCACGTGATATATTGTTTAATGCCAAAAATTATCAGGAACTCTTTGGTTGCACACAAAAAATCACTAATGTTCGCATTTCTTTCTGACTATGCACGCATTCCATCTGACCTTTATAGGTTTGAATAAAGATAGAACTTCAGTCAACTTCAGTGTATGCATGACCAGATCGTTTTATACGTGTATCTAAATACATTTTACAAGGGCTATGGTCAAACTATTCTCAATCAGACATTTTGTACCCAACTCTAGAGACCAACATGGGTCCCTTGGTAGGCTCGGGTAATAGCAGGGTTTGTACCCAGGTAGTAAATTTGGACTTGTCCCTGCCCTAGTTCTCAGGTTACATCACCAGGAATTATTGTAAGATTCAAAACAAGCAAATTGGGGGAAAAAATAATTTTGTTCAAAATTGGGAAAACAAATTAAGTTATAAATTTCTTAGTTCAAGGGTACTTCAACATTGTCTTTCGAGACTGTATTCAATGCAATAACATAACACTAAGCATGAAACCTCTTCCACTTTATTGGTCCTGTTATCAGAGAAATGGCTCCACAAAGCCACAAAATGCATTATTAGTTATATATATTGACATGAATTGGGACCATTTTAATTCCAATTTGGGAATTTTTAATGACATTTGCTGTAGACCTTGGGCCGAACATCGTCCTCTGAGTTGGAGTAGATAAATCCCTGATCAACCAAATGTTTGACAACATCTGCAACATGTGCAATGGCATTGTTTTAATGTCAGGCAACAGAGCGTTTTGCGCAAAGTTTATTCATGGAGTAGAGGGTTCATCTGACTTTCATGAGTTTCTGAGTTTCATAGATATGCTATAAATTGCAAAGAACAATGAAGAACGAGGAATGGTTTAATTCACGATAAAACATTGTTCTATTATGACATCATTTCTGGAGATTCGAATATACGCTCGCAACTTGATGTCGTAAATTGGACAATGTTATTTTTGAGAGGGTAGTGAGTTGTTCCCAATAGCTGTAGCTGGGCAACACAGATAAATGCAATGGCCTAACAATCGCATCCAAAAGTGGGAGAGATATGACAATCAGAATTGGGAGAAAAGGTACAGATAATCACTGTGAGAATGGTGAGAATATTCAGGAAATACCAAACTGAATTCCTCTGTTCATAAAATGAACTTGTCCGACATTGCCATGGTCCGAGTGCATTCAGAGAGTCATCATTATTAAAATTAGGGTAAATAATTTTAAAGCTTGTACATTTTAATAACATCCTTAAAGAGGCTTACATAATGTTGATATCACATATAAAAGATAAACAACTCCTGGTCGTCGTTTATCGTACAATAAAACACTGCAGGGAGAATAAACCACAAGGGCATATTCTCCCTGCAGTGTTTTATTGTACAATAAACAACTCCCCCTTGTCTATTTCTTATATTAATGGCTTCAGTTCATTTTATAAATGTCCTAAAAATAGATTTGCATCATTATTACACCGCATGTGGCAGTATATTATGGGCGGCCATTCTGTCCAAAAATACAAAGTTGAAAAAGAACATCAGTGTATATGATAACTGCATGAGGAGGTGCACAATGTAATACGTCATTCCTTGTGCACTCACCGTCTGACATATATATATATATATATGTATGTATAATGTATAACGTACACATTGTGTATATACATGTATGTATGTATGTATGTATAATGTATAACATACACATTGTGTATATACATGTTGCGTTTATGAATCATCACGGGGCATGGGCCTTTTCATAAATACAGTATACTGTGTAATCCGACACCTGCCTAATTGGTACATGTATAAGTATAAAACCTTCAATAAACACTCATTTAACTAATTCACTAAACTAGGATTAATCTACAATGATCCAATAACTGTTCATGCTTGGTGCATATGTTCACAGGAATTACAGGAACGATGTGTAAACAAGCCCATGAAGTACTGACAAGACACCAGTTACTATATTATATCACACGGGATGTGTTCCTTGAGGTTACATGCAACATGTATGATATACGCTGGTCATGACACAGGCGCCAGCTCCTGCAGCAACACGGACAAAGGAAAGGCCAGGAGAGGCATAGACACAGATAAATAACCATTTACTTGGCCAGGAAAGTCTGAGCTGCTGACTGAGCTAATAGTGCTCGAGAACACAAGGCTGATTGGCTTTTGGTATCCTGCACAGCTTGGACCCTACAAAGTTACATGCCAATATTTGTGAACAATTTGTAGCCTTATATATGTTCATTCTGAACAGAAATAATCAACTTCATAATTTAGTTACTCCCAAGTTAACATGCAAAAAAATTATATTACACATACCACTTATAATGCTATTGGGTGTTTGATATCTGAGAATACAGTTCTGTTGTAAGAAAGGCAATTATATAGATTTGTAGTTTAAGTTCCCATATCCTTCACAATAACTTTCTTTGTTGTTTAACGCCGCACTCAGCACTATTTCAGCTATATCACAGTGGCCTCAAAATAATTGACTCCTGAGACATTGGTCCTGCCCTACACTGAAGGACATGTTTGTTTGTTGTTTAACGCCGCACCCAGCAATATTCCAGCTATGACGGATGTCCAGTGATTGACATCATGAGCACTGATCTACACAATTGGGATACGAAGATCATGATATGCATCAACAAAGTCAGCGAGCCTGACCACCCGATCCCGTCAGTCGCCTCTTACGACAGCATGCCGAAGACCAATTCCAATCCGGAATACCCATGTAGTGATTAACAATAAAGTCTCATTGTCTTGGTGGCGTTATGACAGCTACTGATATCGTACTGATTCTACACAGAGTATTTCCGTGCAGGATAGATTAAAATACAGATAGATGCTTGGTGGTTAGTGTGTTTGTTACTTCATAAAACCGAAATATTAGAATTAATACAAGGCTGTAAAGGTTAATCAAACTGTTCATGACATCCCAGCATTTTAACAAAATGTAAAAAAAGTGTAAAACTCTAGCATCAAAATTCTGATTAACAGCATTTGACTTACTGCGAAGTGTGTCCATTTGTCAGCCCTTGTGTTCTGGAAAAGACAATAAAAAGGTGAATAAATGAATACAGTCGTTCATTCCTTGAAACAAAGGACAGAGATCCTTGAGGAGTTGGAAGAACATGACGACATGACACTTTGATAAAAAAAGGTTTTCATAATAGTACTGATGCAACAGCAAATAAATAATTGTCTTCAAATCTACCTGACATGAAAATTAATGATTCAGGACTAAAGCAATTTATTGATTATCTTAATGGAGGACAAGGCATAAACATACAAGGAATACCAAAATGAACTTCATTAGTAATTTTGCTATTTAACTAAATGCTCATATCTTATTACTGTGATAATTGGATAAGGTCATGTCATCGGGCCAGAGTAAGTGAGTATGGTTTTACGCCGCTTTTAGCAATATTCCAGCAATATCATGGCGGTTGACACCAGAAATGGGCTTCACACATTGTTACCATGTCAGAAACCGAACCCGGGTCTTTGGCATGACGAGCGAATGCTTTAACCACTAAGCTACCCGACCGCCCCACACCGGGGCAGATGGCAAACTGTTTCGAATACTGTCTGTAATGAATGTATGATGCCTGCTTGTACTAGTCTGGACTAATGTCAGTTTTATAGTGCTAACCCACTAAGATACCATGCTGCAGTTTAAGATGGATACCCAACTCCAAGCCTACAAGAACTTGTGTTAGCCCATTAATGCCGAGTGCCAGGCAGGGTAACAACAAGTTCCATCATTTAATGTCTCTTGGTGTGAGACATCTGGGGATAGACACTCCATCCAGGTAGACACTCCATCCTCTATAGGCCATGTACGTGGCAACAAATGCATGAATATCATGATACATATTAAGCAGCTCCATATAAGGCCATGACATTCCAAATTCAACAAAAATAAAGGGTGTAGGCATTTTAAACAAGGCATCTATGAACATTAGTTAGCTGTCTACGGATATCAATCACATGACCCATGACTGTTTTATAGGATAAGGTACATGATGTATTTAAGAAGGGAATGCACCTAGCAATATCCTATATCTCTAGGGACATAGGGACAATGAAATAATGTGAGGTGGGAGTTGATGTTGTTGTTTGTTGTTTAGCTCTGCAATCGGCAATATTCCAGCTATATGACGGCGGTCTGTAAATAATCGAGTCTGGACAAGACAGTCCAGTGACTGACATCATGAACAGCGATCCACGCAATTGGGATTCGATGACATGCATCAACAAAGTCAGCGAGTCCACCTGATCCAGTTAGTCGTCTTTTACGACAAGCATTGTCACCTTTTACAGCAAGCATGGGTGGCTGAAGACCTATTCTACCTGGATCTTCACAAGTTGAGTTGATATTGAAGAAGACAAGGATGAAAATGTAACAATGTCATAATGTGAGATGGACCACTCACTTGTTTTCTCTGACCATGGAGTCATAGTACTCACTCTGCTCCACGCCCATCACACTGGCACTCAGGCTGAAACCACCCACAACACGTTACCATGCAGTAGTACGTACAAGCTCCTACAAGCATCCTCAGGGGCTGACCATTCCATATTCTAGGGGCTGATGTGGGAGGGAGAGTTCGGGAAATTGTTTCATTTACAGGTTACATGGGGTGTTTCCTTAGAGAAAGAGACCTTGTTTGAAATATGCCTCTGTTCATGCAGTAGTGAAGGGTACCGGTCGGAATAAAATGGTGCTGCAAACCTTTTAGCGCAGTTTGTATACTCCCCAGGAAGCTGAGAATGAAATTTGAGTGCACATCATTCCATATTCTAGGGGCAGTGGTGGTGGAGAATGTTTTGGGTGAATTGTTTGAAAAAAATAATATATCTGCTCCTGAAAATACAGGCTTCGTTATGCCGCACACGAAAACACATGTTGCATTGGGTGTCTACTTCGGAGATAGACTTTGTTCGGAATATGCCTCTGTCCACCAAGTAGTGAAGGGTACCCGGTAGGATGATGGTAATGTTGCTGCAAACCTTGGAATTTTTCACATCATTTTTAAAAAATTGCCTGTCTTGAAGTGTTCACTGAAAAAATATTCATCTAAAAATTCCAAACCCCAGGTCCCCCTCCAGGGTCAGATCTACAAAGGGATCATAGCACTACGACTGTTGTAAGTCTATGTTACAGTATGGGAGTTACGATCATCTCAGTGCAACGATCGCTTCATGAAAAGGTGCCAGAATATTAAATGGTCAGTCCCCTATGAAAATAATGAAAAGTTTTCAAGTGGTTTCTGCATGAAATGTTTTAACTTTTCTGAAGGTTCAAATTAAAAACAACAGCTAGAAAACAGCTCCTAGCATCTCAGGGTGTCGTTCCCAAAAGCGATCTCAGGTTTACGACTATCATAACACTAGGTTACAGAATGGGAATTACTATCAGCTTAGCGCTAAGATCGCTTTGTGGAACAAGACTCAGGACAGTTTCCCAGTTTGATTTAAAAATAACTAGAAGACAATTCAGAAATTCACATCACTTCAAAATAAATTTCATTGTTCACCAAAACATTCATTAAAGATAAGATAGAAAAACTCCAAGTTTTTGAAAATACAGAAACAAACCTGAAAACTACATATTTTTCCTTGTCCATTTAGCACATCCAACTAGCAAACAACACCTTATAGGGAAGCTCAGGCCAATCAGCTAGCAAGTTGGAGTCATGTCATTCAAACACAACTTCGTATGTCAAACTCAAATTTTACAAAGCGTATCATCTAGCCATTTAATTATTACCCTACACAGAGACAATTCTAAGTATCACACATGGATCTAAAATGTAAATATCCATATGGCTAATGTCCATGTTACCTCCATCTCCCACAGCTGGAACTCACAAAGTTGACATGAACTGTACATTAGACCAAAGACGACACATAACATAGGTCTACGAATGTCATCTGTAGTCCATCCATTACCATGTCACACACTTTACAGCAATAATCAAATCTAAACCTACAGCCTGTGGTTCCCATCCCAAACAACAGACACAACATGGGTTTATCTGGAAGTTCAAACTAAATGCGGTTGGCAGGCAAATAAGGACAAATATCCAAAAGTTTAGTTTACAAATTCGGATTTGTTTTAAGTTCTTACTTTTTCATTTCAAAGGTATTTTACCAATGCATTCAATGATATAATAAAAAATTAATAATTAAGGCCTCTTGGTCTTTATTGAACCCGTTATCAGCCAAAAACAAGTCCCCAGATTCTGATTTTTGAAATTTTTGTGACATTTGCTATAGACCTAGGCTTGAAAGTCAGCCTCTGGGAATGTCAAGATAAATCCCTGCACAATTCCACATCCAACATCTTACTCAACATGACCAACTGATGTTTATCACATTAAACTAGCAACAAGCGTCTCAAGTCTGCAGGTACTACAAGGCATGGAGGGTACAGAAAGACAGGGTACAGGAAGATGTGCCAGTACAGGATACAGGCGGTACCTACCCTGGCGCCATGTGCACCATGGAGGGCTGTCCAGCTGTCTTTGGTGTGCTGGTGCCAATGACTAGACCCTCTTCCCCTGTCTCCAGGTTAGCAATCTGGGGAAGACAATTGCACTACTGTCCAAAATTGTGAAAAAAAAGTATGCCGTAATCTTATTGGTTGGAAACTATTTTTAAATGGGTTCAAAATTTTGTGGACTGTTCATAGAATAGGACTACTTTCCTTGCTGAATCAATATATTTTTTTCTTTCACTTAAAATAAAATATGAAAACCACTTTATTCATCATGGTATCTTTTGCAACCAAGCAGTTTGGTTGGCATCAATGAGTGAGTTTGTTTAATGCCACTTTGAACCGTATCGTTGGAATAGCTGCAAGATTGCTGATGTGGCGTTAAGCAAAAATTACTCACTCACTTTGAACCGTATTTCAGTTATATCACGCATGTCAGCTTACTGGGGGAGGAAAGTCTGGAGTGATGCAGGTCCTAGATGTTTACCACTTTGGTGACACACACAGGCACCAGTTGGTGCAGACAAACCAAGAAATCTGGGATTCAAACTATCAATCACAGGTACAAAGGAAAATCAAAGTGAAAGGACAAAACTGAGTTTGAAATCTTCGGTAAGTAGGTAAGTCAAAATGGAACTTAAACTTGCATGACACTTAGTGTTGTGGCTCCTACTTACACTGTCGTAATACCCCGTCTCCTGCTCAGACATGAGGCCCTTCTCTTCATGCAGCTTCACCAGATGCTCCGCCCTGGCCTCATCGATGTCCATCTTGGCAATGCGCTCCTGGAAGGTCACCTGCTTGTCCTCGACCTTCACCTCTGACGTGTGACCTTGTGTCAAGGCCACAACCTCAACAGGAACACCTCGCCTCTTGTTGTTATTTCGTTGCATACAGTCAGATGCATCCGTGTTGTAGGCTTCGACCTGAGAACAGAGGAGGAAGTGACATCATGGCACCTCATGCGTGGTCGGACGCCTTGTCCACATGACCAAAGAAGTTAACCCCATCAGCAAGCTGACAAGGTAAGGATGTCTTCTGTGGGATGACTCCACGCCCTGCTACACGTACAATAACATCACACACATTTTTTCTGTACCGATACTCAGTGAGTGAGTGAGAGAGTGAGTTGGGTTTAATGCCCCTTCTAACAGTATTCCAGCTAAATCACAGCATGTCAGCTTAACTTCGAGAGGAACGCCCAAAGTGATGCAGGTCTAAGATGTTTACAAGGGTGGATCCTGGACCCCATCCCACTGGATCCGCCTATGTGTTTTCCAGTTTGGTGAAACCCAGGAGCACGGGTATGTTGCAATCCGAAATGTGTCTTGACTGAAAAAGGTATTACTCTACAACTCTGGGAACAATAAAAATCTCAATAAAAATAAGTGGAAGCTACAACAAGTAACAATCCCTGAAGTTTGTCATGGTCAAATGTCTTGATGCAGGCCTGTCTCTGTTCTTGAATGGCAGGCACTGAGAGTTTACAAGAAGTTATCCAATCCACGCTTGGCAAGTTGATAAAAACATGTCAGATCAAAAAGCTATTGAATCGCCCTCTTATATAGGTACAACAAGCTCTCTAGACACTGTCTTATCCGGAAACTTCTCGAATGATCAAGCCTGCTATGTTTGTAAACAACCTGGGCAGATAACTCTAATCCATTGCTGCCAACCTTTTACTGCCACTTCAATCACTTGCAGCCACTAACAATAACTGCACACTAATTCACAACAGTGTCTTCTGACAAATAACAATAAACTATGAGAGTTCTGACAGTAGTAGGTCTACAGTAACTTCATGGAATGTGGCCAGGGATTATATCCATGTGAGTCACAAGGTCAAAACAGTGCCTTACCAAGCAGTCCTCCTACAAACGTCCTGATACAACTGCCTCACCTGTTGTCCAAAGTAGATGAGTTCCAGTTCCTTCTTGTTCTTGTATTCCTGCAACTGACTGTAGAAAACCTTGGAGCGCCACATACGGAAGTAGGTCTGTATGAGAGTGGCCGCTCTCTTAGCTGCATACAAATTCTGGCGTTTTTCCTTCTCTGCAACAATCTTTGTCTGCTTCTTTCGGAACACTGCAACAGATATCTTGCTTCAATGCACAAGGACTGAACAATGTCATAAAGTTGCATAAAGTATGATACCTGTCTGTGTGAAGGTCTGAGGTCATCTCCATAGGAGGTCACGTCAGTTGACATTGTAATAGTGAGTGAGTGAGTGAGTGAATATGGTTTAACACCGCTTTTAGCATTATTCCAGCAATATCACGGCGGGGGACACCAGAAATTGGCTTCACACATTGTACCCATGTCGGGAATCGAACCCGGGTCTTCGGCGTGACAAGCGAATGCTTAAACCACTAGGCTACCCGACTGCCCCTGATATTGTAATAAGCCAAACAGCATTGAGGCTCCTAAATTCAGACCAGAATATCTCATTCTGTATTTTGAAAACTGAAGTTTAATCAGCTTAAGATTGGGCGTGCAAATTCACTCAGGGTACACCTGATGCTACCTTCCTTGGTGTCCTCAAATCTTCAGGCAGAGAGGTATCGTATCAAACTAAATGATCTGGTCATAATTAAATTGACTGAAATGGGGATTTTATCAACTAAAATTATGGCATACTCAAACAGATCTTCATCTGATATACTGACCAAATACACAATGACTTACAACATTTTCTTACAACAAAGACTTGGTTGGTAACAGAAAATTGATTCAGTTCAAGGATAAAATAAAATGCATAGCAATCAAGTAACCATTACCACACATAATTCATTATTGAATGGTAACTTTGTCATCACTCTACAAAGAGTAGAAATCACAGTTCACAAGGAGGTACTTTTACCTGCTTGTATTTTCCTTGCTTGTTCTTCCTCATTTCTTTTGTTTTCCATGACCCTTTTTCGCACCAAGTGACCTCTGTATGCAGTCTGTATGGAGACAGCGGCATTGTGGCGCTGTTTGATCACCGGCTTGTACACCTTCCTGGTATGTAACCCACGTGCCACTGACCAAAGACATCATAACGTACGTCAGTAAACATTGTGACCAACCAATCCTCATTGTAGTTGCATCTAAAGACAAACGTTGAGTACTCGGGACCTATTCTGTTCTGGAATCCCCAAGGTTTGGTTTTGTATGTTTTTTGTTTAATGCCGCACTCAGCAATATTCCAGCTATATGACAGCGTTCTCTAAGTAATTGAGTCTGGACCAGACAATCAAGTGATTGACATTATGAACATCGATCTACGCAATTGGGATACGATGACATGCATCAACAAAGTAAGCGAGCCTCTTACAAAAAGCATTGTCAAGGAGATAATTACAATCAGATAGGAATATCTGATATGTTATATATAAATGAATGCTCCCTTACAGACTGCTCCCTGAGCAGGGTTTGCTGGTAAACATAGTAATTTGGTAATGGCTGCCAGCTGTCAAGCATGTTCACATATCACTTGGGATTTTCAACCAGACAGTCAGTCCAGCTTCATAATATTATAATGGTGCTGGTTCATTCTTTCCAACTTCATGCCTAACTTGACAAGCAATTAATGGTGACAATCAATTGACAGTTAAGGCAAACATACATTTTTGTAGAACAATGGCCGCCCTGCGTCTCTGCTGCACAACTGTCTGGTACTCCTTCCGCACATGCCATCCTCGGGCAACTGCAATATACATGGAGGACTATGGCATCTAAATCACGTATGGTACATAAAAAAACAGACATCAGGTGATTGGGACCAACTTCCTGGAATTCTCAAAGGGGAAACAAGCATAGGCAACTTGGGAGCTACTCTGACCTGGAATTCACAAAGGGGAAACAAGCATGGGTTACTTGGGACCTACTCTGCTCCAGAATTCACAAAGGCGAAACAAGCATGGGTTACTTGGTACCTACTCTGCCCCCGAATTCACAAAGGGAGAACAAGCATGGGTTACTTGGGACCTACTCTGCCCCAGACATCACAAAGGGGAAACAAGCATGGGTTACTTGGGACCTACTCTGCCCCAGAATTCACAAAGGGAGAACAAGCATGGGTTACTTGGGACCTACTCTGCCCCAGACATCACAAAGGGGAAACAAGCATGGGCACCTTGGGATCTACTCTGCTCCAGAATTCACAAAGGCGAAACAAGCATGGGTTACTTGGGACCTACTCTGCCCCAGAATTCACAAAGGGAGAACAAGCATGGGTTACTTGGGACCTACTCTGCCCCAGACATCACAAAGGGGAAACAAGCATGGGCACCTTGGGATCTACTCTGCTCCAGAATTCACAAAGGGAGAACAAGCATGGGTTACTTGGGACCTACTCTGCCCCAGACATCACAAAGGGGAAACAAGCATGGGCACCTTGGGACCTACTCTGCCCCAGAATTCACAAAGGGGGAACAAGCATGGGCACCTTGGGACCTACTCTGCCCCAGAATTCTCAAAGGGGAAACAAGCATGGGTTACTTGGGACCTACTCTGCCCCAGACATCACAAAGGGTAAACAAGCATTGGCACCTTGGGATCACAAAGATGTTGATAATACACAATACATAAGAGTGAAGGATGAATAAATGGTCTTACATTTCTGCATGATGAGCGCTGCCTTGTCTCGCTGCCACTTCATGCGGAAGAAGTGCGTTCGACTGAGCCAGCGCCTCACACAAGCCTGGACTAGAATCAACTTCTCGTAGAAGCTCTCGTACCTCCGAGCAAGTTCCTCCACATGGTAGTATTTCAAGAAAACCTGCAGGATAGAAAGCCATGAAAAGGTCACTTCTTTCCCTTCTTTAACATTTGCAAAATTACAAATAAATATTTATCTGTATTTATTATATTAATCCACAAGATCTTCATTCAATGAGAGTTCGTGGATCTCACAAATGTATTGACATGTTACTCATTACAGGAAAACCACTCAAGTAAAGAGTATTGGTAACGAAAAAAGAACATTGCCTACTTCTCAAAAGAAACATAGAAGGATAAGAAACTGCCATTGAGGATTTTATCACATGTCCTTCATCAAACACATGCCTAATGCCTACATCGAATACATAAAACACAACTGTACTTCAGTAAGTGCCCTGTTTGAAGAAATGCCTGGTTAGAAGTGATTTTAGACACTAAATGATGATCCTGAAATTTTCATTACAGAAAACATGAGTCTCAGAGACGAGTTTCTGGATTCCAGCTTTTAAGTCAGTTTTGAATGGTGACGTAAAGAATCTTTTATAAATTGCTTTGATATACAATTTTTAAGATTTTATCATATTAAGCCACACAAATAAAAGCAGTCATGTTCCTGCCTAATTTTAGGTTTATCCCCTATTTCATAAATAGTCATGCTGTCATATGCCATCATATAGACGCACTGAACAAACATGGCTGATAGGTATTTGTGACATGCATGTGTACCAGCAGACATGAAGAATAGTATACAATTGAGGTCAAGCATGTAAGGTCAGTACCGCTTTTTTGAGTCACAAAAACAGGTATTGACCTCATAACGGTATAAAGTCTATTAATGTTTTATTGTATAATATAGAGTTAAAAAAAACCAGAGACATCTGATTGGCTCAGGTTTGGGGAAAACCACTTTAACATAATTTCCATTCTATTTTTAGTAACTCAAATCAATACCATAATTATCAGACCTGATATCAGAGTCAATATGCTTTTCTGACTTCATTTTGGCCAATGAATTATGCTGAAATCTGTGCATTAAACAATAAATGCCAACACTGAATATGCAATAAATGAAGGAGAGGTCCGGTGCCCACCTTCGTCCTGCCGATGGCCCAGTGATGCAGCCCCAGCCTCTCCAGGAGCACAGTGCAGGTCTCGGCATTGATGGGGATCTTCTCATTCCACTGGAAACACAGCACATGGTACCTGGGACACAGAGCACACAACCATCAACACTACAGTCCGATATCAAGTATGAGGGTCACAAGCCCTCAAGTCACAAGGAGCGTTGGTTGTGGAGAGTAGTTGGATTGGTGAATGTGTTCAGTAGCTTGACTTGAGATTTACACTAAAGACATAACTCTCTGTCTTCTTCCAGTCACTGTTGAGTGGTTGTTTGTTGTTTGTATGTTGCTTTATGTCGCATTCAGCAATATTCCAGCCATAATCAAGTCTGGACAAGACAATACAGAGATTGATATCATGAGCATCGAGCCATGATTTTTGGGATACAATGACATGCTATCGACTAAAGACACCAAGCCTGACAACATGATCCATTTAGGTGCCTCTTACAACAAGCAGAGGTTTCAGGGACCACCATGGAGAGTCACTGTTTGAAGCACCCTCACATCAGAAAAATAATATTGACAATAACAATATCACAATGGCCAAAATTACGTAAATTATAAATACACCTTATGTATGATACAAAAGCAGACAATGCCAAAACCATTATTTTAACATTCCATGGATATAACTGAGGAAGCCATTAAAACCTACCTCTTGAGGAACTCACTGAACTGTATCCTGTGAGAATAACCTTGCCTCCTGATCCGAGTAGTCTCCAGGACGCCAGTATACTTCAGCTGAATCATCACCTTCTCCGACTCGAAGTGATCAGGGTCCTTTTTGTCGTTCGGCTTGATACATCTGTTACAGTGAACAAAATATCATTATATTTCTTCCAATTTAATTTTGGAGCATGTACAAATATTTATCAGAGAAGAGACAGACCAAAGTTATTTTGTTTTACAGATGACCTTGCACTTAATTTTTTTAAACTGACAAAATAATTTCCTGTTATTTCTACCCCCAGGTTTTTATGTTTGCCTAGAAAACCAATAAAACCAGTAAAATCAGTAAAACAAGTGGTTTGGTTCACTGTACATATGCAAGTACAGGAAACAGGCCCAGCAAGACAAGTTTAGAAAGATGGGAAATAGTAAGTGTGTGAGTGAGTTAGTATAGTTTTACGCCGCTTTTAGCAATATTCCGGCAATATCACGGCGGGGGACACCAGAAATGGGCTTCACACATTGTACCCACAGTGGGAATTGAACTCGGGTCTTCGTTATGACAAGCGACGCTTTGACCACTAGGCTACCCGGCCGCCCCTGATGGTATATAGGCTCAAGTTTATGTTTGATAACAGATCACATAGCAGAAGGTTCAGTTTCATCAGCAGTGAAAATAACAATTCATAAAACACATTCAAAACAAAATATGACAAAGAGATCCAAAATTCAGGATAGTAGAAATGAAATACATGTACAACAAAGACCAGGTGTTGCTCTCCAGATGCTATTCCAGGACAGTGGGGGCTTGGGGTAGCCTAGTGGTTAAAGCGTTCGCTCGTCACGCCGAAGACCCGGGTTCCATTCCCGATATGGGTACAATGTGTGAAGCCCATTTCTGGTGTCCCCCGCCGTGATATTGCTGGAATATTGCTAAAAGCGGCGTAAAACCATACTCACTCACTCACTCCAGGACAATGGTTCAGATTCAGTGTTTTTATAAGATGATGACCCTAAATACATTTGGATTACAGTTACTTTGTGAGGAGGGATTTTGTGCAAAATGAACGAATGACAGAAAATGTTACCTGACAAAATGTGGGGAGCCAGCCACCATCTTGGCCAGGAGGTCCATGAGAGAGAAGCGGAAATACGTGGACACGGTCTGCTGGATCCGGGTCATGCTGGTAGAACCAGATGCATTCTGGAACCGACATCACATACTCGTCACATACCCATCTTATACCCATCATATACTGGGAATACAAACACCCCTTAGGCTTATAAAAATAATAGAATCGGTTCTCAGGCAATAACTTCTGAAAAAATAGTGCGAGCGGGCAGTGTTTTTTTGGCAGGGGTAGTTCAAACTAGTATGTAACCAAATAAATAGTTGTGTATCATCAACTGAGAACCAAGACTATTATATTTTTTAGCCTAACACTGAAACCCTGTTAATCTGGACACCCTCTGTCACGGACACTGTTACGATCATACATGAATATATAAAGGGACATCACTCTGTACTCCAATGAGTGAGGGAGTGGGGTTTCACACAACATTTAGCAAAATTCACAAAGAATGGTGTAAATCCTGAATAACACAGTTTCACTGTTATTGAGATTTACATCTCATGGACGTAACGTTGCTCCAATGAAAATATATGAATACACAAAAACATGTCCTTTAAATAATCATACTTCACACATCATGCACAACAAATTTATGTAAGACTAATCTCATTAAATTCAGATCTCAGTTCTCACCACCTGCAAACAAAGATCTGAGGACATCCCATAACGTCAGAATACGTCAGAACAACCTTTCATTCGACCAATCAGAGCAGGAAAGTGACAGTCGGAATGTGTTTTCTATTTGTGCAACCTTGAAAAAGTTAACACAGAGTATTTAATCAACAACAGTTACGGGCTGTAAAAATCATCGTCTATCTCATGCTTAAATGATATAAACATTGAAATGGAAGAGACTTTCTATAGCCCTATTAGACATTCAAGAATCTCTTTGTTATTCAGTTTTTCAATTTTGAGTCATATTTTTCAAAACAAAGTCAGGTATGGAAGACTTAGAAAGCTACTTTCTGATTGGCTAAAGTAGACTTCTTGTTAGTCATTTCATTGGTCGGTCAAAGTTCATGAAAGATCGTTCTGACATGACATGTAATGGGATGTCCTCAGATCTTTGTTTAGCAGTAGTGAGCACTAACATCTGATTTTAAAGAGTCCCATTTAAAACTGAAGTCCTATTCAAACGTTAAACAAAATACATCCTTTTAAGAGCTGAGGCTTTCTATATTGCACAATATTCATTTGTTCTTCTGTTACATCTAATACAAGAATAGGAAAACCATTGTAGTTATTTTAGAATGTTCCAAGTGATTCACACATCAGCCATGCAATCCTCTAATTTCATACATTTTGAAATTTATTTTGCTAATCACATTTTCTTGGGAGTACCTACTGTGAACTGTGCAATTAATCCCAGGTTTCCATTGTCTACTTTCATTTATGCACAAGCCTGCTAACTCTAACCTCAACACAATATTTATGCTATTCAAGTTGGCAAAGCGCTAAAATAATGATCACATTTCACATCACAAAAAAAAATTCAATTACTATGCTTTTTAAAAAAAATTAAGTCAGTTTTAGCGGTCTATCAGACTTAAAGTTTGTTACTGATCATCAATGATTGGCTATTCCTACTAGGTGTTTTGTCTAAAATAAGACTTCAAAAATCAAATGTTGCATCTACTATTTCATCAAAATCAATATTATTAAATAAATCGAGAAAATGTTAAATGGAAGCGAAATGACATGAAAAGTGAATATAATGTGTGATGAGGTTTCATGATAGCTCTCAGTGGCTGTTCAGATACTTTCAATATTCATAATACATTTACTCCCCTCTAAGATAGGTCATATACTCCCGTCAACATAATACATTTACTGCTCTCTGAGGTCACATACTCCTGTCAACATAATACATTTACTGCTCTCTGAGGTCACATACTCCTGTCAACATAATACATTTACTGCTCTCTGAGGTCACATACTCCTGTCAACACAATACATTTACTCCCCTCTAAGATAGGTCATATACTCCCGTCAACATAATACATTTACTGCCCTCTGAGGTCACATACTCCTGTCAACATAATACATTTACTCCCCTCTAAGATAGGTCAACATAATGCATATACTGCCCTATAAGATAGGTCACATACCCCTGTCAACACAATACATTTACTCCCCTCTAAGATAGGTCAACATAATACATATACTGCCCTATAAGATAGGTCACATACTCCTGTCAACATAATACATTTACTGCTCTCTAAGATAGGTCACATACTCCTGTCAACACAATATATTTACTGCTCTCTGATATAGGTCACATACTCCTGTCAACATAATACATTTACTGCCCTCTAAGATAGGTCACATACTCCTGTCAACACAATACATTTACTGCTCTCTGAGATAGGTCAGATACTCCTGTCAACATAATGCATTTACTGCCCTCTAAGATAGGTCACATACTCCTGTCAACACAATACATTTACTGCCCTCTAAGATAGGTCACATACTCCTGTCAACACAATACATTTACTGCCCTCTAAGATAGGTCACATACCCCTGTCAACACAATACATTTACTGCTCTCTGAGGTCACATACTCCTGTCAACACAATACATTCACTGCCCTCTAAGATAGGTCACATACTCCTGTCAACACAATACATTTACTGCTCTCTGACATAGTTCACATATTCCTGTCAACATAATACATTTACTGCCCTCTAAGATAGGTCACATACTCCTGTCAACACAATACATTTACTGCTCTCTGAGGTCACATACTCCTGTCAACATAATACATTCACTCCCCTCTAAGATAGGTCACATACTCCTGTCAATATAATACATTTACTGCTCTCTAAGATAGGTCACATACTCCTGTCAATATAATGCATTTACTGCTAAAATAGGTCTTTTCTAATTTTATTATAATGATAATACTTATCTCAATGATTGTTCTTAAAGTTCTATTCTATCACCTAGTTGCAGCCTGGATTAAGAACAATCTGATTGTTACCTAAATAAATTCCAAACATATTAACTGAATTAGCAAGTAAACACTGGATAAACACAATTTTGAAGCAGTAATAAATTCCAGGACAGATAATTTTATCAAACTAGTAAAAAATAAAATATTGAAGCAGTAATATAATCTTACTCTCTATTACCTGAAGTGAAAATCTAAAAAATAAAATTCATGTCAGTAATTTAGTGGAAGAGCTTGAGTGATGTCACTTTTTTCCATCACAAACAGACATGATAATGATGAATTAGTGCAAGGAGAATACATGGGGAATTAAACAATGTCGGAAGGTTCGAATGCTATACAGCAGAAAGAAGTTTGTAAGCCACACAGGATATATTCAAGAACTGGACCAAGTCTCTAAACTAATTGTTTCCCGATGTCTAAGAAGAGGCTGAACTCTGTGACAGAAAAAGCACTACATTGAGACAGATCACAGCAAACGTTGAAGACATACGATACTTACAAGAGCATTCAAATAAATCTGTAAGACATAGTCGAACACAACTCCAACACAACTCTAACACAACACTGACACAAATCAGTAACTACAGCTACACATGTTGTAAACACAAAATAGATCAATCAAGTTGGAAGTTCTTATTCAGTTGAAGTAGGAAATCTCAGCTGCAGATACAGATAGGATGGAGGCAGAGAGTGAGTGAGTGAGTGAGTGAGTGAGTGAGTGAGTGAGTGAGTGAGTGAGTGAGTGAGTGAGTGAGTGAGTGAGTGAGTGAGTGAGTGAGTGAGTGAGTGGGGTTTAATGCTGCTTTGAACAGTATTCCAGTTATATCACAGCTTCAACTTCATGTTGGAGGAAAGCCAGAAGTGATGCAGGTCTGAGTCCTTTACCACTTTGGTGAAACCTACGAGTATGGGTATGGTGCTGAGAAACACATCGGGAGTACCGGGATTCAAATCCCAAACCATAGGTTTCTGGCACAGCAAAAAGCAGTGCCATAGACCACTGGGCCATCTTTGCCCCGAGAGTGCAGAAAACTGCCAACACTACTGAATTCTGAGAATATCAGTATCAAATCCCTACACAAAATGACTTTTTACGTACGGTTAGACTTTGTTAACTCAAAAGTCCTAGGCACCACAAAAGATATATTGAGTTAAATGTTTGTTTGTTATTATACAAAGCAGTCAGCAACATTCCAGCTACCAGTATGGCAGCCTGTGAGTAATCCAATCTGACCAGGCAAACCAGTGACTGACAGCATGAGCACCATCCCAAAACCACTGGGATACAATGTCTTGCAGTCAGTCAAGTCACCCAAACTGACCACCTGTCTCAAGTTAGTGGCATCTTACGACAAGCAATAGAGTGCTGAGTAACTACAACAAGAGATCCACATGGGTGTTATCTGCAGTTCAAGCCATACAAAATGCCCATATCAGACAACAATATGGATTTAAGAAGGTTCTGCTCACAGTTCACAAGATTTCATTGTAATTTAGGAATTATGTATTGCTCAAAAAAATGTTTTCATTATTAATCAAAAGGTTGAAATCCCATCATAAGAAACAGGATTTACTGATAGAAAAATAGGTCTCTATGATTAACGTAAAATAGAGAATAACCGATGTGCTATGAGGAATTATTAATTATTGTCCCGAATGAATGAATGGTGTCAATCTCAAACCTTTGGCAAGGGACAGCAATCGTTAACGAGGGACAGATAATCCGGAATTCTGAGTTTCGAGCAGGTTATTCTATATATTACTCACTGAGATTTTAAGAGAGAAAATGATGAGAAAAAGTATGAAAGGTCAACCCAACAGAGAAACCACATTGAAGCAGCCTACTTAGTTTGGTTTGTTTGTTTGTTGTTAAATGCTGCACTCAGCAATTTTCCAGCTATTTGACGGCAGTCTGTAAAAAATCGAGTCTGGACCAGACAATCCAGTGGTTGACATCATGAGCATCGATCTACACAATTGAGATATGATGACATGCATCAACCAAGTCAGCGAGCCTGACCACCAGATCCCGTTAGTCCCCTCTTACGACAAGCACAGCCGCCTCTAACGGCAAGCATGGGTTGCTGAAGACCTACCCTACTGTTCCGATAATGTGATGTTAACAATTTATAATGTTATGAACAAGGGACAGCAAAAACGCACACGTGCAAATATTGGAAATGATTAAACATGATCATTTTACCCTTGTAGGTAATATAAGGATATACGATATTTTACATATCTATCCATGGCAACACAATACATTTAGCATTACTTCTGTCAGTCTATAATTACTTCACCACTGTCTAAAAGACAACCTTATAACAATGTTTGCATTGTAGGTAGGTATACACACCCTGCTGCCTCCAAATGCTGATCTGCTCTGAGGCTGGTAACTCTGGATTGTAAACCCGCTGTTGGTGCTCATGGGAGAGTTAAATGCACTGGATTTGGTACTGTTGAAGTTGGACTTGAGACTACCCGTAGCCAGGTTTCCTGTTGAAGAGTGAGAGAGTTTGCTGGAATGATTCTTTGAAGTGAAATTACTGTCATGTCCTGGCTCGTTGCTCAATGTGGAAGGGAAAGAGGGTCGTATTTACCACTTTAGTTGTATATGTATAGGGCTAACAGCCCAAGGATCATAATTTGGCACATCTGTGATACAAGCCAATGTCCAGCTAATCCTGGATGGCTTAAGGGATGCAACTCTGCTAAGCAAATAGCTGGGTTTGAGACAGCTGGGCCACCCATGCCCCCTTCCTTTTGGGCATTTGGACAACTACCAGTACTTATGGAAGAAGAAACAAAATATAATTGAATATACTACTCAAAAAAAGTTAAGGACCACGCGATTCTTTCGTTAATCTGTCATGGCATCTTAAGACTTTTGTTCCATGACAGCTATAAATGTTCAATCTAATAAAAATGAAAATATATGCCATTTGTACTTCACCTGGAGAACAAATTGAAAAACAATGGACACAGTTTGTAGGGACAAAAACACATGCATGCACAATGTAAATACAACTGTGAATATCTTTCATTTGCAGAGAAGAACAGAACATATAGCTGAACCCATCCCAGTAATGTATCTGCCACACCTACACCCCCGTGTACCTGTCTTTGTGAGGGGAGTCTGGAACAGAGCCTTGACCACAGAGTTGCTGGATTGGCGCAGGATGTCAACGATCTCAACAGGAAGTCGATCTCTGTTCTTCTCCAGGAAGCCAGAGGCATCGTACGTCACCTAGTGGATGGATAGACAGGGATTCTACTCAGCACAGTATATCCTGTGATAACTGAGGCGTTGCACACCTTCTGGATGGATATATCATACAGGGATGCCACTCAACACTGTCTGATAAGAGCACCAGTACTTGACTATGAAAGGGAGGCACTCTTCCACAAATCCATTTTTGGAAATGCTAACAAAAATGTAAGAATAGTAGTGTGCTACTCATTCATTATTTCAGGGTCGCCTCCAAATAAATATCTCGGGACAAACATTCCAAAACTTCATTAAAGTGGATCTCACCTTGCCAGCATAGTGCTCGATAGCAAACTTGCGATTGTCAGCCTTCGGTCTTGTGTAGTAGGGCGAGTTAATGTTCTGATGGAACTTCTCTACAGAAACAAAAGGTTACATATAACATAACATCCAAGACACATGTTAAAACAGAAAATGCAGTCAGTACGATTGAATAATTTTCTCCAAGGTAAAAGTCTGGTCTTCCCTACCAATTGAAGTCTGGCAAAACATCACACAAAGGTCTTCCCTACCAACTAGAATCTGGCAATACCTCACACAAAGGTGTCCTTTACCAACTAGAATCTAGCAATACATCAAACAAAGGTCTTCCCTACCAACTAGAATCTAGCAATACCTCACACAAAGGTGTCCCTTACCAACTAGAGTCTGGCAATACATCACACAAGGTGTCCCTCACCAACTAGAGTCTGGCAATACATCACCTAAAGGTGTCCCTTACCAACTTAAGTCTGACAATACCTCACACAAGGTGTCCCTTACCAACTAAAGTCTGACAATACATCACACAAGGTGTCCCTTACCAACTAAAGTCTGACAATACATCACTTAATGGTGTCCCTTACCAACTAAAGTCTGACAATACATCACACAAAGGTGTCCCTTACCAACTAAAGTCTGACAATACATCACACAAGGTCCCCCTTGCCAACTAATGTCTGGCAATACCTCACACAAGGTGTCCCTTACCAACTAAAGTCTGACAATACATCACTTAATGGTGTCCCTTACCAACTAAAGTCTGACAATACATCACACAAAAGTGTCCCTTACCAACTAAAGTCTGACAATACATCACACAAAGGTGTCCCTTACCAACTAAAGTCTGACAATACATCACACAAAGGTGTCCCTTACCAACTAGAGTCTGACAATACATCACACAAAGGTGTCCCTTACCAACAAGAGTCTGGCAATACATCACACAAAGGTTTCCCTTACCAACTAGAGTCTGACAATACATCACACAAAGGTTTCCCTTACCAACTAAAGTCTGGCAATACATCACACAAAGGTCTTCCCTACCAACTAAAGTCTGGCAATACTTCACACAAAGGTGTCCCTTTCCAACGTAAGTCTGGCAATACATCACACAAAGGTCTTCCCTACCAACTGAAGTCTGGGAATACTTCACACAAAGGTGTCCCTTACCAACTAAAGTCTGGCAATACATCAAACAAAGGTCTTCCCTAACAACTGAAGTCTGGCAATACATCACACAAAGGTCTTCCCTACCAACTAATGTCTGGCAACACCTCACACAAAGGTCTTCCCTAACAACTAGAATCTAGCAACACTTCACACAAAGGTGTCCTTTACAAACTAAAGTCTGGCAATACTTACACAAAGGTCTTCCCTACCAACTGAAGTCTGGCAATACATCAAACAAAGGTCTTCCCTAACAACTGAAGTCTGGCAATACATCACACAAAGGTCTTCCCTACCAACTAATGTCTGGCAACACCTCACACAAAGGTCTTCCCTAACAACTAGAATCTAGCAACACTTCAAACAAAGGTGTCCTTTACCAACTAAAGTCTGGCAATACTTACACAAAGGTCTTCCCTACCAACTGAAGTCTGGCAATACATCACACAAAGGTCTTCCCTACCAACTAATGTCTGGCAACACCTCACACAAAGGTCTTCCCTAACAACTAGAATCTAGCAACACTTCACACAAAGGTGTCCTTTACCAACTAAAGTCTGGCAATACTTACACAAAGGTCTTCCCTACCAACTGAAGTCTGGCAATACATCACACAAAGGTCTTCCCTACCAACTAATGTCTGGCAACACCTCACACAAAGGTCTTCCCTACCAACCAATGTCTGGCAACACCTCACACAAAGGTGTCCCTTACCAACTAAAGTCTGGCAAAACCTCACCTAAAGGTCTTCCTTACCAACTAAAGTCTGGCAACACCTCACACAAAGGTCTTCCCTACCAACCAATGTCTGGCAACACCTCACACAAAGGTGTCCCTTACCAACTAAAGTCTGGCAATACATCACACAAAGGTCTTCCCTACCAACTAAATTCTGGCAATACATCCAACAAAGGAGTCCCTTACCAACTAGAGTCTGGCAATACATCACACAAAGGTGTCCCTTACCAACTGAAGTCTGGCAATACCTCACACAAAGGTGTCCCTTACAAACTAGAGTCTGGCAATACCTCACACAAAGGTGTCCCTTACCAACTAAAGTCTGGCAATACATTACACAAAGGTCTTCCCTACCAACTAGAGTCTGGCAATACATCACACAAAGGTGTCCCTTACAAACTAGAGTCTGGCAATACTTCACTTCAAGGTGTCCCTTACCAACTAGAGTCTGGCAATACATCACACAAAGGTGTCCCTTACCAACTAAAGTCTGGCAATACTTCACTTCAAGGTGTCCCTTACCAACTAGAGTCTGGCAATACATCACACAAAGGTGTCCCTTACCAACTAAAGTCTGGCAATACTTCACTTCATGGTGTCCCTTACCAACTAGAGTCTGTCAATACTTCACTCAATGGTGTCACTTACCAACTAGAGTCTGGTCAGTGGATTTTGGGAAGTTGCTCTCTTCATCCAGCAGACACAGGACACCCATGGGCTTCATCAGGAACATGTCCAGGATGGGCCGGTTGTCCACATAGCTCACATCCTTGGCATCAATACCTTCATTATGATACTCTTGCTGCAATATCGATAGGTAAATTATCATCACTGTCATCATGTTAATTTGCATCATAGTCACATGTAAAAAAACAAATCAAAGTTTTTTTCAGACATGAGGCACTTTCAATCAAAGTTTTACAGAACTGTTTGTGGTATAAACTGTTGTCAGCAATATTCCAGGTACCATGGTGTCCTATGAACAATAACCTTGACCAGACAAACCAGTGGTTGACATAATGAGCAGCATCCCAGGCCAGCATGGTAAATGATAAGTCACCAAGCTGGAGCACCTGTCACCTGTGACTACAAGCAACAGCGTGCTTGGGGACCTAATCCAAACCGGGTCCCAATCATGGGGTCTTTTAGGAGCTGATTGGCACAATCTTATAAAAATGATGTTCTTAATATACCTAACTAAATTAATGAAAGCAACTTAGAGACAATGATTGATTTTATCATAGGGATATATCTAATCAATTATTTAACATTTATAAACAATATGCTTTAAGCAAAGACACTGACTTATCAAAGTGTCCAAATGATAGAAGACAATTTTTACCCTGGTATCCATAAATATGGTATTACTTTGGTCAATAATTTAGTTGACAATATATTTTGTGACCGCCCCTTGACCAATAGCAATGACAAATACAACTATTGCATGGATTATTTCAAGCAACATATTTCAAATATTGCACATACCATCTCCCAGACAAAGATGTTCTGGTTGAAATAATACTGTATTTGTTCATTGGCAATGTTGATACAAAGTTGTTCAAAGGAGTTGCGTGTGAAGTTTTCAAACCCGAAGATGTCCAGAAGCCCAATCACCAAGCTCTCATCACTGAAACATATGAAAAGGAATGAAAACATTCTAAAAAAGATAACTACAATGCTCTGCAGCTCATCCGAGTGTCCAAAATTTTTACATGATACATCAAGTCATTTAAATAGTAATCATAAAGTTCCTATCCTTGGGGTAATAATGTCCACAACTGAACACATGTTCATAAACTATAGAAAAACATGTTGTATGTCAAATTACACATTGATATATCAACAGCTACCAATTACACGTGTGGTAACCATGCTATTCTATGAGCAATTTCAATGACACAGTTGTTGTGATCACACATACACATTCAGTTTCATCAACTTTGTGGTTTTATTTCAGATGTGACAACTTTTGAATCACTCTTGCACATGGGTACAATGTGTGAAGCCCATTTCTGGTGTCTGAGATATCCCCGCCGGGATATTGCTGTAATATTGCTAAAAGCGGCTTAAAATAATACTCATTCACTCACTAAATCACTCTATTAAAGACAACATGAATGTCAAAAATCACAAAAGTGTACAACATCAAATTATATCTTTCAAAACAACAGATCTAGTTACTGCATACTGAGTTACAAACTGCTGAATGATGGCCAAATGTCATTTCAATATGGCTGCCATGACAGCCATGTTGCAAGTAGAATAATAGAATTGAGGTGAAGTGTATGTATGTACTCACTCAGATCTTTCTGTTTTGGCTGGTCTGAGGAGAGCACTGATCCTGTTGACGATCCAGCTGAAGAGGCGGCCATACAGGGCCTTTGACATGGCGTCCCTGGCATTGAAGGCCTCACGGAGGTTGTTGTTGCGGATGATGAGCTCACCCTTGGCTACCATTGCTGTTGAAGTGAGAGCTTCTTGTATGTCCTCAGAGTGTACTCCAAGCAGGGACGATACTGGAAACAAACGACTTTATGAGAAGACGATAGAACAGTGTACTCCGAGAAGGGAGGATACTGAAGACAAACAACTTAATTAGGTGAGGTGAAATGGGGTTTAACGTTGCGTCCAAGATTATTGCACTGATATAGCTACGTGCATGCATGTGTGTGTGTGTGTGTGTGTGTGTGTGTGTGTGTGTGTGTGTGTGTGTGTGTGTGTGTGTGTGTGTATGTGTGTGTGGCTGCTTGTACTAGTCCGGACTGATGCCAATTTATAGTGCTAGTTCACTGAGATACCATGCCGCAGTTTAACATGAATACCCCACTCAGACACAGTATACTGACTGTGAGCCGACCAGTCCTTGTTTTAGCCCCTTAATGCCGAGCGCCAGACAGGGTAACAACAAGTACTATCTTTTAACGTTTTTTGGAATGACGCGGTCGGGGTTCAAACCCCGGACCTTCTGCTCTCCGGGCAGACGCTCTACCACTAGACCACGGAGGTGGTCACAACAAGTGTACTCCGAGAAGGGAGGTTACTAAAGACAAACAACTTGATTAGAAGGATATAAAAGTTAAATTATATTGGAGAATTGGCTCGTTTATGATTTCAAATATTTGGTGCTGATCTTATGATGAGGTTTAAACATCAACCTTCAGCTATGAGTTTACCTCCTGGGGAGAAGATGACCTAAGTGCAGGCTATATGAACCTACCTATATCGAGCAGACTCCTGTCACTGATGACACAGCAGTCCCCGGTGTGGTCCGACAGCTCTTTCTCCTGGAACTCCATGTTGCCAATGTGCAGGATCCCACACAGGATAGCATACACGGACGACACCTCCTGTGAGGAATACATGCATTCTTATTAAAGATCTTGCAAGACGACTCTTGGTGTATAGATTGTCAATTTAACTGTGAAAAACCTTGGAGTGTTCAAGGATGCCTAGTTTGACAGGTGTGGGTAAAACTCTTAACCCCAGCAGTGATAACTCACCGGATGCCTATTGTGTAATTCCTATTGTTTGAATGACATGGTTATATACTTGCTGCTCAATAAACCGTGTTGGTGTTTATATTCAGGTTGGTATTTCCATTGAAGTACCATTCGCATTTTTCGCATTTAATTCACGGTCGCTTAAATTTCAAGAATTACAGTATAAAAAACTGTACCTCTTTCTGGAAACCAATTACATCAAAACATGTCTGAATGGCCTTGAACTTGACCCGGTGTACTGACAATGAGGCTATGTCTGGGGGGGCACTGGTGTATTCCTGGAGATACCTGAAACAGACAACCAAGAATACCAAACTTTTAATTGTTATTTATTTAATTATTTCTTCAAAATTCAACATAAATGTTTCGGCAGCAGATGAAGTTCATGACACTGATGATTAGCTACCGGTAAATGACAAACACAGGTATTTAATACAACATCAAAGACAGAGAACAGTAAATATATATAGTGTGAATAGTATCTACCAACAGAAGAGATGCCCTTATATATTTCCCATCAACAGGAGAGACTCACTTGTACACTTTGCTCTTCTTAAGGTGGAACTTGTCATTGTCACTGGAGATCAGGCCGTCATGGACGTAATAGAAGATGTGGAAACTTTGTTCCCCTCTGAAGTAAACACAAGCATCACCTTCAAACTCCACCAACCAATCATTTGGAGATAATAATCTTTTTAAGATGCTTTACAATACAGTTCTGTGACCACATGCACAAAGCTAGATGTAACACAACCTGGAGAGTATGATGTTTGAAGATGTTTTATAGTCAATGAGAGTAAAGATTTTACATTTCCACCTAAATAATTTCTTCGGCACCTTCAAAATTTACGCTAGTCTGCTAGCCCCAGACTACTTGATTGTGCTAAGGACAAGTAAAAATCCAGAGTATTGAGGGCTATTATTCTGAACAAGTTATCGATGCTTCAATATTGCTACAAAGTGGAACAGAATACAACTGATGGTGTAGTGTAGTCGTCGGAAGGTGTTCAAACTTCAACAGAGACCTACTAAACACAAGCCACATGAAGATGTAAGGTATTCTTATGAAGATGAAAATGTCTGACACATTCAAGAGGTCCTGGGGAGGTCTGCAAATTATCAAGTCTGGACAGGTTAATCAAGTGATTGACATCATGAGCATCGATCCACGTATTTGGGAATGATAACATGCATCAAACAAGTCACCGAGCCAGGCCACACGATCCATTTAGTCACTTCTTATGACAAGCATAGGTTGCTAGGGGCCTATATCCTCACACGGATTCCCTACCGACCAGGGAAGGTCATCTTGCTGATAAGATTATACTCACTTTCCTTGATGAATGACACGCGACTTCTCCAGCAGATACTCAGTAATTTTGGCTGAAACAAAGAAGAGGATTCATACTGTAGTTCTTCTTTCCACATATATTAAATAGAATCCAGCTATCTAATTTGCTAGTTGCCATCAAAACACCATAAAAGTTATTTGGCCAGTCTGAACAGACATCTTGACGACATAGTCTTTCATGTGACGTCATCTACTTGTCATGTCATAATTGACCCAGTTCACATTTGGCATTCCCTTCCGAAACCCACTTCCTAATCAGCCAGTCACTGGCATGGGTTCTAAATTCTCATTATGAGTGGGGGAAGTAACTGTTTCCAGACAAGCACATCTGATTTCTGTGTCACACTCTCACACTGAATTGTGGAGTTCCACCGTATCATATTATTGTGGACACTTAATGCATCCTGCATTTCTAAACATTATGAGACCGCCTCTGTGGTCTAGTGGTTGAGCGTTTGCCGAGGGAGGAGAAGGTCCGGGGTTTGATCCCCGGCCGCGTCATACCAAAAGACGTCAAAAGATGATACTTCTTGTTACCCTGTCTAGCACTCGGCATTAAGAGGCTAAAACAAGGACTGGTCTGTTCAGAGTCAGTATACTATGTCTGAGTGGGATATTCATGTCAAACTGAGGCAAGGTATCTCAGTGGGCTAGTACTCTAAAATCCGCATCAGTCTGGACTATCAGACACACACACACACACACACACACACACACACACACACACACAAGAGATGAAGCTAAAATGTTTCAGAAAACTGACATCTAATGGGTTCAAGAACCCAGACTGGGTGGTCAAAGTGACTGGTTATGGAGCTGTGTTAACATCTTCACACACAGAAGCATTGTATTGGAGCAAAAGATCTCCTGTTAATACGATTGATTTTGTTGATTTTGTTTGTGTACCCACCTCCCATTACAGTTCCGTGAGTTGTGAAGAACATCTCAAGGTACTTCCCGAACCGGCTGGAGTTGTCGTTGATGACCGTCTTGGCATTACCGAAGGCTTCCATCAAAGGGTTTACTTGTAAAATCCTCTCCTCTAATGTACGATTTGGTGCCTAGGTGTGGAAACACAGATCTTAGTAGAGACAGTAAAAAATATGCCAGTTAATTTTGTTTATGTGGTAGATATATACTTCAGAAACTATCAAATAGAAACATTTGGTGTCACACTAGGTAAGAATCCGGTCTTCTGTAAGTGTTATCCAGCAAAATACCTGGTACATCATTCAGGTCAACTATTAAAGGGGAACTAGGCATGTACCAATTTATGATACTTGCAAGTTTGATAGAAGTATTCAAAACTCAAAATATATTATGCGGATCAATTCCCTTCATTATATACAGAAAACGCCTCGTTTCAAGGCATTATGTTCTCGGCTGTAAATGGGCACCACACTAGGCACAAAGTTTCTCTGTAATGGGTCCACACGAGAGTCGGAGGGCTGGATTGAACATCCCCGAGACTTGACCATCATCATCTCCGTCTTACCTTGCCTAGCTGGGTGAGCTGCTGGACCAGGAGGTTGGCGCTCTCCGTCTTGCCAGCCCCAGACTCCCCGCTGATCACAATACACTGCAGCACACAAACATACTCAACATCATCTATGTCAAGTGAGGCTCATTACATTCATATTTATACTCATCATCTATGTCAAGTGATGCTAGTCAAACTATATAAGTTGTAGCATTATCACGAGGGGTACATGGAGTTTTATACCATATGCTCGTTCTATAAAACCAAACAAGGGATGCCAAAAACCCGATGTAAAATATCATTGTAAAATAATTAAAACAAATTCAAAATTGATAGAAAACAGTTGTACAAATAAGCTGAGGTTAACTTGAGCTATGTCATGTGACTTTCATTGCCTCAGAATATACAGGATTTATTCTCCCTCTCAGAAATCCATGTGCAGCCTGACTTGCTCGTGCCAGGGTATAAGGTATTTATTCACCCGCTCAAATGCTATGTATCCCATACATAGCATTTTACCAACATCACATGGGCCAATCAGATCTCATCATTCTAACATGGAGGTATAACAATATTTATACTCATCATCTATGTCAAGTGATGCTAGTCACATCAATATTTCCATGAAATATGAAGTTGCCTGTGGGACATAAGTATTTCAGTAGAACTCCACAGAAACTGTCACAGTAGCAGAAAACTGCAATGATTTCAGTCTTATCACAGCCTGTCAGCTTGATGTAGGAGAGAAGCCCAAAAGGATGGAGGTCTGAGTCAATAGCCACCTTGGTGAAAACCACAAGCATAGATATGGTGGTGACACACCTAGGTATATAGTCAGAGCAAATCTGGGATTGAAATCATAGGGTTCTGGCACACCCAAGGGACGCACTCTGCCCAGTGAATTGTGGTGAATAAAACAACTGGACTATCCACACCACCAATCATAGGGTTCTGGCATACCCAAGGGACACACTCTGCACAGTGAATTGTGGTGAATAAAACAACTGGACTATCCACACCACCAATCATAGGGTTCTGGCACTCCCAAGGGACGCACTCTGCACAGTGAATTGTGGTGAATAAAACAACTGGACTATCCACACCACCAATCATAGGGTTCTGGCACTCCCAAGGGACGCACTCTGCACAGTGAATTGTGGTGAATAAAACAACACTACTATCCACACCACCAATTATAGGGTTCTGGCACTCCCAAGGGACGCACTCTGCACAGTGAATTGTGGTGAATAAAACAACTGGACTATCCACACCACCAATCATAGGGTTCTGGCATACCCAAGGGACACACTCTGCACAGTAAATTTTGTGGTGAATAAAACAACTGGACTATCCACACCACCAATCATAGGGTTCTGGCACTCCCAAGGGACGCACTCTGCCCAGTGAATTGTGGTGAATAAAACAACTGGACTATCCACACCACCAATCATAGGGTTCTGGCACTCCCAAGGGACGCACTCTGCCCAGTGAATTGTGGTGAATAAAACAACTGGACTATCCACACCACCAATCATAGGGTTCTGGCACTCCCAAGGGACGCACTCTGCACAGTGAATTGTGGTGAATAAAACAACTGGACTATCCACACCACCAATCATAGGGTTCTGGCACACCCAAGGGATGCACTCTGCACAGTGCATTGTGGTGAATAAAACAACTGGACTATCCACACCACCAATCATGGGTTTTGGCACACCCAAGGGACACACTCTGCACAGTTAATTGTGGTGAATAAAACAACTGGACTATCCACACCACCAATCATAGGGTTCTGGCACACCCAAGGGACACACTCTGCACAGTGAATTGTGGGGAATAAAACAACTGGACTATCCACACCACCAATCATAGGGTTCTGGCACTCCCAAGGGACGCACTCTGCACAGTGAATTGGGGTGAATAAAACTGGACTTTCCACACCACCAATCATAGGGTTCTGGCACTCCCAAGGGACACACTCTGCACTGCAAATTGTGGGGAATAAAACAACTGACCCGTGCCACCCATGCCACCCGCTCCACCACACTACGCACTCCACCCCCGTCAATTAATGAGACATTGCTGAACTCACCTGGTTGTGTTTATTATGCATCATCATCTGAAAGGACTGATCGGCGACAGCGAAGATGTGAGGTGGCAAGCTGTCCTTCGGGGCGTTCATGTACTTCTTGGAGTACTGCAACACAACAGATTGCACATATAGAGTCATACCGGAACAATTAAAACACTACCTATCAACAAGCCAACTAAATCCCACCAACTGGCTACCACCAACTGGCTACCACCAACTGGCTACCACAGCTGACGCCATCAGTACAGTACCCACCTCGTCGGAGTATATTGTCATGAAGGTGAAGGGGTTGACAGCCAGCAAGATGTCCCCAATATACGTGTAGATGAGATTCTGGCCGTACCTGTTGAACAACTGGGACACAATCACGTCCTGCAATACAAACAAAACAACATAAACAAACAATATCCAACACAAATATCACCTGGGGCCCATTCCAAAAAGCAATCTTAGTGCTATGTTTATCGTAACATTTATTTCGCAACAGCCTGTAAATGACTGAATTAGGGTGGTTGGTTGGTTTGTTGTTTAACGCCACACTCAGCAATATTTCAGCTATATGACTGCCATCTGTTAATAATTGAGTCTGGACCAGACAATCCAGTGATTAATATCATGAGCATTGATCCACGCAATTGGGATCAATGACATGCATCAACCAAGTCAGCAAGCCTGACCGATCCCGTAAGTCGCCGCTTACGACAAGCACCGTCGCCTTTCACGGCATGTATGGGTTGCTGAAAAGCTCTTCTACCCCGGATCTTCACAGGTCTTAGGACCATGCAACCAAGGGTCAACAGTTTGAGGAACAATCCGCGCTGTTGAGCATGACGACACAGCGATGTCACACACTGCAACCACCCACTCCTGATCCATCAGCTCGTACAATAATCACAGGGTTCTTGGGACTATATCAGTGTTTCCATAGGATTTTCAAATTACCAGTCCTCCCTAATTTTTGTCAGTCCAACAAGTCTTTCAACAAGTAAAAAAACATATGAAAATTACCTGGTTTTAATTCCTTAAACATCATGTTCAATGCAATGACGTCATCTCTGAAGTAACATAGTTAGATCTACACGTCAATCACACAAAGCTAAGTCACAATTTTCGCTTCTTTTTTTAACATTTTTTTTCAATAAGTCGCTACAAATATATATTTAACCTTGAAGCAACCATGATGGTAACAGACAAGCTGACTTTGTTTGAAAAATATACTTATATGAATACCACCAATGTTTTGTTCATCAACAATGATTCATAAGGTACTTTATCTGCTGGTCCCTCAGACTGACAGTCACATAAATTACCGGTCAAAGCCAAATTTTACCAGTAAAAACTGGTAATTACCAGTAAACAGGAACACTGCTATTCTGACACAATCATCATATGATCAGAAAACAGGAACCAACATTCTATAACATGTCCACCTAAAAACAAAAACAAGCAACATATATTCTTAATCTTGTTGATATTTGCTTTCAATCCCCATTAATTTAATAAACAAGTTTATTTTGTTCATTGTAAATATATGTCTCTACTTACATCATCCAATGTCTCCAGAGAAGCAAGATCATCTGCTGTCTGTATTGCTTCTCGTCTAGACTTGCGACGTGACTTCATGCGGCCATGTTTGGTCGTGATGTCCGGCTCGTGGATGGTCCGCTCCATCTCTGATGTTAGTTGTTTCAGTTTCTCCTTGTACTGAAACATCCACCAATGAGGTCTTGTCTATAATTACAGTAACAGTTCCTGGCATTCAAGACAGGAGGTATGCGTACTGAGTAGAGTGTTATCACACAGTTGGGATATATCGATCATTACTCTTCACCATGAAGCCTCAATACCCAACTCCTTTCATAGAAGTTAATATATTACTACTGTTGATCCTATCCCAAATCAGAATCTCATTATAAATTGATTCATGAGTGACAAAAATGATGTCCGATGCAATTCCCTTTGTTCACTTGTACCATATTTTCCCATGTTTTTTCAGGTGACCAACTGACTTGCCTTTGCATGTGTTTGTAACAGGTGCTACCAGAGGAGCAGGATACGCTTATCTTTTCATGAACATCTGGTATCATCACTATTTGATGGTGGTCCACTTAACAATGTTCATGACATGGTCAGAATTATACAATGGACTCTGGTTTCAGCAGAGATTTCTTGTGATTATGGAAAGGGTTTTGCCGCATATATTTCCATCAATTTGTCAATCTTAAATCATAAATCTGAGGAACACCAACCTCAGTTGGGTCTTGTGGCAGGTCTTCTATGAATGGGTGGTTCAAGAGACCTTCTGTGAATGGTCTTTCCTCAAAATCTTTAATCAGGCATCTGTGGAAGGAAATATCCATATTACTATGACAGTGTGTGTGAGTGGGGGCTTGACACAGCTTATTACTTTATTTCAAATACAGTTGGTCTTCCTAATGTAAGAGGAAAACGCAAAGTGACAAATATTGTAAGATTATCATTATCATGGTGAATATGGGTACATACAGACCAAGGCTCATTATCATGGTGAATATGGGTACATACAGACCAAGGCTCATTATCATGGTGAATATGGGTACATACAGACCAAGGCTCATTATCATGGTGAATATGGGTACATACGGATCAAGGCTTATTATCATGGTGAATATGGGTACATACAGACCAAGGCTCATTAACATGGTGAATATGGGTACATACGGATTAAGGATCATCATGGTAAATATGGGTACATACGGATCAAGGATCATTATCATGATGAATGTGGGTACATACAGACCAAGGCTCATTATCATGGTGAATATGGGTACATACGGATCAAGGATCATTATCATTGTGAGAATGGGTACATACAAACCAAGGATCATTATCATGGTGAATATGGGTACATACGGATCAAGGGTAATTATTATGGTGAATATGGGTACATAAGGATCAAGGGTAATTATTATGGTGAATATGGGTACATACAGACCAAGGATCATTATCATGGTGAATATGGGTACATACGGATCAAGGCTCATTATCATGATGAATGTGGGTACATACAGACCAAGGCTCATTATCATGGTGAATATGGGTACATACGGATCAAGGATCATTATCATGGTGAGAATGGGTACATACAGACCAAGGATCATTATCATGGTGAATATGGGTACATAGGGATCAAGGGTAATTATTATGGTGAATATGGGTACATACAGACCAAGGATCATTATCATGGTGAATATGGGTCCATACAGACCAAGGATCATTATCATGATGAATGTGGGTACATACAGACCAAGGCTCATTATCATGGTGAATATTGGTCCATACAGAACAAGGATCATTATCATGGTGAATATTGGTACATACGGATCAAGGGTAATTATCATGGTGAGAATGGGTACATACGGATCAAGGGTAATTATCATGGTGAGAATGGGTACATACAGACCAAGGATCATTATCATGGTGAATATAGGTACATATAGATCAAGGGTAATTATCATGGTGAATATGGGTACATACGGATCAAGGATCATTATCATGGTGAATATGGATACACAAAAACCAAGGATCAATATATTATCATAATGAATATGGGTACATACGGATCAAGGATCATTATCATGGTGAATATGGGTACATATGGACCAAGGATCATTGTCATGGTAAATATGTGTAAACAAAGATCAAGGATAATTATCATGGTGAATTAGGAGTACATACACACGAAAGATAATTATCATGGTGAATATGTGCATATATATACCAAGGTTCATTATCATCATGAATATGGGTAAATGTGGACCAGGGATCATTATCATGGTGAATATGGGTATATACAGACCAAGGATCATTATCATGGTGAATATGGGTAAACACAGATTAAGAGTAATTATCATGGTGAATTATTTACAGACTGCTGCCACATAGCAGGATTATTTTTGAGTGAGGCGTTAAAGAACAAACAAACACACTTTATCAAATGTTCCTTCACTATAATACATCTACAAGTACATAAACATTTGTTGACATCAACTTAATACAATAAAGTGTTTTGCTGACATGATGTTTTATCACAAGTATGGGTAAGCTAGTAATTTGTTACCATCAAGTTAACATCTATGCACAATTCAATATTCAAAAACAATTCTATTTTTTTATAAATGCTTACTTTTTAACAAAATCCTTAAAGTTTTGTGACCAGAGATCAGGCTGCCTGAATGTGGGTGGCGGTGACCTGAAATAGACAAATATGCAATATACAACTTATCTCCTGCCATATATGACAGATAGGGTGCAATATACAACACACAGAGTGCAATATACATCATACAAAAAAACACATCCATATCTGTCACTGATGATCAGCAGGTCGTGCAATATCTACAATGTCTACAACCACACAAAAGTGTTATTTCTGCACATATCTACAATGTCTACAACTGCACAAAAGTGTTCATTCAAAATCTGTGAAATGAATTACAAACTGTAACATTGATTTTGAAAGATATATAAGCAAATGGTTTTGGAATAATACAAATTTGAATAAAAAATATAAGATTTCATCAGGGGATATACAGGTGAAGCTTGACATTGCACTGTGACTACTCACTCTGACAGTGAATAAACACACTTGACAAACAATAAATATCACAGATCACAGCATGTGGACATGCTTATCACAAATATAACCATAACATTTTAAAGTCATGTCAAATTGTTAAGAGACATGCACATTAACAAAAAAACATTACAATTTGACTTCATTTAGATACTATAGAAAACTTACACCTGAAACAAAACAGTCAAAATCTGAAAGAACAAAATCATTGATCATAAGTGAATAAATCTACAAAATATGTCCGATATAAATAGAACCATAATCCTGAAAGTGCCACATACTCTTACAACTTGGATGTCAGCATGACCTGCCCAAGGAATACATGACTAAACTCCAGTGACAGATCGCTGACACTACCCATAGTCTTAAAACAAACCTGGACTTACTTCTACACAGTCACACACAATGTATTGTGTCACGTTAGATCGGGCCAATCTCCGATCACCAACCTGGAGAAGGGCTCAGCCTGATTTGACCCCAATGAACCCAACCATAATTTGTATCTGATAAGACGACCAGTTGAGCGGGTTGCGTCACACCTACATATTTATTGGAGATTGCTCAGGTGTGCAACATACATATTTTTATGTATTTTAAAGATATGTCAAGAATATTGTGATTCGGGGATGAAGAATGAACTTTGAAATGATAAATCATCAGATACCATTAAATATGTCAAGAGTGTTCAAGTGAGCATTTTGTAATACACAGCATTTAAGACATAACTTTATTTATTTTGTACATGGTTGTCTTGGCGACATGAAGATTCTTTTAAAAAATCTTTGGTTTAAATTCATTTGATTTGAGGCAAATTTTCGTAATATCTTGAAATAAAACTTTAAGCAAAAGAAGAAAAAATATTTTTTAACAAGCACAGAATTTATTTTATATTTTTTAACTTTTGAAACGTTTAGGTATAGCTCGTGTGTAAATCGAAATAAACGTGTCTGAAAATACTCACTTAATACTGTTTATCATTAATTTTTATAATCAATTTAAGGATTATTTTATTCGAATTTTATCCAATAAAAGTAAATATCATGTTTCTTCAAATCAAAACATAGCCTTCACTGCAAATCAACATCAGACTTGTCCCCACAAGTAGGAGAGCTTGACTACATTGTAACGTGTTACCAAAACACTATCGACTCTCTGCTATTAATCTTTGTATGTGTACAACTAGGAAGTGATTCCCTACTTATCAGCACCTACATATATACTGCAGGGGGCATGTCACAAGCACAAAACATATACCCCCTTATCAGTGTCACAGTGTGGTGCAGGCAGACGTGGGACGTGGGTTGTTAACAAATGTGAGCTGTAATCTGATTGGTTAAAATGACATTCCGTTGTTAAAGTGGATATCCAAACTGACTGGTCAATTTATTTCAAAACTCAGAAATGAGGACTTTTGAACATGGTTTAATATCCTACTCAACATATGATAGGGATATTCTGAGTATCCAGGTGGGGATAAATCTGATTGGTTGTTTGGTGATTTGTGATGTTGTACGAAATGGATACAATTTGGGCATGAAACTGACACATGTTAAGCCTCATTTCAAGCAATAATTAACAAAAGTAAACATTTATAAACGTTGTCTCCCAATTTTCACAAGCATGTGAGCTAGCACAGTATCCTTATCAGGAGTTGAGTAGTATATTTTTCTTGTTCTAAATTTTGATGATGTGGTATTTAATGTTAATGATTAGAATGCCTATAATCAAATATTTTAATTTTACTCTACATTTAAACAACCCAAATATAGCCAATGACCCCCAACAGGGTAAGGTAATGGGAGACATTGACTTTATCAATACTGCACAATTTTAAAAAGGCTAATGTATCTGTGTGGGTTATTCACTATAAGTATCGTCAGGGAGTGACCACACCCAGAAGCCCCCAGAAGTATGGATCGAAACATGAGACATGAATAAACCAAGCCTTTCATAAACAGACTGACTCTACACTTCAGCCACGCTTTTCATATTTTATATTATTTTTCACAATTGTAATACTTTTTATAATCAATTTTCAGTTAACTTTCTGGCTTTCAATTTTTTGCTTTATATTTGACATAAAGTTGATTGGGTCAGTCAGTTTGTGGGAAATAATAAATACTAATTTTTTTTTTAATGAAGGTCGTTTACAATATCTACAGTAACAACTGTCATGTATTGTCCAGACACCTTGACCTATGACCTATACTATATTAGCATATCATGACATCATCACTAAATGTGTACAAGCCTCACTATCAGTCATGTATACCACGATGGAAATAAACATGAATGTCACATGTTCCCATTTCAATCTCCCAACATCTGACTCACCAAACATGAAGTACTTACAGAGAAGTCCTTATTTGTTTTTTTGTAAGGTGTTTGCAGTAGCCAGAGACTATATCAAATACATTATATCAAATCAATTATAATTTAATAAAGTTCATTTATTTTTTTCTAATGTTTAACAACAAAAGAAAGATTAAACAAGCATTAATAAATTTAAAGTATTTCATTCTTTTTGTGTGTGAGTGTGTAATTTGTAAATTGAAAAAAGAGAAGTCCTAGGTGAAGGATGTTTGTTACGTTTTATCAGGCTCCTGATGTATTTACTCCTCTCAGAGCAGAGCATGCTCTTGATGTGTTGCATGGCCAGACATGGCCAGACATGGCCAGACACTAGATACAGTCACTTTGATCAATTATTAGTTAAAAAGTTAACCGTTACATTTTGTTTATTTTTTGCAGCAGCATCTTCATAATTTTTAATCCATTAAAGATAGAATTTTAGAGTACTTTTATTTCATATTTGTCTTTCGGTTTTTGGCAATGGTCAGATGAAATTAACTGGAAATATGAAAGAGGGTGTGGCCTTGGTCCCAATGTCTCAAATATATTTTGTCATATATTTTGTGTCTATGATATTCTTGTCAATATGCAAAGAAGATATGTAGGAGGCAAACTTTTAAAAAATTAAAATAACTTTCTGAACTTCATGAGTTTCTTACAATCACAAGTGAAAAAAAACACTTGGCAGAGAAAGCATGAGAGGACATTGTACACACTTGCTGTGGTTCTAATTCAAGCCTCATAGTGTTTGTGTTCCAATTTTGGATTCTGAAAAGAAGCCAGTGTGAAAATTGAAATGTGTCATTTAGGGAGCATCAACTTTGCTGAGCAACTCCAAAAGGATATGTGTCTGTAAATAGGCATGTGGTCATGGATGTCCAGTTTTTTACCAGTAATTTTACCTTATATCCTGCTGATGTCAATGCCATTATTAACACAAGACTTTCCACATCAACACAGTGGTTCACATGAAGCTGCAGGCTAAGATTTGAACACACTGAACTCTTGATAATCTGGAAACCTTCTTTAAGGACATTTTGCTGTTGTAAATGTTTGTGCAAATACAAAGGAAGTAAAGCTGTAAAGTAATTTGTTGATTTAGAAATCAGCTAATAAAGTTGATTTCACAGGGAGAGTTTTGTTCGGGTTATCATGGTACAGGACAATGCAGCCAATGGCACATCCGAAAGACCCTGGTGTGTGTGTGTGTGTGTGTGTGTGTGTGTGTGTGTGTGTGTGTGTGTGTGTGTGTGTGTGTGACTTTGTTTCTCACCTAGCAACAAGACTATTGAACATGTTTGTGATTGGTGGAGAAAGGGAGACAACTCTATGAGAAATGGGATCACTTGAACATGTTTGTGATTGCTGGAGAAAGGGAGACAACTCTATGAGAATTGGGATCACTTGATCGTGTTTGTGATTGCTGGAGAAAGGGAGACAACTCTATGAGAAATAGGATCACTTGAACGTGTTTGTGATTGCTGGAGAAAGGGAGACAATTATATGGGATTGGGATCACGTGAACGTGTTTGTGATTGCTGAAGAAAGGGACACAACTCTATGAGAATTGGGATCACTTGAACGTGTTTGTGATTGCTGGAGAAAGGGAGACAACTCTATGAGAAATGGGATCACTTGAACATGTTTGTGATTGCTGGAGAAAGGGAGACAACTCTATGAGAAATGGGATCACGTGAACGTGTTTGTGATTGCTGGAGAAAGGGAGACAACTCTATGAGAAATTGGATCACTTGAACGTGTTTGTGATTGCTGGAGAAAGGGAGACAATTCTATGAGAATTGGGATCACGTGAACGTGTTTGTGTTTGCTGGAGAAAGGGAGACAACTCTATGAGAATTGGGATCACGTGAACGTGTTTGTGATTGCTGGAGAAAGGGAGACAACTCTATGAGAATTGGGATCACGTGAACGTGTTTGTGATTGCTGGAGAAAGGGAGACAACTCTGAGAATTGGGATCACTTGAACGTGTTAGTGATTGCTGGAGAAAGGGAGACAACTCTATGAGAATTGGGATCACTTGAACGTGTTTGTGATTGCTGGAGAAAGGGAGACAACTCTATGAGAAATGGGATCACTTGAACGTGTTTGTAATTGCTGGAGAAAGGGAGACAACTCTATGAGAAACAGGATCACTTGAACGTGTTTGTGATTGCTGGAGAAAGGGAGACAACTTTATGAGAATTGGGATCACTTAAACGTGTTTGTGATTGCTGGAAAAAAGGGAGAAAACTACATGAGAATTGGCATCACTTGAACATGTTGTGATTGCTCAAGCTTCTCGCAGCGATAGCCCATACGCGGAGCTCTCTATACTATCGCTGCCACCAGTCAAAACTCCCCACTGTGATAGGTGGCCCCAACCATGCTTGGAGTTGAACCCGCAACCGAATGACCGTTATGTTTACAAACAAATGACGACTGTCGTGATGCTTACCCCTGTTTAATTACTTTCTTTGTTTGTCAATTCAAATTTCTATTTCAACTATCATGTTATTGATATAGTAAGAATGTAAGGGAGAAATTGGTTGATATTCCGTTAGTCTGCAATCTTGAACCAATTGTGGAATCCTCTTAGCCCTGGATGTCCATAAAATATAACAAAATAAATATAATGTGTTTGACCTTTTCATTTTAGAGTGACATGGTAAGAAATGTGAATAGGTATTATGTGAACCCATATTCAACAGCAAAGATCTTGTAACAGTGCATCTCATAACACCAGCCTGGCCAATACAAACCAGAGGTTGACTGAGTTAATATACTTTATATTGCTGTCAGTAATGTGCGTTTTTTGTACCTAGAATGAGAGATGATGAAAGGGGTTCATACTATGCACAGGGTGGAAAATTTTATGGGTTTTTTTCAAGCCTTTTCAGATTCCACTGGCGATGTCAACTGTTCTGTCAGATTTCTTTATTCATGCTACATTATATATGCAAATAAAGTTTAGATGATCCTGGCCTTGGTCCAGATTGCCAAACCAGCTGACATGGTGAAAAAGAAAATCAATATTCAGCAATAGAAAGCTGGAAGTAAAATGGCAAGATCATCTCAAATTAGCTGTACACATTTTGTGTAAGTTATTTTCTGTATATACATCATGTAAATGACCACTGCATTTCCAATGTTCCAATAAACATGCAGGCAATATCAAGGTGATAAATATAACATGCTTACATAGATGAAGCGACACATGACAAGCAGATCTGATGCACACACACAACTGGGTCATAACTGCCATCCATATTTGGGTATTGTGTCCAACTGAAGCTAAGCAAGTCGGTGATATAGGTCCATGCTGTTCATTCTCTGTGTCTTGTGTGTGTACAAACATCTCCCCAGCATGTTACCCAGTCAGAGAGTGAGTGAGTGAGTTTGATTTTACGCCGCTTTTAGCAATATTCCAGCAATATCATGGCGGGGGACACCAGAAATGGGCTTCACACATTGTACCCATGTCGGGAATCGACCCCGGGTCTTCAGCGTGACGAGCGAACGCTTTAACCACCAGGCTACCCGACCACCCCGTTACCCAGTCAGCAGGATTTACCGTGATGCACTGACTTCATATTGAAGTGATCTGATTTTAACTCTTAATTTGAACAGTAGTATGGTTATAACTGGGGTATTGCCTAAATGTAGATGGAAAGTCCCTGGGACCAATTTAATATGCTACTCAAAAGAAGTTAAGGACCGCCCGATTCTTTCATATTACTGCATATGTTAACTGTCACGCCATGAAAGTTAACTATAGTCATATGAAAGAATCATGTGGTCCTTAACTTCTTTTGAGTATGATGTTTAAGAGAATCTGGAATTCAAACCAAAGATCCTGACACAGCAAATGGGTGCAATTCTGTACAACTTAGACCAATTATTTAATGAAAATATACCTTGTGATCTGTACAGGTAAGCCAGGACGTGTTGAGCCAACCCACAAAACACGTATGAGACAAGCAGGTGGTGCACAGACTTTGGGCAAACATATTTGGTTTGTTACAGGTAGAGAGGGTAGACGCATGTTGTGCATGTGCAGGTCATGACGATGAAATTGACTACGCTCCTGTAGACACACATGTTGCTCATAAGACTATTAAGAGGTCGGTGTGACAAGTCGATACCATAATTCTCAAAAAGTCGTTTGATAGAAGCTAATAAAAAACAAACACGTCAAAGCTAAGTAAGCATGGCCAAATCATACATTATCAGGTTCAAGAATTGGCTTATGTCATAAATTACATTGAGAAATAGTGTACATTTTGATGATTGACATGACACTGTTTCATTATTGATCTCTGGGGTAAAAATAGTATTCCATTTTTATAGCAAAAAAGATTTCCTTCACTGTCATGATAATTCTCAATTTGTGTTTTCTATGCAAATTTGCTGCCACCGTTTTCATGGTCATTCGGTACCTCACATCAGGAGATACCGGTACGATTATGTGCTATTGAACTGCCACTAGAACTCGTAAGTCGAGACAGGACATGCACATATCCATCATACTACCTGTCGCGAACCACCTGCTAGCCCTTTCTTCCCAATGGTACACGCCAGAGGGCGGACCTCATACAGAGTCATAAGGGGTTAGTTGTCAGGTCTCACCTCAACGTATCCTCGCTTACCAGCAGTTATCAACACTTTGGGAGATGTAAATGCATTTCATCAAATATTGTTTCCATGTAACATAAATTGCTAGATTAATATTAAATATCTTTGAGGCATGAGCTGTCATTTTTTCAATTCACATGAGTTCAACAAATCTAGCAATTTTTTTACAACAATGCTATATGAGCCAAATACATTTACTCATAAATTCATCGACATCCATTCCCCTGAAAGTTGAAAATATACAGCCTCTCCATTATCATATCCAAAGTCCTTTGACTATATCAGTTCTCAGTTCATATATAGCAGACCTGGGAGGTTTCAGATCTACATCATGTTATCCAGTTCATTCAGTTATTAAAATAATGATGAAAGATTATATTGCAGTCATAAATAAAATTGAATTTCACACAAACACTCCAAATACTGTTTATTATTAATAATATTGAGATATTTCCTTAGCAAGTAAGTAAATGGAAGACCACTGGAACGTCACAAGTTCATTCAAGAAGGCTACAGGGGGCCAGCTCTATGTCCACAAAATATATAATGTCCCTATAATGTCCCTATAATATCCTTATAATGTCCATAAAATGTCCTTATAATGTCCATGGGTCTGGTTTGTAGGAACTGATGAAGTAACATAAAAGCATATATATGCATAAATATTTGAAGCATGTCTAAAATCTCACCCTCTTTCAGGGGACGGTTTTATGTGGCTGAAATGTTGACATTTAAAAAATACATCCTCGGTTATAGCTATCGTATCAGGATGTCCATTACACCCGACACACATTCCAGACCAGCAGCTGGTTACAGGGTGATACAGGGTTTGGGATGTTCAGTGGGCCTTTGAAGAATGTACATTTCTAGTTTTAATACAGGTCTACCAAAGAAAACCAGCAGAGAGCCTTCAAACTACGGAATATGTACACACCTTAATTAGAAATAACCACAAACATTTCAAACAAGGACACAAGCCCATAAAGTTTGCATCGTAATGATTAAAACCTGACACATTTTCTATGGGACCTGACACAGTAAATCACGCAGACCGCAACAAAACCGAGAGCGCAAGCACAGATCTGTTATGGAACTCGTTGGCAGTCAATAAGTGTTAAGAAGGCGAGAATGTGGTGAGTGTCATTTCTCACAACTTCAACATGCCATACAATGCAAAATTTATGAGACTGTGTCATCTTTTGTATTTTGTGTTGCTATTTCTAAAGTGTGTAAATATTCCACACTGTGGCATCTTCCCAAGGCAAGGGAGTTCACTGACTATAAAAGTCCAGTTTCCACCCTTGCCGAACTAGGCTGGTATTATGGAGTTACATTTTGGCTGGACTAACGAGTCTATGCATAGTCCAATCAAAATCTTGCAACGAAATCGAAATCCGGTTTGTAAACTGTCGTGCAGATTCCGGTCGATTTACAAAGCATGTGCACCGCCAACTCGTTGTCAACATATTTTCCAAATCTTTTCATGTTTTTAATCAAGGTGCTCACGTGATTTGATGCACTTCGCGATGTGAGACCCGTTTTATCACAGTATAGATCTTGATTTTCAAATAGATCGTTTTGACTGAGCGCCGCCATTTGGTTTGAAGCAAATGCAAGTAATGCAAGAGGTGGGATTTGATTGGTCCAAAAGAGAGCCTTAGAAGGGACATAACTCGTAGTAGCCACTGGTGGTGCTACGATCGAGCCCAGTAATTCCAGCCTAGTTCGGCAAGGGTGGAAACTGGACTTATGAAGTCAGTTAACTCCATTGCCTCGGGAAGATGTACTTTGGTAGCTCTCTGCTGGTTTTCTTTGGAAGACTGAATATTGAAAATGAAATGAATGACCATCTAGAGCAAAAGACACAACATGTTATCCACAGACTTCTATAAATATTTTCATACTCATTTGTAAAAATCACACAAAAATGTATTCTCAAAGTAACTCCCCAAAAAAGCCTCCCTAATGCATTTACAATACGATATCAACAAAAAAATGTGTTGTTTACGAAAACGAAATTTGGATATGGTGTTGATAATGATCTCACCTGGCTATCTTAAAAAGGGCTCTCCGAGGGTCAATGTCAGCCAGAGGGGGTGCTCCGTCAGCCAGCTCGATGGCAGTAATCCCCAGGGACCATATGTCACAGCGGATGTCGTAGGAGTACTCGATCTGCTGCTCACAGGCAATCACCTGAACACATTCATACAAACTTGATTATATTGTTTTCCCTAACAGAACAGACAAAACCTAAGTCACTCAAGCCACATAGGGCTAATTATGAAATAGTGGCTTGTATATGTGAGACTAAATCTGGGAGGGAAAAACCCACACAAAATAAAACTACTAAAAACACCTTGATTTTATCTGTAGACATTTTTCATGTATCCGAACAAGCCCTTGATATATATACACAATAGCATTATTAAGCATCACCTAAATCAAAGGTAAATTTTGAAAATTTTGGTTCGAACAGACAACCATACCATTGCATACTTGAATGTCAATGCAAAGCATGTGCTTCACACAGTTTCTCAAAAGCCATGGATCGCTTGTTCACGTGCTGCGAAGGTGCAAAGCCCATTCGGGTATAAGTTTCCGAATCACAGTATGTGAAGGGACCGTCCTTTTGAAATTCTGAGGGGGAGGGGGCCTGGGATTCTGTATCGAGATTGATATCTTTTCAACTACAGCTACAAAACCAGATATTTTTTATTTAAAACTGTGAGTCTGGATTTTTAAAGGAAAAACAACCTGCAACAATGTAATTTTTGTGGCAGGCAATTTCTTTTCTTTTCAACAGTCTGAAGAATAATTAATTTTTTCAAGAATTTTCAAGGACAATTTGTTTTTTCAATGAAATCCCATCCCCCCCTCAGAATATTAAGTGGTGGTCCCTTACAGCAGTGCCAGCTACCCACGGGGAACAAGGAGATAAGTACCTCGGGTGCCATCCAGTACGGAGTCCCAACGTGAGTTTTCCGCCGCCCAAGAGCTCGATCAAGATGACCAGACACTCCTATACACACAAACAACTTTTTAAACACATTTTACAAATGATCAAACAGCAAAAAAAGCTGAAAGATGCCCTTTAATCATCAAGCTTCGAGTAATTTTATTAATAGAGCAACTGGGTTAATCCTGATGATATTGCTAACACGAAAATCATCAAAATTAACAACTTTCAGGATTAGTTAACATGGGTTGGTTGGTTGGTTGGTTGGTTGGTTTGTTGTTTAACGCCACACTCAGCAATATTCCAGCTATATGACAGCGGCCTGTAAATAATCTGTCTGGACCAGACAATCCTGTGATTGATATGAGCATTGATCCACGCAATTGGGGTCGATGACATGCATCAACCAAGTCAGCGAGCCTGACCACCCGATCCCGTCAGTTGCCTCTTGCGACAAGCATAGTCACCTTTTATGGCAAGCATGGGTTGCTGAAGACCTAGTCTACCCCCGATCTTCAAGGGTCTTATCATGGGCACACAGCAATGCCCATTTGCAAATACATACATGTTACTATAAGGGTAATGCTCTTTTTCAGGGCATTATCATTTGCAGAAGCCCGAGGTCTTCCATTAACTGCCAGACATAGGAGGGCAGTTGAAAAGATTGAAACATTTACTGCAATCAACACAAATTTCACTGACCCACTTTTATGAATATGGAAACATCATAGAACAAACCAGATGACGTCTCTATTTAATGTGACATCACCTTTCCCTATCCCCATGACGTCACCTAACAACGGGCGTGATAATGCCCTGTTGTCAAGCAATATGAGGGCATAATCAAGTTACAGTGGCCCGCTCATTTATGATAGCAAGCGGGCGGTTTAATGATAATTCTATCCATTTTAGCTATAAAAACAACTAGTCCAGAAGGCAATGTTACCATAGTATCTGGCCCCAGACTAAAAGGGTTGGCCATCACCAATTTTTGGAACCGACACAGAGATGTTATGAATATTGTTTCAATTATCATTACTTGGTTTACGACCCTAGAAAATAAGCAAAGTGGACAAAAACAAAGTTACAGGCTAAAGTTGTTGTTTTTTATCACTCCCAAACATAATAATCACAAATTGTTTCCCTGCCTGACTGAGACAAGTGTTATCTCATCAATGACCAGTAAAATGTTTGCTTTAGTACTGTTCATGGCTGCACTGGCATGCAAGCTAATGTAAACGCTATGAAATATGTGATATTCCCGTCACATTTCAGAAAAATGCCAAAGAGAAAATATTAAAAAAAATAAGGCCTCATTCTACATCCCTTTTTGACAAAAAGAAAAGAAAGAAAAAAGGCCTAAGGTTTCCAAACCACAGATGAACAGATCCAGGGATGTTTCATAAGAAATTGAAGAAGTCTTGCAGTGTAAACTATGTACATACCGAAGTCCACTAATTTGATCTCCCCAGACTCAGTGATGAGGATGTTGTGACCTTTGATGTCTCTGTGCATGACGTTGTTGCTGTGGAGATGGTTCAGAGCCTGCAGCAGACATTCAGAATAGTTAGCAATCAGAATCAGAAAAACACACACATCATAGACCAGAATAAACTCACACATGTCACATCAGAATAAACACACATATCCAAAATAAGAATAAACACACATATCCAAAATAAGAATAAATGCACATATCCCAAAGCAGAATAAACACACACATACAAGGTCATAAGAAACACACACACATCCTCGATCAGAATAAACACACACATCCCATGTCAGAATAAACATACACATCCCAGATCAGAAATATGGATACAAAGAACATATCCCAGGTCAGAATAAACACACACATCCCAGGTCAGAATTAACACACACATCCCAGGTCAAAATAAATACACACATCCCAGATCAGAAATAGGGTCACAAAGAACATAAATTGTTCATTATTGTTGTTGCAACTCAACTAAATATCCATACACATTTTTAAATGCAATCATTTTGAGAGCAGGGCATGTTGCAAATGCATTGTCAGAATCATCAGTGACATTGCTGTTGACCAAAACAAAGGAACACACAGGATGAGGAAAGGTAGAGCTCCCTACCTTCAGTGTCTCCCTAAGTATGTGGCCTATAAGTCCCTCTTCCAGTCGTTTACTGTCCTTGATGAGAGCCCGGCTCAGGTCCGTCACAGTTCCACCTCCACACATCTGGAAGCATACATCAGCAGAATGCAACAAGTCATAAATCTTCTGATCAGTTTCCAAAACGAGGGCTAAAGCACAGATCTCAAATTAATGTTCACCTTACTTTTCCTCCTCCAAAAAAACACATTACAAAGCACAATCAAAGAATATACAATTCATTTGAAATGTTCATAATCATGACATCTTCTCCTTCTGAAGCATCCCTTCCTTCAATGGATATGGAAACATGGAGAAGTTCATGATAATGCCACAAGACCTACACTTCTCCTTCTGAAGCTGCTCTTCGTCTTAACATGTCTGGAAGCTTGGACAAAGTGATGATCTGTCTGTATAATGTACAGCAATGACACAATGTCTGGAAGCTCGGACAAAGTGATCATCTGTCTGTATTATGTACAGCAATGACACAATGTCTGGAAGCTCGGACAAAGTGATGATCTGTCTGTATAATGTACAGCAATGACACAATGTCTGGAAGCTTGGACAAAGTGATCATCTGTCTGTATAATGTACAGCAATGACACAATGTCTGGAAGCTCGGACAAAGTGATGATCTGTCTGTATAATGTACAGCAATGACACAATGTTTGGAAGCTTGGACAAAGTGATCATCTGTCTGTATAATGTACAGCAATGATACAATGTTTGGAAGCTTGGACAAAGTGATCATCTGTCTGTATAATGTACAGCAATGACACAATGTCTGGAAGCTCGGACAAAGTGATGATCTGTCTGTATAATGTACAGCAATGACACAATGTCTGGAAGCTCGGACAAAGTGATGATCTGTCTGTATGATGTACAGCAATGACACAATGTCTGGAAGCTTGGACAAAGTGATCATCTGTCTGTATAATGTACAGCAATGACACAATGTCTGGAAGCTCGGACAAAGTGATGATCTGTCTGTATAATGTACAGCAATGACACAATGTCTGGAAGCTTGGACAAAGTGATCATCTGTCTATATAATGTACAGCAATGACACAATGTCTGGAAGCTCGGACAAAGTGATGATCTGTCTGTATAATGTACAGCAATGACACAATGTTTGGAAGCTTGGACAAAGTGATCATCTGTCTGTATAATGTACAGCAATGATACAATGTTTGGAAGCTTGGACAAAGTGATCATCTGTCTGTATAATGTACAGCAATGACACAATGTCTGGAAGCTTGGACAAAGTGATCATCTGTCTATATAATGTACAGCAATGACACAATGTCTGGAAGCTCGGACAAAGTGATGATCTGTCTGTATAATGTACAGCAATGACACAATGTTTGGAAGCTTGGACAAAGTGATCATCTGTCTGTATAATGTACAGCAATGACACAATGTCTGGAAGCTTGGACAAAGTGATCATCTGTCTATATAATGTACAGCAATGACACAATGTCTGGAAGCTCGGACAAAGTGATGATCTGTCTGTATAATGTACAGCAATGACACAATGTCTGGAAGCTCGGACAAAGTGATCATCTGTCTGTATAATGTACAGCAATGACACAATGTCTGGAAGCTTGGACAAAGTGATCATCTGTCTGTATAATGTACAGCAATGACACAATGTCTGGAAGCTCGGACAAAGTGATGATCTGTCTGTATAATGTACAGCAATGACACAATGTCTGGAAGCTCGGACAAAGTGATCATCTGTCTGTATAATGTACAGCAATGACACAATGTCTGGAAGCTCGGACAAAGTGATGATCTGTCTGTATAATGTACAGCAATGACACAATGTCTGGAAGCTTGGACAAAGTGATCATCTGTCTATATAATGTACAGCAATGACACAATGTCTGGAAGCTCGGACAAAGTGATGATCTGTCTGTATAATGTACAGCAATGACACAATGTTTGGAAGCTTGGACAAAGTGATCATCTGTCTGTATAATGTACAGCAATGACACAATGTCTGGAAGCTTGGACAAAGTGATCATCTGTCTATATAATGTACAGCAATGACACAATGTCTGGAAGCTTGGACAAAGTGATCATCTGTCTACATAATGTACAGCAATGACACAATGTCTGGAAGCTTGGACAAAGTGATCATCTGTCTATATAATGTACAGCAATGACACAATGTCTGGAAGCTTGGACAAAGTGATCATCTGTCTATATAATGTACAGCAATGACACATACACTTCTCCTCCTGGAGCTGCCCTTCCCCCAAAAAGTCTGGAAGGTCGGACAAAGTGATGACACCTACCTCCATCACAAGCCATATCTGGTCCTCCGAGCTTCCGTCCCGCTTGAGATACATCCCGAAGAAGTCGGGGATGTTGGGATGGGTGCTGAGGTCTCGGAGCACCTGAAACTCCTCCTCCACCTCCTCCAGGACCTCATGGATGGACTCCATCACCTTGGCGGCAGCCTGGACTCCTGGAAGGACAAGAAACATTCTCAGATGCACTTAATTACATGAAATGAGGGCTATTTCCAATTGCATGAAATCTGTTGAATGAAGCTGAAGAAAAATAAAATTACATTATTATATGATTTTTTTTAAATTATGGGGGAACCTACTAAAATAAATTTCAAAGCAAAAAAAGAATTCACATGCTGTGTTTGATTAAATCATGCCTTTGAGGACTGTTTCTAATGCATTGAAGTTTGTTTTCTTCTGATAATTAACCTCAAATCAACCTTGACCATATTTCTTTAATAATTTGGCATCCTGTCTCTTGGCATACTGACCTAGAAAATCCATAAAACAGGACAACATATTGGTCTATACTCAAAATGAATCCACTAAATACACCTACAATCTACTGAAGCTCTCTCTAAAGATGATATACGCGTTTGGTTAACTAAATGCAATCACAAGACTCAAGTTGTTGACCTGTAGCAAGATCTGCTTATTTAGAATGTAGGTACAATGGGACAAATATATATTTCTAAAGATATCACACTGGTCCAGTTTAGATGCTTGTTTATTGTCTTTCATCCTGATGGTTTTGTATGAAGGAACTAATTAGTTTTTTTCTGAAGCAAAACATGAATAATGAATTTTAATTTATTTTCAACACTCTGTGTGATTGATTTTAGGAATTCATCTTGTACTTTAAGCAGTTCTGGTCAAAGTTGAAGGAGGAATATATCACAGTGAGCATTATCTAGTTCTCCTGAATTAAAACTGCAAAAAAGGTTAATAAATTTGATTTTATTAATGCTGACATTCCATCAACCATTGAAATGTCATATTGAAGGGTTCAACTTTGCAAATGATTACACAACAGGGAGAGCAGTATAGTGTCTTCAAGGGTGCCCCAGGGCACTAGTCCCATGCAGATCCTGGGTAGAATAGGTCTTCAGCAACCAATGCTTGCCGTAAAAGGCGACCATGCTTGTCGTAAGAGGCGATTAACAGGACTGGGTGGTAAGGCACGCTGCCTAGGTTGATGCATGTCATTGCTCATGATGTCAATCACTGGATTGTCTGGTCCAGACTGGAATATTTACAGACCACCGTCATATAGCTGGAATATTGCTGAGTGTGATGTTGAACAACAAACAAACAAACAAGTACAGACATTTAGGTCTGCCCTTTGGGTTTAAAATGTGCCAAGAATACTTTTCCATTAAGAAAAAAAGTAGGTTATTTACAACGCAGCTCATTACATGTGTTCATTTTTTACCATGTGTTTGTCCAGTCTACATGTCCAGAGTACACATATCACTGGCTTCATACAAATCACCACAAGTACTTCTTATCTCCAGAAACGTGATTTCTAAGGTTGTCCTTATTTCACCTGGAACCTATGTTTTGACCAAATAATTTTGATTAGAAATACTTAGCCATGGCACAAGATGTAGGCTGCTAGAGCTGAGAAGGGGGTAAGTAAAGGCTGCTAGAGCTGAGAAGGGGATGAGTACAGGCTGCTAACGCTGAGAAGGGGATGAGTATAGGCTGCTAAAGCTGAGAAGGGGATGGGTATAGACTGCTAGAGCTGAGAAGGGGATGAGTGTAAGCTGCTAGAGCTGAGAAGGGGGTGAGTGTAGGCTGTTAAAGCTGAGAAGGGGATGAGTACAGGCTGCTAAGCTGAGAAGGGGGTGAGTACAGGCTGCTAGTGCTGAGAAAGGTATGAGTGTAGGCTGCTTGAGCTGAGAAGGGGATGAGTGTAGGCTGCTAAAGCTGAGAAGGGGGTGAGTATAGGCTGCTAGAGCTGAGAAGGAGATGTGTATAGGCTGCTAGAGCTGGGAAGGGAATGAGTATGGGCTGCTGGAGCTGAGAAGGGGATGTGTATAGGCTGCTAGAGCTGAGAAGGAGATGTGTATGGGCTGCTAGAGCTGAGAAGGGGGATGGGTATAGGCTGCTAGAGCTGAGAAGGAGATGTGTATAGGCTGCTAGAGCTGAGAAGGAGATATGTATAGGCTGCTAGAGCTGAGAAGGGGATGTGTATAGGCTGCTAGAGCCGAGAAGGGGATGAGTACAGGCTGCTAAAGCTGAGAAGGGGATGAGTACAGGCTGCTAAAGCTGAGAAGGGGATGAGTACAGGCTGCCAGGGATGAGAAGGGGATGATTACAGGCTGCCAGCGATGAGAAGGCGATAAGAATGGAATGTGGGCGATGGTTGAAATAAATATTTGCTCTGGGGTCTGGAAAATCACATAAGCTGCACCAAGTGATTTCCAAAGAATTGTCCTTCCCTAGACTGTGTTCCTTACTTGTCTTCTTGTTCTTGGCCATGTACACCTCTCCATATGTGCCCTCGCCAATCAGGTCCTCCAGCTCCCATTCCTCCACTGGGTCTGGGAGCTCGGAGAAGTTGATGATCTGGCTGTATTGTGTGTACATCTTCAGCATAGTCGAGGCCTCATAGCCACCTGCAACAACAGAAGAGGTTGGTTACTCGAGGTTCACACAATTGACCTGAACAGGTCCACTCTGTACACTACACCCTGAACAAGTACACCATGATGAAAATGGTCGGAAGAATCTAAAATGCATCATCATACAGTAAGACCTTCCCTGCAACCTTTGCTGTGACCATGTCCCTGAATTCCGCTTATACCACGATCACAAACAAGGTCAGGATTTGAGGTTATGGAAGATCTCTGAAAATTTTCATGAAACATAACTCTGATACCTTTAACAAAATTGGTTCTACAAGATAATATAATATAATATTAATCATTATAATATTATTATAACCTTAATATGACCTTGACATCAAATGTTAAAGGTCACGATGTATATGATTAATACTTCAATCTGTAAGTGCGAAACATCTGCAAAAGCATGTGTGTCTCATAAAAAGTAGGTCACAATCACAGGTACGACAAATCAATCATCACCTGTCATCATTGAAATGCACAAATCACATAACTCCTGCATGCAATAGACTGTATAACAGACCCAGCTCAACATATGACACTACTCTTAGAAACCTAGAGGTGTAATGATACGGTGGGGTTGTGATACAATACATATCCTGATACTATGGGTGTGATATGATTCATATCCCGATACAGTACTTCTATTTCACAAGTTGATATTTTTTCTATTTGCAAGTGAATCACAACCCTGAATCATTTCTTATTTAATTTTCACAGATCAAAGATGGGATATTGTAGGGCAGAAACTTATTGGTAGTGGGCACTGTGAATGTTACGCTATTTGTAGCCAACTGGAAAATACTGGAGACCCTGTGTAAGCTGCTGGTTGAACTGTTTCTGTTATTATTCACATGTTTTTAGACCAATATAACTTGTAATATAATGTATCATAAGTATCACGATACAACATGGTAAAATTGATGTATTGTATTGTGGGCTTCGTATCACCTTACAATACTCTATCACTGTGTCGTTACACCACTACAGAAACCATTTTATCAGGTACAATAACATAAGGCATCAAACTACCTGAAGAACAAAACAGCACATTGACCACCAGAAGAATAACCTTCAGTGACCTTGACCCTCCACAAGTCACTTATGGTCAGTTTGTTTGCACCTCTGTCAAAAGGATGACCTATGTACCAAGTTCCATTGACCTACAGTACCCAGGTAATTACTTCTTGACTTTTCACATTCATTTATTTTTAAGACTGACCTACAAAACAACCTTGACATATGACAGAAGTGATAAGGGTGAGTGAGTGAGTATGGTTTTACGCTGCTTTTAGCAATATTCCAGCAATATCACGGCGGGGGACACCAGAAATGGAGTTCACATATTGTACCAATGTTGGGAATCGAACCCAGGTCTTCGGCGTGACGAGCGAACGCTTTAACCACAAGGCTACCTGACCGCCCCAGAAGTAATAAGAAGGACAGACACATTCCAAAGGCCATAAAGGAAATATATAGAGGTTATCACGCGAGTGTGTTTGGGGATGGTAAACATCCTGCATTAGGAATAAACATTGTATTTAGCGAGCCTTGGCGAGCTAAATACATAGTGTTTATTCCTAATACAGGATATTTAATATCCCCAAACACACAAGAGTGATAACCTCTTTATCATATAATGTCATTCTTTTATTTCGTGCTTCAAAATCGCTTTCCCTCTCTCACAAACATTACCGAAACATTGCGAGTTTTCCTGGAATGCACGCATTAATATTTATTACGTGATTTATATTTATTAAGTGATGTGTCAGTCATGTTTCTTATACAGTGGCGAAGCAACATATACGCAAAACAACAATTGTTTTTCATTGCCTTTCGCGGCAATCCATCGGTCTGTCCGCTAGAGTAACTGCCCTTTGTCAAAGGGAAGCTACTCTAACCCTAGTCAATGAGACGTCACGGCCACGGTCAGATGTTGTTGACAGTCGGTCTGTCCTGTCAAAACGATAAGAAGTGTAGTCAGATGTACACACAGCGACAAAACGAAACAAGGTAACAATTCAAACATATTTCCGCCAAATCCAACTATTTTAATTTATGGAGGAGGTTTCAAGCCGCAGAGGTCTACAAGCACAGATATGGCCACTGATCCCGCTTGGCTAGGCCTCGTGCCCTCGCCAAATTGTTTCGAAATTTATATCTCCAAAGTTGCCAAAACTTATAAAATGCCTTAGCTACGTCACAGTTAGACACAGATTTTCAGTATATAAGACTGTTCTTTTGATAATGAAAGCAATTATCCCTGTAGTTTATCCAGATTCCCGATGGTTAATTCTGACTCGATCGCCGAATGACGAGTGCGACGCCATGTTTGTTTATAAACAGTGAAAGTAGTCCCTACTTGACCTTTGATATTTGCATCTCTATCCGCATATGACCCCAACGGATATCGTTTTTATCCGTTGGCTTTATCCTGTCGAGAAACCTACCCATTATATGATAAATACTAATATAATGCGATATCTAGATCAATACACCAATAATTCTAAACCAAAAGGTGGCAGTGGCCTTTTGGTAAATTGCAGCCACAAAGTACCCCTAACAAGTATCAAGGGGAGGCTATGTAATACTTGAAGTGGAATACACCCATCACAGAGCAATTCATGGCATTCACAGGAATTGAATCAATCTACTGTTGCATGTGTCAGTAAGAAAAATGTCATTTAGTTGGGATTTATTTCAATTTCATTTATGGGAGGTGAGATTTTAATATCTGCCCCTCCCATGGCGATAGAGGAAGTTATCTGTGCATAATGTAGACTGTCCTTTGGTAGATTATATTGTAGATTGTATTATACTGTGTATATAATCCTATCATACCCTCCACAAGTCACTTATGGTCAGTTTGTTTGCACCTCTGTCAAAAGGATGACACAGTATTATACTGTGTATATAATCCTATCATACCCGAGAGTGGAAACGTTTATATAAATGACTTGCAATTCAAGGGAGTGACAAAATTGTTTAAAACACCATCAAATCACACAGGGAACATTCATTATAAAGTAATCAAGTTCATAAAATAGTGTTATTAAAATGCAGGAAAATCTCAGGGACTATTCATGATAATGTGATCAACTGATGTTCTAGTTATGAATATGAGTACCTATACAAACTACATCTCATATACTACACATTAAATGGGGCTGTTTTCCATTTCCAGTATCTGTCAAGATGTAGATACAGAGCTATGCATGACACTCTCTCTACGATTAGGGTAAGACCATTTGACCAAAGCCTTGTCCTTCATTAAGCACTTTGCTCCTATAAACACCCGACCGCCTCCGTGGTCTTGTGGTAGAGCGTCCGCCCGGAGAGCGGAAGGTCCGGGGTTCGATCCCCAGCCGCGTCATACCAAAAGACGTTAAAAGATGGTACTTGTTGTTACCCTGTCTGGCGCTCGGCATTAAGGGGCTAAAACAAGGACTGGTCGGCTCGGAGTCAGTATACTGTGTCTGAGTGGGGTATTCATGTTAAACTGCGGCATGGTATCTCAGTGAGCTAGCACTATAAATCGGCATCAGTCCGGACTAGTACAAGCAGCCACACAAACACACACACGTACATGCACGTCGCTATATAAGTGCAATAATCTTGGACGCGACGTTAAACCCCATTTCACCTCATCTCACCTATGATTAGGGTAAGACCATTTGACCAAAGCCTTGTCCTTCATTAAGCACTTTGCTCCAATAAACACCCCTTACTTACTAAATTTTAAGCACCATGCAAAAAGCATACCTTCCTACCCATCCATATATAGCTTATTCTTTAAGCATTACAAAAGCTACAATTGTCATGATAGCAGTGTACAGGATTTTACAAGAAGAATGGGTTTGTACACCATGAGACAGAAGGTCAAGGTGAGTTCACAATCATTCTGCTCAGAAAATATAGTTTACAATATACTCTGCACTTTCAGGATTGCATGAGTGAGTGAGTTAGGTTTTATGCCGATTTGTACAGTATTACAGTTATATCACATTGTGTCAGCTTGATGTGGGAGGAAAGCCTGAACTGATACAGGTTTTAGACGTTTACCACTTTGGTCAAACCAATGAGTACAGGTATGGTGTTGAGAAACCTCGAAACATAACTGAGGCCAACCGGGATTCAAACCATTTATCACAGATTTCAGGAATGCCCAAGGGACACTACTCTACACAGGAAATTGATCACCTTAGACGACCTGACCCCCATGCCACTTAATAGCAGTGTATAGGATTTTACAAGAAGAATGGGTTGCACGCCATGAGACTGAATGTCAAGGCTCGTACACAAACACTCAGTTCAGAAAATATAGTTTACAAAACCTCTGATACACTATTTTGACTGCATTGTTAGCACTGCACCATTCCTGCTCAAACAGGATACTGAATATTGATCAGATATCACCCTCAATATATATAAACTCAATCAAAACCAAACCAAATCGCTAAACAATTTACAAAAATAAAATCAATTAACTCAGTGTAGGAGAAGAACTGATTTGATGATATGGTCTGCCAATAAATTGACGAAATGAATGGCAATCACTTTCAATTTCACAGAGATGAACGACAGTAAGCTGTTTTATTGACGATAACTTGATATACAATGCTTCAAAACCAACAAATCAGTCTGCAGTCTGCAGGAATACATGGCAGGAAGAGGGTGCTTAAGTCATTCCAGACTGACAGCCCGCTATAACAAATCAATACGTATATGATCCTGTGTGTGCACATTGGTAACGCACTTCCATTGATCGTGCCAGGCCCTCACATGACTTAATGTCATTAGCGGCTGAGTCAGAAATAAGTACATCCCTCACATAGGCAGGGCAGCTATTTAACAGGGGATGTACATGCGCCTCTACTTAGGAGATTAGGGATGCTCGTTAACAAATACTTAGATGTTCGTAAACGATGCTAATGATCATTTTCTTTCCAAATGAGTGTCAGGTATTATGACTTTTTGATGTGGAGACACGTATGACATGCCATAGCCAAAACCTGCTTTTTAATATTACATTGAAGAAAGCATTTCTCGTACGGGGAAATATTTGTATTTGTGGATAACATTTATTTTTGCATCTTCTCTCATAACTTTACATGAGTGTCACATTACTAATTTTTAGGCAGAAACTCTTACTTTATGCAGGTTTTTAAGGTTGTTTTGTTTGTTTGTTTGTTTGTTTGCTTGTTTGTTGGTCAACACCGCACACAGCAATATTCTATCTATATGACAGCGGTAAATAATCAAGTCTGGACCAGACAATCCAGTGATTGACATCATAAACATTGATCCATGCCATTGGGTTATGATGACATGCATCAACCAAGTCAGCGAGCCTGATCACCCGATCCCGTTACTCGCCTTTTACGACAAGTATGGTCGCCTTTTACGACAAGCATGGGTTGCTGAAGACCTATTCTAATCCGGATCTTCACTGGTCTTTTAATGGTGTACAGTGGTTAGTTGAAAATACAACCTGTCTGTCTGAGGAATGACACATTACACCACAGTGCTCACAAGACTATCTCTTCAATGTAGGGGCAGTGGGGCCTCATAGTCGAAGCATTGACCCGTCATATCCCCCTATGAGTTCAATGTGTAAAGCCAATTTCTGGTGTCCCTTGTCATATTATTGATAGAATATTGCTAAAAGCAGCATAAAAAACATTTTCTCTCACTGTTCAATTTAAATGCACTATTCATGGAGGCAGTCGGGTTCTGCATCATAAAATATTTTGATATTTATCAACTACAGTCTAAATTCTGTCTATGTTTTTTGTTCTATGGATTTGTGTCAAACCTATTACCAACATTAAATCAAAATAACACCCCCATATTTCCTCGATTTAAAGCCGGGTCCTCGATTAAGGGCTGGGCCTTGAATAAAATGCCGGGTAATTTTTATGATTGTAATTCTCCCCATTATTACATCTGCGATTAAATGCAGGGTGTAAAAAATATAAAGGAGATATGGTAGAGCCGTTTTTAGAAAATCAAACAAGTAGTGTTATAATCTACACTTGTTATTTTAGGAATATCTTGATTTCTTATGTTGTCAACTTCATGTAGACTCATCTTTGTAAAACTTCCCTTAAGGGGTGCCATGCTCTCTACTTCCTAGTCTGCATCAATAAAATATGAAATGGGGTTTTAACGTCACGTCCAAGATTACTGCACTTATATAGTGACGTGCATGCACTTGTGTGAGTGGTAGCTTGTACTAGTCTGGACTAACGACAATTTTACAGTGCTAGACCACTGAGATACCATGCCTCAGTTTAACATGAATACCCCTTTCAGACGTAGCATACTGACTCCAAGTCTACCAGTCCTTGATTGAGCCCCTATATACCAAGCGGCAGGCAGGGTAACAACAAGTACCATCTTTCAACGTCTTTTGGTATGACGTGGCTGGGGATCGAACCCCGGACCTTCTGCTCTCCTGGCAGACACTCCATCCACCAGACCACCAAGGCAGTCAATCTGCATCATGGGAGATGTGTGAATGCTTCACACTGCAGTCAGCAATACAGCAACCATGACAGTCAATGAATAATCAAGGCTTGTTCGGCAAACCAATGGCTGAAAGCAAGAGCACGATCCCCATCTCACAAAGCCAGCCCAACCATTCTCCATTTTAGAGAGCTGTTAGAAGCACGAGACACTGGGGACCTCTTGTCACTTAGAAGCCCCACAAATATAATAAGTCACAGTATTCTACAGATGTCAGCTGGCAATACACCCTTTGATAATCCTCACCTTGCCCCCTGTCAAACTGTTTTCTGAAGAACATCATTTAGTCCTCTTTACATGAAATCATTACTTAAAGTCCTGTCCACCAGCCATTATGGACAACATCAATACACCAGATACAGGGTGGGGACTGGCGCTGTCTGGATGTAGGTAATAATGGAATTTCGGTGCCGCCCTAATCAATTCTGTTATTACAAAATATTAACGTTAAGGATTCCTGTGCTGAGAGGCAGAGACCAGCTGCCTGATACTGATAGAAGTAGATGATTACAGTATAGACAGCACGCTGGGATTCAGGAGGCAGATCAATGCATCCTCAGTCCGGTGTCTGGCAATGTGTATCCAAGTTAAACTAATATATAAAGTCTCTGAAAGATTCATACACAACAAAAACACATTGTTAAACCAGGGTAGGCAGACATGAACATTTTTTGTTTTGAACTAGTCTTGATTGATTTTTGCTGAAATGATTGTTCTGAGGATGAAGTGAGTTGGGTTGAAAGCTGATTTGACATGTGACATTTCAGTCATATTCCTGCATGTCAGCATCAGGTGGCAAGAAAGTCCCAAATGAGGCCGTTTACTTAAGAAATAAACGACTCATGGTCTTTGTTTATCGCAGCCCCTCATGGTTTATTCTCCCGGCAGTGTTTTATTGTACCATAAACAATGACCATGAGTCTTAATTTCTTATCTGAGAGATCAACATTATGTACAGCCTCTTTAAGGATGTTGATAAAATGTACAAGCTTTAAACATCAAATTTCAAGCTCTCTGTTGTCACCAAAACTTCAGATAAACAATCCTTGTTTCTTTTCTGTTCAAAATATATTTTCACACATACTTTGAATATTGCAGTACCCACAGCTCTTTGTAACCCCATAATTGTACATGTCAATATTTCAAAATGCCATCCGATAATGAGTGATAAAGTACTTTTTCCATAAATATTGACTTCCGTGGTGATGCAGTTGGTAATCTGCTGTTTCAATCAGAGGTGGTTATTGTAATTTGAAACCTCTGACTGACCAATCAGAATTAAGTTCTATACAGCAACCTTATATGGATTCTGGATAATTACAGATGCCAGGGGGTAGACTTAGGGAGAACCTCTCTATACAGGTGCCATACTAGCAGACCAATTGTGATTTGAAACCTCTGACTGACCAATCAGAATTAAGTTCTGTCCAGCAACCTTATATGGATTCTGGATAATTACAGATGCCAGGGGGTAGACTTAGGGAGAACCTGTCTACACAGGTGCCATGCTAGCAGACCAATTGTGATTTGAAACCTCCGACTGACCAATCAGAATTCAGTTCTGTCCAGCAACCTTAAATGGATTCTGGATAATTACAGATGCCAGGGGGTAGACTTAGAGAGTCTACACAGGTGCCATACTAGCGGACCAATCAGGGGTTTGAACCTAGGATCAGCAGATCAGGTCCAAGGGAGGTAACTCTACTCAGGAAGTAGCAGAACTGATCAATGAAGAAGTGTCTTTTTCTGTGGAGTTCTGAATCTTGTCTCATCTCTTGCTACCAATCAACCACATGGCCATGGACTGATGAGACATTAGGCTCAATGTGATTGAATCTCCAACAGCCGGAACACTCCTTGAATCCGATCTAAAGTGATCCATTTATTTACAACACTTTCAATACTGAAAATCGCCTGCCAAAGAATATATATGACATTGGCAATTCAGCTTATCTACCTCAGTTTGTGACTAACAGAAGATATTGATCATATTGACATGTTTACAATAGCCTGGCAGAGTATTTACCTCAGTCTATCACTATACAATAAGATATATCCCCACTCACCACAACAATATCACATTATATATGTCCCCACTCACCACAACAATATCACATCATATATGTCCCCACTCACCACAACAATATCACATCATATATATCCCAAGTCACAATATCACATCATATATATCCCAAGTCACAATATCACATCATATATGTCCCCACTCACCACAACAATATCACATCATATATGTCCCCACGCACCACAACAATATCACATCATATATGTCCCCACTCACCACAACAATATCACATCATATATGTCCCCACTCACCACAACAATATCACATCATATATGTCCCCACTCACCACAACAATATCACATCATATATGTCCCCACTCACCACAACAATATCACATCATATATGTCCCCACTCACCACAACAATATCACATCATATATGTCCCCACTCACCACAACAATATCACATCATATATGTCCCCACTCACCACAACAATATCACATTATATGTCCCCACCCACTACAACAATATCACATCATATATATATGTCCCCACTCACCACAACAATATCACATTATATATGTCCCCACTCACCACAACAATATCACATCATATATGTCCCCACTCACCACAACAATATCACATCATATATGTCCCTACTCACCACAACAATATCACATTATATGTCCCCACTCACCACAACAATATCACATCATATATGTCCCCACTCACCACAACAATATCACATCATATATGTCCCCACTCACCACAACAATATCACATCATATATATCCCAAGTCACAATATCACATCATATATGTCCCTACTCACAACAATATCACATCATATATATCCCCACTCACAACAATATCACATCATATATATCCCCACTCACAACAATATCTCATCATTTATATCCCTACTCACAATATCACATCATATATATCCCCACTCACAACAATATCACATCATATATGTCCCCACTCACCACAACAATATCACATCATATATGTCCCCACTCACCACAACAATATCACATCATATATGTCCCCACTCACCACAACAATATCACATCATATATGTCCCCACTCACCACAACAATATCACATTATATGTCCCCACCCACTACAACAATATCACATCATATATATATGTCCCCACTCACCACAACAATATCACATTATATATGTCCCCACTCACCACAACAATATCACATCATATATGTCCCCACTCACCACAACAATATCACATCATATATGTCCCTACTCACCACAACAATATCACATTATATGTCCCCACTCACCACAACAATATCACATCATATATGTCCCCACTCACCACAACAATATCACATCATATATGTCCCCACTCACCACAACAATATCACATCATATATATCCCAAGTCACAATATCACATCATATATGTCCCTACTCACAACAATATCACATCATATATATCCCCACTCACAACAATATCACATCATATATATCCCCACTCACAACAATATCTCATCATTTATATCCCTACTCACAATATCACATCATATATATCCCCACTCACAACAATATCACATCCTACATATCCCCACTTACAACAATATCACATCATATACATCCCCACTTACAACAATATCACATCATATATATCCCAACTTACAATAATATCACACATATATATCCCTACTCACAATATCACATCATATATATCCCTACTCACAATATCACATCATATATATCCCCATTCACAACAATATCACATCCTATATATCCCCACTCACAACAATATCACATCATATATATCCCCACTTACAACAATATCACATCATATATATCCCAACTTACAATAATATCACACATATATATCCCTACTCACAATATCACATCATATATATCCCTACTCACAATATCACATCATATATATCCCCATTCACAACAATATCACATCATATATATCCCTACTCACATCATATATATCCCTACTCACAATATCACATCAGATATATCCCCACTCACAACAATATCACATTATATATAACCCCACTCACAATAATATCCTCACTCATCACAACAACACAAAAATATACTATGATTCCCCTGATACTATTACTCCCATAACACAGTATAAAGTCATAATACATAGGACAGTATGACAATAATGCCCTCTCTTCTGACAACAATACCTCCACCCTCACAACAATGCCACCCTCACAACAATGCCCCAACCCCCACAACAGTGCCCCCACCCTCACAACAATGCGCCACCCCCACAACAGTGCCCCCACCCTCACAACAGTGCTCCCACCTCACAACAATGCCCCACCCCCACAACAATACCCCCACCCTGACACAACAGTGTCCCCTCACAATACCCCCACCCTCACAACAGTGCCTCCTCACAATACCCCCACCCTCACAACAGTGCCCCCTTCACGACAATACCACCACCCTCACGACAATGCCCCTTCACAACAATGCCCCCACCCTCACAACAGTGCCTCCTCACAATACCCCCACCCTCACAACAGTGCCCCCTTCACGACAATACCACCACCCTCATGACAATGCCCCTTCACAACAATGCCCCCACCCCTATAACAAAGCCTCCTCACAAAACCCCCACCCTCACAACAATGTCCCTTCAATGCTCCCAGTCTCACCTTTGACCCGGTACCTGCTGCCCGCCACCAACCCTCCCTTCCTCGCCTGTTGTTTGTGATGGAACCAAACACAAACATCGACAGAAAACATCAGCCGAGATAGCTAGTCCGCCAACACCAGCCGAAGATACATCGCAGGCCACAATAAGATAAACGAGATCCAAATCTGAACAAGGGGCAGAATTAGAATCCCTTGGGTATCATTTTAGCAGTCATGCTTCTCAATCTTCAATGTAATTAACTCATGTACAGTGTCTTCAGGAGCAAGGAGTCAAACTCGCTTTCCCTTCACTCTGGGCGACATGGAGAGGAGTCTATCCAACAATTTGACAGAAAACACAGTGAATTGATTTCAGTAAGAAAACATTGACAAAACCTTGCTCCGTGCTCACAAACCGACACAGCAAATGTCCAAACTTAAACATTCCTGCTGGAAACAGTAGGACAATTCCTTTCCAGACACTTCAAATTCTATTCTAGTTGCCAGGCAACTGCTCTAAGGAAAGGAAAATCTCCCAGAAACATCAATACCAGCAGAGAGGAGTGTGGAAGTATACATGAGCCCCAATGGTTATAAGCATAAGGTAAACATGAATTGTATCGGCATACGTAGTTCATTCATGGCCATTCCAACACAGACATGCTGATTGCGAGGGCCCGGGGATTAGGCCTCAGCACCTGGGTCTGGCACCCATGTGGAATAAATTATCACAATCACAACAGAACCTGAGGCTGCTTATGTCAACATCAACAGCACTTTCCAATCATTAGAATAATTTATTTTTTTAAAGATAAAAAAAAATTACATCACTTAATAAATCAGCAACACTTTAAATTTTATTAGCAAGCAGTCTTGCCTGAAGCCCAAATTTGTGAATTTATGAGCCCATCTATTTTGACATACAGAAGACTATACCTCATAGCCCTGAGCTTTATTCAGATCTTGGTGTAGTGTTGTAGTTTGTGCCCTGAGACACTGTTCTGTGTCATATTAATTGGGGTAGTGGGGTTAGTGGTTAAAGCGTTCGCTTGTCACGCCGAAGACCTGGGTTCAATCCTCCACATGGGTACAATGTGTAAAGTCCATTTCTGGTGTCCCCCGCCATGATATTGCTGGAAAATTGCTAAAATCAGCTTAAAACCATACTCACTCACTCACTCACTCACTCACTCACCCATTCTTATTATGACAATCATAAAGAACCTTGGTGACACTGATTATGTCAACCAGCCACCACACTTTTCAAGCATTAACAATAACATTTCTCTAAACAATATGAAATACAATATTTAAAAAAAACAGTACCAAATTTTATAATTAAGCTGTCTTGCTTCAAAGCCCAAATTCACGAGGAAAAAAATTTCAATGTACAGGGTGACTGAGTATGGTTTTATGCTCCTTTTTGTAATATTCCAGCAATATCATGGCAGGGGACACAAGCAACACCTTAACCGCTAGGCTACCCCACCGCCCCTATAATGAACAGAGGACATCAAGGAGTGAGTGAGTGAGTGAGTATGGTTTTTACACCGCTTTTAGCAATATTCCAGCAGTATCACGGCGGGGGACACCAGAAATGAGCTTCACACATTGTAGCCATGTCGGGAATCGAACTTGGGTCTTCGGCGCGACGAGCGAACTCTTTAACCACTAGGCTACCCAACTGCCCCAGGATATCAAGGAAGTAATGTAGCTCTACAGAGAATAGCTTTAATCCTGCCTGAGGCCTGTTGTGCACTAAGTGCCCTGTGTGAAACTGAGACACTGTCTCCATGCCATTAAAGTAATCATTGACTGCAAGAATGAAATACATTATGAGATACAGACAAACAAATTGATGTTTGAACGATTTGAATCAAACTTGTAGAGCTGCCAATTTCCTGAGCTCAGGTCCTCTTTAAGCGTATATAATTTGATATAAGTTGAAGTATCATCTTCACATCCAGCACAAAAACGACCATTTCACATATAGATTACTGATAAATCAACAATTCTGAGCCCACTTGCATGAGAAATACCACCATAAACATCCGGCCTTGCTTACAGCGGATCAGCAAAGAAGGCAACACCTACAGCTGTGATACTGCTCTCTGTGATCTCTCCGCGACCAGAGATAATGAGGACAATCGGAGATTCTCACCATTCTCACTTTACTCGTGCAGATGATCAAATGCACAGTTGACTGTGCGCTTCCAATTTAACGACTGATTGCCGTTACAAAACTACTGAGAATACAGAGCCACGGTTTGGAGTTGATCGTTATCTTGTAATTTTCTATGACTGTGGAACTCTTTTTCTATCAGATTCAGAGCAAAAATTGATTTCAGCACAGCATGAAACCGTGGATGAAATGAAAGAAATATTTGAAGGGCTGAATTATTGCTGAGTTTTTGTAACCAGAACAGTGAAAACTCATTAACTTCAATAACTTCATGTTTATCCTCAGCAAATCCATCTTTTCATGACAATATTAAAAGTATAATTAGTCAAAATATAGGACAAAAACAATGTTGTCAGCTGTCAGCTTCAAAATAAAGTGGGTGGGTGGGTAGTCAGGTAGGTATCCGGTCGGGTAGGTATCCGGTCGGGTGGGTGTCTGGGTGGGCGGGTGGTTGAGTGAGAGAGCGAGTTTGGTTTTATCTATATATATTCCAACAATATCACAGCAGGGACAATAGAAATAGACAAGCCATTGCAACAAAGCAGGGAGTCAAACCCAGACCTCAGGGAAAACACTTTCACTACTAGACTACCCCACCAACCCTTAAACCAACAACCTGGCAACAGGCCTACAACTCGTCCCTCTCAGAAATAGAGTATAACTTGATGAACACTCAATAAAAATAATCAAAAGATCAAAACTGTCAGTACAAGGCTGAAATTCTGCAAATACAATTTGTAAGAAAACAAGTTTATTGAACTCCTGAACATAATGTGATGTTGCTGACTTATGACAGGAATTATGTACATGAAAGCATGAAATACTCATTCAGGGCCTAAGTGTACACAATCACACAACATATTTTTATTTAATTAACTTTTGATACTCTTGTTTATCATAAAATGGTTAGTACGCAAATAATCCGCTAAACTTGGAATAACAATCCAATAAATTAGCAAATCAGATCGCCCAGCAGGAACTACTTTTAATAAGCTCCATACATTTCTGCAATTCCTGCTTGCTCAATAAACTATTGACCAACATTCCCAGAACGTTTTGATTGGGGTTTTCTATTGTGGAAATGGTTATGTTAACGAACATCTGTAAATCCTTTGAAACTTGAGAATTAACTTCAATATTTTAGTTAATGGAGCTAATTAAACGTAAGACCGGAGTGCACTAAAACTGGTGAGCATACTATGCAGACCTGTGAAGATCCGGGGTAGAATAGGTCTTCAGCAACCCATGCTTGTCATAAAAGGCGACTATGCTTGTCGTAAGGGGCCGCTAATGGGATCTGCTGGTCAGACTCGCTGACCTGGTTGATGCATGTCTTTGTATCCCAATTGCGTACATCGATGCTCATGATGTCAACCACTGGATTGTCTGGTCCAGTCTCAATTATTTAAAGTCTGCAGTCATATAGCTGGAATATTGCTGGGTGCAGTGTTAAACAACAATAATAAAAAAAGAAGAAACATACTGTATAAATCCAATGATAAGAGAAAATCGGATATTTTACACTAAGAAATTCAGAGAAATGAAAAAACATTTTTTTTGTCAAAATTGGCATTGATCCACCAAATTCCATGTGATCTAAAATGTAATCTAAAGTAACAGTGAGGCAATCACGCTAATCCCACAGCCTCTTGAGCTTGTCACCTCCGTATGTCAGTAAAGGGTATCTAATCTGTCGCAATGTGTCCCACTTCAGCACCAGACATCACACCCATCTCACAGATCAAATACCCTCGCTGTACGATGTTTGTCCAGCTTCAGCTTCACCGTACACCATGTGAGGCTGCTATGTTGGACAAATCTACCGAACATCGGTCGCCAGACCCAACAAGATTGTATTCCAACTGGGTGGCAAGTGGCAGACACTGACATCAATTAACTCGGCAAATAGTCCGCATGTGTAGCTTACCTCGTACCTAATGAATGTCTACAAGCCATAACCACATGGTATTTCTAACAACAATGTTGTGGATCCAAATCTACCTCCATGTCATGTTTTGCAGCCCCCCAATGTGAGGGAAAATTGGGTTTAACGTTGAGTAAGAAATTATTGCATTCAAATAGCACCAATTATGTGTGTGTGTGCACAAAATGCATGTGCAGTACAAATAAAAAGCTAGTTAAAATGCAGCATTGCTATCGAGGCAATCATATAAAGATTCTCATGTATTGTGAATGTACTGCATGAAATTTCCATGCAGCATATTTATGTGGTATTTATTTCATTTAGTTCTTGATTTATTTTAAATTTCAAGTGGTATTTTAAATCTGAATATGCAGAGCAAATAATGAATCTGGACCAGGCAAACCAGTGATTAATATCATGAGCAATGATCCATGCCACTGGGTAAACTGCCCACCAAATTGCTGAGCTAGTCCACTCAAAAGACAAGCATAGAAAGTTGGACACCAATTCCTACCCAGAATCCCCATGGAAATAACCTCACCATGATACAACAGAAATATTGTTCAAAGAGGCAAAACAATCACGCATACAATATTAGAGGTGAAACGATACAGAAAGGTCATGATATGATACATATTGCAAAATGCATATTTACGTCAAATCTCGTGGAAATGTCTTGACTATAAATATTTCAGAAGCATCGTTTTACCATACAATATTAGAGGTGGAAACTATACAGAAAGGTCATGATATGATACATATTGCGAAATGCATATTTACGTCAAATCGCTTGGAAATGTCTTGATTATAAATATAAACTCACTATGTACCGGTTCTCTGAAGTATCGTTTCACCTCTACACAATATATGACTTTACAGAGCAGGTTCAAAAGGAAAGCTGTCTGTAGACACATGTTGTAATGTATCTTAGCAAGTGTATCATCTTGTATCGATACTGAAAAAATGTATCGTGTATCGTATCGGCGAATGAAAACTCCGAGGTACCGGTTCACCGAAGTATCGGTTCACCTCTACACAATATATGACTTTACAAATTCAAAAACCGATCAAATATTCCACCGTGAGTCCCTGCCACCCACTCTCAACTGACCTACATCACATCAACACTCAATAACACAGATGTTTCGTTCTTGAAGCAGGATTTATTTTGCCGGCTGTAACTCCCAACAATATCAGATCTATAAAAGTAGTACTATGAACAGAATTGAAACCTACAACTCTATTCACCATGGATTACGTCCTGAATGAACTCACAATTTATTGTATATCCTGTTGATATCCCAGCTGTTGAAGTGTATCACATCGTGTGTCATGTGTCACATATACACTTACTCACATGACGATGTTTTTCAATGAAAGATGGACCTTTTGTGAGGCTGAAAACATTTTCACAAAAATAGGAAACTTTTTTTTTTCTGTTCTGGTATTATCATTTGTTCATGAAAGATTTATGCCTTTTTTGGGTTATTTGGTAAACATTCTTACAACAGAAAATATAATTTCTCTTCAATTTCTGGTATTTTCATCCCCTAACAGCCAAAATATTTCTAAAATTACTTTTGTACAGCCTGCCATTGTTTCATTGTAACTGTTGCTCCTGTATGTAACAAGTCACGTTATTAACTGACAGAAGTATTTTTATCAAGCACACTCTACACAAAGCACTCTATTTTAGAACAAGCATCATCATCATCATCATCATCATAATAATAATAGTCCATTTATATTGCGTATATTTCCACACAACACAGGGGCATGGTCAAAGCACTATTATAACCCCAGTCACTGGATCAGTGTGCACTCAACAATGATTCTCAGCTCCCTGGGGAGTATATAACCCAAGCTGCCTGTTGTTTTGTAGCAATGTGCAAAAACTAGTCAGGATACGGACACCCTATTGTGGAACATAGCCACACTTCAATTCTAACCCTAGTGCAATCAAAGTTTTGACGCAGAATATATTCATCTTCTAATCAGAAAAAAACAAAACATGGAAAATGACTACTATGACTTCAACCTTTCCATGTCGTTCCCCTTGTCTTTAACTTCCTGCTTGTAACTCCCAGTCGTACAACAAGAATACCACGGGGCATACAACAGCTCTAATACCATTACTTGCAACTCAATGGGCACTTATCCAACTCGGCAAGCTTCAGTAAGAATGGATAAATCAATAGCATAAAAGTCGTCTCTTTTTTACACAAAGCAGCTGGAGCGTATACCATCACAAAGGAGACATGCATGTGTTCAAAGCTTTGTAAGGTACTTGTATGTTTGTATGCCATTTTATAAGGTTACTCTGGTTCAGTATCTGTACGCCAAGGGGCCATGCTAAAAAGACCAATTATGTTTTTCAGACTGAGTAGCAATACTGGCATTAGATCAGTAAGTGATTGAATTGGGAGATATACACATTGTGTTTTACTTGTCGAGCCAGGTTACCTGTAGATTAAATGCGCTAAATTGAATTTGAACTGAACATGTATATTTTATTAAAAATGCCTACCGACAATGACTGAAAAAAATATACTTATTAGCTTCTGCAGTGATGCCGTGGTCAAATAGACCGTTTCAATCAGAGGTGATTATTGTGATTTGATACTCTGATCAGAATCAAGTAATTTCCAAATCATGGAAGAATACTGTATTACAGAATTGGAACAGAATGAATACCTTTAGGAACAGATCTGATGATGGCACTACCACTGACATTACACTTACACAACCTTGTAAATTCCACATATTTCCACATTGATCCATTCGTGCAGCTTGATGATGACTAGGATGTCAGACACCCCACCACACTATACAAGAAATAGTGTGATGCTTCAGTCACAAGTGAGTGAGTGAGTGAGTGAGTGAGTGAGTGAGTGAGTGAGTGAGTGAGTGAGTGAGTGAGTGAGTTGGGTTTAATGCTGCCTTGAACATTATTTCAGTTATGTCACCTCGTGTCAGCTTGATGTGGGGAAACGTGTGAAGTGATCCTGGCCTTGGACGCTCACTATGGCTATGACGCTGACAAGCCCGTTAGAAATGAGTGAGTGAGTGAGTGAGTGAGTGAGTAAGAGTGAGTGAGTGAGTGAGTGAGTGGAGTGAGTGAGTGAGTGAGTGAGTGAGTGAGTGAGTATGGTTTTACGCCGCTTTTAGCAATATTCCAGCAAAATCAGGGTGGGGGACTCCAGAAATGGGTTTCACACATTGTACCCATATCAGGAATCAAACCTGGGTATCAGCGTGACGAGCGAACGCTTTAACCACCAGGCTACCTGACCGCCCCAAGTAAGAAAGTGAGTGAGTGAGTCTTAGCTGCTATAAGCAGGCTTTTGTATGAGGAGCAAATGCTTTAGCCACTTTGCTACCCCACAGTCCTATGTTAGGCTTGACATGCTCATGAATCTGACAGGTTTTCAACATTGTTTTCAACAAGTGTTTGCAACAACTTACACAAATTATACATGATACACTTTAAAGCCTATACATCAGTGGCTTGTGTCATATGTTACATTTAAAGATATTTCATAATCTACATTTCAACAACAGATCTTTCTATATTTATTTCCATTTTTTAATGACTGAAATTAATCTTTTACTAATTTCTATAGTGAAAACAAAGTTCAAAGATAAGATAACAGGAGTAACTCAATTTGTTTTTCTTCACTTCACTTTGCTTATTTCAACAAACTGAAAACACCATTTTATATTTTAATGTAATAACTAAAAAAACGATGAAGAACCTTGGTATATATACTTGTAATGCTGAACACTATTTCAATATATGACTTGATATTGCACTAAATATACTAAATGTCTGTTGACATGGAGTTTCATGTTCCAACATTACATGACTCGCCTCGGTAAAGACGTCTTGCATTTCAGTTTAATGTAAACTCCACTTGTCTTGCGAGCTTATACAGGAGTCGGTGCAGCTAAACAAATACAGGTGAGAAGTACATTGTATATACACCTGACAGGTAGACGCTGTTGTATTTCATATTCCCATGTGTTGATGTGTGACACTGCGATACAAGCTGTTGAACAGTCAACACGAATTATAATATCTTGACTATATTGCTCTTTTAGATTTTACACATTTAAAAAAAATGTACCGTATGAACTTTGATTACTGGTTGATTACAGCAGCATGAGATTATGTGTCAACAGCATGTCCACCACGAGAGTGAACGTTGAGGGATGTACACAAACATTCAAATGATAAACCCCTGTACACCCAGCTAGTGTTTGTTTGTTTGTTTGTTATTTGATTGTTGTTTAACGCTGCACTCGGCAATATTACCATTTAGTACTAGCGACTAAATGTTTTTATTGCAGGTATATCATCTTCTGTTTACAATTTCACCTACTTCCGTTGCATCATTGCATGTGCGTTTCCTCGAAAGCTACGTTATCATCCCGTGATGACGTCATCACTGCTTCTTCAATTACGTCACTATCTCTACTCATCACTTTTGCACAGCCGTTCATCACGTCGTACATTGCATTGTCATTCCTTCAACATAGCCCACCTCCCTCAGGTAGGTGGGCTCTCGCTGCAATATCAATACCTGTATGACAGCAGGCTGAAAATAACCAAGTCTGGACCAGACAATCCAGTGATTGATATTGTGAGCAATGGTCCACACCATCGGGGTCGGATTACACACAATCAACCTGAGTCAACCACAGCCACTGAGCATGACCACCTGACCCATCTGGTCGTCTCTTACAACCATCAAGTTTAACCTGGAACCCCTTCAGGGCCCTGCTAGTGACAAGTAATGAATTGATCCTTACGATTTACATTTTGGATAAATTATAAAATATAACTTAATACAGTTTTTGCATTGTTTCACACATTTTTAAATAAACAAGTACCTTTTGAGCTGTAATTATTCGTTGATTACAGCAACATGAGTTGATGTGTCAATAACATTGTGTATGGGGTTTTACAAGCTGAATGGGCATATCCATGTGAGACTGAAAGTTGACAGGTGTACACAAACATAACTGTAAAATCCTGTACACCGAGCTAGTGTTTGTTTGTTTATTTATTTCATTGATGTTTCCCGCCGCACTCAGCCATTTTCCAACTTTATGATGGTGTCATCTGAATCCGACAAACCAGTGGTCAATATTATGAGCAACCATCACGTCGTCGGGCTACGATGACATACAATCAACAAGTCACTGAGCCTGACCACCTGATCCATCTGTCGCCTCTTACAACCAGCATAGACTGCTGGGGATCAATCCTAACGCAGAATCCCCTCGGGGCCCAGTGAGGGACATGTAACAAATTTGTCATTATAATTTTAACATGTTACCAGGAATTTATTTTGGGTGAATATTTGTGTGTGACACTAAGATACTAATCAGATTCTCAGTATGGTAACTCGAGATGCAAACAAGGAAGTGATCATGAAGTCAAACATGATAACACAAAAAGATAATATGAGTTACGTGTGCCAATAGCCTTGTGTATGGCATTTTATGAGGTAAATGGTTTGATACACATCACACACAGGGAATACAAGACCAGTGTTTAAAATCTATGAGACAACACTACTGACACATGCAACAAATTTATGACAATATAAATATACATATCTGTATAGAAATTTAATTGTAGCCCTCCACTAACCAATTTTACAAGAGAGTTAATAGTTAGATGTCAAGGAAGTGTTGTCGAATCAATCTTTATGATCTCATTATGTCCACAGGTTGTGGTCACAAGACCGTGCCTGGCCAATCAGACAGCTGGATTCTTTAAAGTGTAAACATAACATGAGTTACACAAGTCAACAGCATTGTGTCGGGTTTTATGAGGTGAATGGTTTTGTGCACATCACACATAAGAAGTACAACACCAGCTTGTAACTTCCATTACACAATATATTATGAGACATGCATCAAATTTATCTCAATAAATATTTGTATACAAATGAAATCCATTTGTGGCCCTACAGTCAACACTCACCATTTTTACGACAGAATAATTGTCAGATTCAAGAAGTCGCATCAAATGTTATGATCTCATTCTTCTCCCTGGGTTGTCTTACAAGATGGTGGCTGGACAATCAGATACCTTATGAGATTTCATAAAAGTGAATTTGTTTGGTACTGGGTATTTGACAAAACACATCATTCACTACACAGGTACACTAATGTAACAAATGTTATATTTGGGAGAACACTTTCTGAGTAAAGTACAGATTCTCATACCTTTTTGGGATGAGTCCCGTCCAGGATTCGAATACACACTTGCCAGTGTGAGGCACCTAATCGTCAGCACACAAAGTCAGCGATCTAACCCACTTAGCCACCGAGGCTTCCACAAAATAGGAAAGTCCAACAACTGGTAGTCTAGATCACTGACTTTGTGTACCCCTATCTGTACTTTACTCAGAAAGTGTTATCCCAAATTTGTTACATTTGACCACTTTCTAAAATGGCATTGTGTGTTCACAGGTACATTAAACCAAATAGTTGAGAACCCTGAGTTGATCGTATTCTTCCATGTAACGAATTCCTGATGAATGAGTGATTTAATATTACAGTACATCCATGTTGATGAATGGTCAGCTGTTACAGTTTGGCAACTGCCATTTGAACCAGACAATTATACGTTGTTGCTGAAACTGTTTCCAAATTAGTATGTGAAACAGATGCAGAAGCAATAAATCCTGCTGATAGAAGACTCAAAGTTGGGGTCAACATCAAGGACGTCAACTGACCGTCAAGCCTTGTGGAACTGACCACTAGGTCGATCCCGCCTGACACCAGTTATCATGCCTTGTGATGCGGATGATTGGTTGTTTACACAAACAACAGATGTGCAGGTATCAGCTTTTGGCTAGATGGGATATTTAGTCAGAGGAGAATCTGAATGAGAACAAGACAAAAAGTGAGCAGGGCTCACTAATATTTCCGACTACCAACATGTTCAAAACATGAAAAAGCAATATTTTCTAGGAAAATCCACTTATCGAAATCAAACTTTGCACCGCATTTCTCCAATTGGTATAGAAACTTTACCTCCAATTGTAAAAGAACCCATGAAGCAGTTTTTAAGTTATAGGTCGCACAAATGTTGAGGTAAAAACATATTTTGAGTTAAAAACATATAAAAAAAACACATACACATAACGAAATTAAACTTTGCACTGCACCTCTTATTTAGTATGGAAACTGTTCCCTAAATTTGAAAAGAAACCATGCAGTAGTTTTCTAGTAATAGGTCACACAAATGTTTCAGGAAACAAATTCTAAGTAAAGGTTGTATTTTTTCTGAAAATTCAAATATTGAAATCTAACTTCGAACTGGACCTCTCTTATAGGTGTGAAACGTGTTCATCAAGTTTGAAAAGAATCTATGCAGTAGTTTTCAAGTTTAAGGTCACACAAAAAATCTACTCGGAAGGATGGACGGATGAAGGGAATTCCTTGTTATAACTACATGTACCGTATTCGCCCAGAGCGCTCTCAAAATCAGAAATAGGGGGCTCTTATTGGAATATTATTTTGCTGGAAAAAACAGAGTTGAAAGATAAATTTCGTGGTTTATGCTGACAGTCTGAAATGTTATATACGACAGATATATTTTTCCAGAATTTTAATTGCCCATAATTAAGGGTGCATATAAAACACGAGTGCGTATTATACGTGAATAAACAAGTCTTGTATACATTGATAAATCGGAAGGGGTGCTAATTGGGATTGTTCAATAGCAAATATATATTAGCAATTATCGCCGTGGGCACTTATTAGAGCGGGGCGCTAATTACGTCGAATACGGTATATACTCCTGCCCTTGAAGATCAGGGATATAATAAAAACAATATATACAGCTTTAACCAATCCATTCTTGAGAATCTACATATAACCTAGCTTTCTTGGTCTGGACAGTCATAGTGACTTTAAAGTTAATAATAATGTGTACATTTATAAAGTGCCAAATCCACACCCTTAAGCATGCTAAAAGCTCTACCTTATTACCACGGTCAATAGTCTAATGTGCACTTTATTTTCACTCTCAGCTCCCTGGGACTTATACACCCCAAGTTCCCTGTAAGGTGCTAGAAGTCACATTACCATCTCATCCTACTAGGGACCCATTCACTGCTGGGTGAGTGAAGGAGTGAATGAGTGAGTATGGTTTTACGCCGCTTTAAGCAATATTCCAGCAATATCACGGCAGGGGACACCAGAAATGGGCTTCACACATTGTACCCATGTCGGGAATCAAACCCAGCATGGCAAGCTGACGCTTTAACCACTAGGCTACCCGACCGCCAGCACTGCTGGGTTAACCAGACACTTCACCAAGGAGATACATGTGCTACATGAGTTACATGTGCTTCAGTGTGGGGCAGGACCGAAGCCCTAGAAATTCTCAGGAGTCAAGTTACTGAACCCTGTCATCCATCCAACTACTCTACGAGACCAACCACCTCCCTGGTCTAGTGGAAGAGACATCTACCCGGAGAGCGGAAGGTCCGGGGTTCGATCCCTGGCCGCATCAAAAGATGGCACTCAATGTTACCCTGTCTGGCACTCTAGATTTTGGGGCTAAAACATGTTATCCATGTTAAACTGCAGCATGGCATCTCAGTGAGCTAGCACTTTAAGATTCTGGATCTGGACTGGTATAAGCAGCCAAACACACATGTACATACACGTCGCTATATAAGTGCAATAATCTTGGATGCGACTTTAAACCCCATTTCACCTTACCTCACCTCTATAAGGCCAATGTTGCCTAGCTTTACCTGATTTGTAACATGTTATAATTCTCACTGACAAATAAAATCCATTGGCACCTTACAATTGGAACCATGACTACAGGATTCATACCGAAACTGAACCACCAATTTTAGGTCTTTCCATGGCAATGATCCCACTGTTCAAGGCCCAAAGTAAGACACAGGTGTGCTTTCAAACAGATGAACTGGGACATTTTCTAAGCGTATTTCGTACTTGGCTTAAAACTGGTGCATCCAAAAGCACAACCAAAATATTCAAGAAGACACATTGTTATCTCAATATCATTAATTGATCAATTAATCCTTTGCTATTTGATGTCATCACACATTATCAAAGAAACAAATACTTCCACATATTTATTTAACAACATAGTAAACAGTGGTTGCCAAAATCCACAACCTTAACAAGGAATATTATTGATATGCAGATATTGAGATTAAAACCAAAGGCCTTTTAAAGCAGGTGCTAACTTTGATGAATAGGATGCCATTAAAAGCTGAAACATGTGCAGGCCTTCAATACATATTTCCTGTATAGCTTGAGAATATTTAACTTCTATGTACACAAAACTGACAAACATTATCAGTAGACGATAGATGAAATATAAGGTGAGCCTGTGCTCTGATGCATTAGCATCCTCCGAAACTAGGCGAGATGTTTAGGTAGCCATTGTGATATCCATGCACAGCTAGTTCAGCAAGCTTTGTTACCAGTTCTTGGAAGTGTTTCGAAATCACACCATCAGGAACAAATGGATCCATGGCTGGATAATAAAAGCGAGAGTACACAACAAGTTCTTATCTTTACGAGATACTTGTTTGTTCTACACACCATATATTGTGCCAAACAAAGTTTGTAAAGTTGGGCGGGGCAACTCGTCAATGCGTGTATCACTGAAGTGTGCATTTCTGAGAGCCAAATTATTGTTTATTCAATGTACACAGTGATATGAGTGTGCAATGTCCACATAGAATAACGGCATTTCTGAGTGCTATGTAGTTTCACTCAGTTTCTTTGATGGGAGTGATAGGTTTCATGATATGACTGTCTGTCACGAGGCAGTGGGATAGTTACTAGTTTAAGCTTTCGTTCATCATGCCAAAAGCCCAGATTCATATAATTAATTGATCAATTAATCCTTTGCTATTTGATGTCATCACGCATTATCAGAAAAACAAATAATTCCACACATTTATTTAACAGCAGAGTAAACAATGGTTGCCAAAATTCAAGCCTTAACAAGGAATATTATTGATATGCAGATATTGATATTCAAGGGAGATTCAAATCCAAGGCCTTAAAGCATGTGCTAACTTTGATGAACAGGGTGCCATGAAAACCCTCACTTTCTCGAGGCAGTGAGGTAGTTAGTAGTTAAAGAGTTGGATCATTCACACCAAAAGTCCAGGTTCAATCCCCACATGGGTACAATGTGTGAAGCCCATTTCTGGTGTCCCCAGCCATGATAATGTTGGAATACTGCTAAAAGCAGCGTAAAACCATACTCACTCACTCATACATCTCACATTCTCTGACAAAGTGTTTCAGTATTTGAATGAGTGAATGTAGTTTTCTGCCACAGTCGCAACTATTCCAGCTATACCATACAGTGTCCTGTGAACAATTCCGAGACCAAGTCAAAGTTTTAGTCAGGAAACCAATGGTTAATAGTATGAGCAATGATCCAAATCACTGGGGCATGATGACACACAATCACCATTGATGCATTGCTAATGTATCAAAATAATGCTAATTTACACTTGACAATACAAAACATGATACGCCCTCCCATACATCGATATATTGCTAATTTACACCTGACAGTACGATACATGATACATCCTCCCATTTATCGATATATTGCTAATTTACACCTGACAATACGATACATGATACATCCTCCCATGTATCGATATATTGCTAATTTACACCTGACAATACAATACATGATACACCCTCCATTACATCGATATATTGCTAATTTAACCTGACAATACAAAACATGATACATCCTCCCATGTATCGATATATTGCTGATTTACACCTGACCATACGATACATGATACTCCCTCCCATGTACCGATATATTGCTAATTTACACCTGACAATATGATACATGACACACCCTCCCATGTATCGATATATTGCTAATTTACACCTGACAATACGATACATGATACACCCTCCCATGTATCGATATATTGCTAATTTACACCTGACAATACAATACATAATACACCCTCCAATGTATCGATATATTGCTGATTTACACCTGACAATGTGATACATGATACACCCTCCCATGTATCGATATATTGCTGATTTACACCTGACAATGTGATACATGATACACCCTCCCATGTATCGATATATTGCTGATTTACACCTGACAATGTGATACATGATACACCCTCCCATGTATCAATATATTGCTAATTTACACCTGACAATACGATACATGATACGCCTTCTAATGTATCGATATATTGCTAATCTACACCTGACAATACGATACATGATACACCTACCCATGTATTGATTCATATTTATATTCTGGGATCAGTGACGATGGCCTCTCACCCAGACAATCCAGTGATTGATATTGTGAGCAACAAACAACACCGCTGGGGTATGACGTAATAAACCAAGTCTGTCCACACAATACACGATTCACCTTTTACGGCCATTGTTATAATAAAGCTGCTCGGGACCAGTTGGATCCCAGAATCCAGAGGGGTTCAAATGTTTGTATCCATAAAAGATTACTGCTTGTAAGCAGTGAAGATAACGACAAAAGCAATGTTTATAATTCCTAATTAATCATTGCTCAAGAATACATCCATGTTTTAGTTTTCATCTTGTAAAGAGTGTTATTATGTCATTATGACAAACTCTTATTAAGGCCATTATGATGATGTGAGTGAGTTGGGTTTAACGCCGCTTTTAACAGTATTCCAGTTATATTGCAGCGTTTATGATGATGTGACTTGATTGAGGAAAAGTAGTGTTGTAACTTGGTAACCAATCAAATTATGTAGTGTATTATTCAGCAAATCACAATGCTGGAAAGTGATCATGTAATAAATTATTGGAAACTTTATTTACACCCAATTCTCTCTCATGTTGGTTACATGTGCTTTCTTCCCATATTAAAGATAATCATCAAGCAGTCAATCTAGTTGCTGCTTACACCCAGATCTGGCACAGTGTCATGTTATTTATAGCACCACAGGGGTTTTCACCATGCAATTCCTGGGTGGTAGTTATTAAGTCAATGTACTGTGCAGAAAAGGAATAATGTTATGCATTCAGGTCTTCTAGGTCTTCAATAAATGGCTTAAACTAATCCATTCCGGAGAATCTTTATATCACCTAGCTTCCAAGTCTTGACTGTCATGGCGATCTTTACATTCACTCATTCCCGAACATCATTAAAGTAACTTTATAGATGTCAATTTGTTCATTTTCCTTGAATAGAAGAAAAGTAGTGATTAACTTCTCAGCCAATCAAATTATGTAGTTTATTATTCAGCGTTTGAGAATCACTCAGTGGTTTCCTTTAAGCTGGCACACTGTTGACATTCTGAAATAATGTTCCAAGTTAAAACCAAACTCACCCACTCTCCCTTAATATTTGCATTATGTTTTCACATTTGACTGCACTATTTCGTGTTATGATCAGGAACTAAATAGATAATGTCCATTCTTAACAGCTCAATTATTTGTAAAGGGTGCCCATAGATTACCACAACGGTTGATCATTGAACCAAAGTGGTGACTACATTATTTCATTAGCTCCTAATTTACTGAATAAGTTATTTGAGCAAATCAATAAATAGCCTTCCACATTACGTATGCGAGACAAACTGGTTTACCTGTTATGGTGCCATGAGTAAAATATGTAAAAACAGTGGAAAATCTTTTTGAAAAGATGTTTTTCTGCAATGCCATAAGTGAAAGAAGTCTACACTACCAAGTTCTGCAACAACAATCTTCCATCCTGAGTGAGTGAGTGAGTGAGTTTGATTTTACGCTGCTTTTAGCAATATTCCAGCAATATCACGGCGGGGGACACCAGAAATGGGCTTCACATACTGTACCCATGTCGGGAATCGAACCCGGGTTTTCAGCGTGACGAGCGAACGCTTTAACCACCAGACTACCCGACCGCCCCTTTCCATCCTGAAGACAGTCCATCTCAAAAGAGCAGTCAGAAATCGATATTAACTGTCACTCCAGCTTAATGTAGGGATAAAATACCCTTTCATGTGAGGAAGATCCTTACAAGTATATTGTGAATGAACTAATACAGGAAGTGGACTATTTCAATATTCAAATTAATAGTATGAATATGATAGAGTCTCCAGCCACTAAAAGTAGATGGTAAATAAAACCAAATCTTATATGTCCGAAATGAAACTTGTGATGAATGGACAGCAAAATAATAAAGTAGACAATGACATTTTGGATAACAACTTCTGTAATAGCGACTTTTTGTTTAGGTCCTTAGACTGTTGTCAAGCAAGACTGAATATTGAAAATGGTATATAATTATATATGGTAGGTGAAGGATTAACAGTAACAACAATTATTATTTGTCAGAGGGATTAACATGAGCAGGTTAACTAATAACAACAGAAGGAACTTCTAAGAAATGCCTTTCAAACAATTTAGTAAAATTATATAATCATACTGAGAGTACTAATCGCAATTCTGTTATATATAGCCAGGACTCATTTACAAGCACTAGCTTCATCATATTATAATGATGCAATGATAAAAAAGGTGCCCAATCAGATAACACTCATTTGTGATAGAAGTTCCGAAATGAAGCAAATGGGTCAGTGTATTTATCATAATTGAACCGAGATTTAATACACTGGATCACCAAGGATGCCTGTAACAGCCTTTAATGTTATCAAAAGACACCATTCACAGCATTTAATGAATAACACAATTTTTTTGGTTTTTTGTTTAATGTCAGACTCAGTGATATTCCATTTTTATGATGGCACTAGTAAATAATTAGATTTGGATCAGACATCGAGTGATTGATATTGTGAGCAAAACTCCACACCGTCGGGCATGTTGACATGCAGTCAACCGAGTCTGACCATCCAATCCATAAGTCAACTCTTACAAACTGCATAGGTTGCACAATTAATGTGCACCAAGTACGTTCCTCATCAGTCCATAGAGGATAACGTCATACCCCAAAGGAACCACTGATTTTTACCTCTGAAGTTTACACAAATTCCATGCCCCATGTACAGTTAACAATCATAATATTTGAGCACACTAATAAGACCATAAGATGTGATAATAATAAGAGCAAATCACAGATTCGAACCCAAGGTCAGAGGAACCTCGCACAAATTGAGTATTGTGTTGACAGAACAAGGATCATTATCAGAGTGAATCGCAGATTCGAACCCACTATCAGACGATCCTTGTACAGCAAAACAATCCAACTGAGAATTGTTGAAACCTAGACCAAGGGGCCACCCATAGCCATCATTTCAGCTGTACTTCAACAATATTTCAGCTACGGGGTAAACAATTTTGTCAGAACACACAAAAAAATGGTCTGATGCCGGAATGTTTTGCTTATGCAGCTGGTGTTTCAAAACCAAACCTACGTGTTTCAGGCTATGAAGTGATCGCCTTATGTTCAGTTCAGGGATGAAAGTTAAATGCCTAGATGCCTCGAATTTTAATTCTGTTTTGTTCTGTTAAACACATCCTGTGTCTACAGTGGAGCTTATGTGTGTGTATCCACAGTGAACGCTGACAAAAACAAACACTGCTTGTTAAAGTGCAGACTGACAGCGAAGGAGCAACAATGAAAACCTTCAAGCTGGTGCGAAAGAAAGCTACAACTCACCCACAACCAGTTGAAAGAACTCACTAACATTTCACTGAAAACAAAGCCACAAAGTCTACGATCTAACACAAAATCTTACTTCACATACCTTTCATGATAAAACAAGTGTTACATTATCCATAGTCCATAGCTCCAATGAAATATGACTTCTTTCTCAGCTCCAAATCAAATCAATTATCATGGGAGAGTAACTCGATTGTGAAATGTAGGCGCATAGAGCTGCAGCAAGTGCAAATATTAACCTTTTATGTACTGTTTACGCTATACCTCTAACATGAACACACAGGCATGGCCAAAATAACCATGAATGGACCGTACAACCTGGCTTGTTTACCTGGGCCATGGCTGTCCTAGACAGGCCTTCTTACCTGTCAACACACGCGAAGCAATTGTAGCCACAACACAAGAAGGCCTCCACACTGGCTCTCCGCTGGCTAATTGTATTCCACATGTTACGCACAATGTCTCGTAATCTCAGTCAGATATTCCTTCGTGGATCAATCGCCAGATTGGTAATAAACTTTCTGACAGCCCTGTTGACTCATTAAGAAACAAGTGCAGGGGTTTGCCCTGGTCGTATTTACTTGGGTCGTCTCTCTCACTCTCTCTCCACTGTCTACTGTCGTCCCTGCTTTTCTCTATCGTTCTCACTGTATTCTCTATGAACTGTCAAACTGATCTACTCTCTCTCTCTTCACTGTCTACTGTGGTCTCTGCTTTTCTCTATCGTTCTCACTCTGTAATCTCTATGAACTGTCAAACTGATCTGCTCTCTCTCTCCACTGTCTACTGTGTCATCCCTGCTTTACTCTATCATTCTCACTGTATTCTCTATGAACTGTCAAACTGATCTACTCTCTCTCTCCACTGTCAACTGTGTCATCCCTGCTTTACTCTATCATTCTCACTGTATTCTCTATGAACTCTGTCAAACTGTCAAACGAATTTCTCTCTCTCCGGTCAAACAGATCTTCTCCCTCCCTCCCTCTCTCTCTCCTGTCAAACAGATCTTCTCCCTCCCTCCCTCTCTCTCTCTCTCGTCAAACAGATCTTCTCCCTCCCTCCCTCTGTCTCCTGTCAAACAGATCTTCTCCCTCCCTCCCTCTCTCTCTCCTGTCAAACAGATCTTCTCCCTCCCTCCCTCTCTCTCTCTCTCCTGTCAAACAGATCTTCTCCCTCCCTCCCTCTCTCTCTCCTGTCAAACAGATCTTCTCCCTCCCTCCCTCTCTCTCTCGTCAAACAGATCTTCTCCCCCCTCCCTCTCTCTCTCTCTCGTCAAACAGATCTTCTCTCTCTCTCTCTCAAGGGTAGGTGTACTCCAATTTTCCCTGTACAGTGCTCTCTTCCACTCAGTATTATGACATGAATCTCCACAACTCACAGGCCTTTTTCACACAGTCTACTGCTCCCTCTCTTTCCTCTATCCCACTCACAGCAAGTGTCTCCGTCTGCACTAAGCTTCAAACGGCAAACTGACTGATTAAAACTTTATCAGAGGAGAAAACAGTTTCACTGGGGACCTTGCAGATCAATACCGACTCTTGGCCACAGGTAAAACAGGGACGGACAGCACACACGGGACGTTTGTTTACCGGCCGGTCGGGGGCTGGATTGGAAGAAATCTCCTATGCTGATACACAAAATCCTCTGATATAATACAAGAATATATTTGACATAACAGCAATACCTGCTATCCTCCTGTCGAAGGATCTATCAGCAATGCTGGGTGTCGCAGGTAGAACAGGAATGGGAGGATGCAAAGTTTTAGTTTGTAAGGGCAGGTGTTTAAACATATTTAACTGGAATACAAATATACTCCACATTCTGTCTCAGAACATTGAGGGGTCATTAAGTACTGTTGATTGTAGCTTGGAATGCTTGTACTGAGGTCAAGATGCCATCTCACCTTGTATACAATTGATTAATTATGCTTATTGTCGTTCGTAAATAATGGTCTGTTGAAGTTCCCCAATTGAATCAGAGTTGGACACATATATTAGTAAGATATGATCTTCAAGAATTTCTGTCTTAATTGTAATTCTATGATTGTCTAATTATTCCTTACATTTTTTATTATTTTTTGTCTCCAAAAGTTTATGATTCTTATGACACTCATATTGTACTCACTCTTCATCACAATTAAGGCGCGGTCTGGTAGCCTAGTGGTTAAAGCGTTTGCTCGTCACGCCGAAGACCCGGGTTCGATTCCAGACATGGGTACAATGTGTGAAGCCCATTTCTGGTGTCCCCCGCCGTGATATTGCTGGAATATTGCTGGAATATTGCTAAAAGCGGCATAAAACCATACTCACTCACTCACTCACTCATCACAAGTACAAATGTGTAAGCAGTGACAATTTCTTATTCTTCTACTGGGAGTGGTGGGTTGGCCTTATGGTTGAATCTTTGGCTCGTCACATCAAAAATCCAGTTTCAATTCCCCACAATGAGTGAAACCCATATTTGTGCCCCCGACACAATATGGTGTAAAACCATCTCACTCACTCACTCAATGATTATTGCTCGTGCTATCAACCACCAGTTTGCCTGTCTCTGACGCAACAATTTACAGCTGCTGTGGCATAAATTTACTGCAGAGTGCAGACACACACCAATCTCCATATAGGTAACCAGAGATTTATCTAGGATTCCAAACAAAGTGTCTTTGTCAGGAAAATTGGGGAAAAATGTTCATTTTGTTCAAAATTGGGGCTTTACATTAATTGGAAAACTAGTAATTCCAATGTGGGACTTTTAACTGGCATTGCTGCAGACATGGGGCCACACATCGGCCTCTGAGTGAGTGAGTGAATGAGGTTTTACGCCGCTTTTAGCAATATTCCAGCAATATCACGGTGGGGGACACCACAAATGAGCTTCACATATTGTACCCATGTCGGGAATCGAACCCGGGTCTTCGGCGTGACGAGCGAACGCTTTAACCACTAGGCTACCCGACCGCCCCTCAGCCTCTGGGCAGAGCTAGACGAATCCCTACATCCCTACGTATCAAAAACCATGTGACCAGCAACATTTTATGAAAATATTTTGTTAACTTATACATTTCCTGTGCTTGGTTTGAAACAAGGATCTGGCTTTAAAAAAATATAATCAATAATTTTGTAATTTCAGGATTTGTAATATCTTTGAGGAAGTAACAACAAGGAGAGCCTACTCTTGTGATTACAATTCACTTGAGCATGTATGTGTCAATACCACATACAGCAGGAAGTAGGCTAGATCCCCGCAAACACATGAATACTGCATGAACATTGGGCCATCTCCACTGCAGAATTCATCTCCCACTCTGACTCTCAGCACAATGACACTGCAAGAGGGGCAATCTTTTTTTCATTAACTCTCGAAGCTATCAATAAAACATGATCGCTCTGGTGACCATGTCAAAATTCAATTACAACAAAACACAGATCTCCTGGTACGTCTGGTCAATGTCATGGATTCATCAATCATTAATCTCCATAAAATGTGGTCACCTTGCTCTGATTCTGGAATGAATGTTATATGCGATTAGATTGTATTGACACCTTGGGAGTGAGTGAGTGAGTTTTGTTAAAAACTGTATCAGCAATCTGGTGAGCATTTGAGGGATCAAGTGGAGTTGTTTTACGCCATATTCATGTTACATCACAGCTCTTGAATAACTGAGTTTTCGCCAGGCAAACCAGTTGTTGAACACTGGTATATGCCATCTGGTTAAGATGACATACCTCGGCTAGGTCACACACTCTATCTATCCTGGCAGAATTATGTGTCAAGTGCCAGGCAGGGCAACAACAAGTACCATTTCTTAATGTCCTTTGGTATGATACGGTCTGGGGATCAAACAACAAACCTTCCACTCTCCAGGCAGACGCTCTATCCACAATTTCATGGAGGCGGCCGCTCTCCAGGAAGACACCCTATCCACTACTTCATGGAGGCAGCCACTCTCTAAGCAGACACCCTATCCACTACTTCATGCAGGCGGCCACTCTCCAGACAGACACCCTATCCACTACTTCATGGAGGCGGCCACTCTCCAGGCAGACACCCTATCCACTACTTCATGGAAGGTGGCCACTCTCCAGGCAGACACTCTATCCACTACTTCATGGAGGCGGCCAATCTCCAGGCAGACACCCTATACACTACTTCATAGAGGCGGCCACTCTCCAGATACATTCAGTGTTAATACAGACAATGATGGGACACACTCAACCCACTCACAACCATCTCGACACATTCAGGGTTAACACAGACACAGATGGGACATATTCTGCCCACTCACAACCATCTTGACACATTCAGGGTTAATACAGACAATGATGGGACACACTCAACCCACTCACAACCATCTCGACACATTCAGGGTTAACACAGACACAGATGGGACACACTCTACCCACTCACAACCATCTCGACACATTCAGTGTTAATACAGACAATGATGGGACAGACTCAACCCACTCACAACCATCTCGACACATTCAGGGTTAACACAGACACAGATGGGACACACTCTACCCACTCACAACCATCTCGACACATTCAGGGTTAACACAGACAGAGATGGGACACACTCAACCCACTCACAACCATCTCGACACATTCAGGGTTAACACAGACACAGATGGGACACACTCAACCCACTCACAACCATCTCGACACATTCAGGGTTAACACAGACACAGAGGGGACACACTCAACCCACTCACAACCATCTCGACACATTCAGGGTTAACACAGACACAGATGGGACACACTCAACCCACTCACAACCATCTCGACACATTCAGGGTTAACACAGACACAGATGGGGTGCACACAACCCACTCACAACCATCTTGACACATTCAGGGTTAACACATACACAGATGGGACACACTGTACCCACTCACAACCATCTCGACACATTCAGGGTTAACACAGACACAGATGGGGCACACTCAACCACCTCACAACCATCTCGACACATTCAGGGTTAACACAGACACAGATGGGACACACTCAACCCACTTACAACCATCTCGACACATTCAGGGTAAACACAGACACAGATGGGACACACTCAACCCACTTACAACCTTCTCGACACATTCAGGGTTAACACAGACACAGATGGGACACACTCTGCCCACTCACAACCATCTCGACACATTCAGGGTTAACACAGACACAGATGGGACACACTCAACCCACTTACAACCATCTCGACACATTCAGGGTAAACACAGACACAGATGGGACACACTCAACCCACTTACAACCTTCTCGACACATTCAGGGTTAACACAGACACAGATGGGACACACTCTGCCCACTCACAACCATCTCGACACATTCAGGGTTAACACAGACACAGATGGGACACACTCAACCCACTTACAACCTTCTCGACACATTCAGGGTCAACACAGACACAGATGGGACACACTCTACCCACTTACAACCATCTTGACACATTCAGTGTTAACACAGACACAGATGGGACACACCCACTCACAACCATCTCGACACATTCAGGGTTAACACAGACACAGATGGGGTGCACACAACCCACTCACAACCTTCTCGACACATTCAGGGTTAACACAGACACAGATGGGACATATTCTGCCCACTCACAACCATCTCGACACATTCAGGGTTAACACAGACACAGATGGGACACACTCTACCCACTTACAACCATCTCGACACATTCAGTGTTAACACAGACACAGATGGGATACACCCACTCACAACCATCTCGACACATTCAGGGTTAACACAGACACAGATGGGGTGCACACAACCCACTCACAACCATCTTGACACATTCAGGGTTAACACAGACACAGATGGGACACACTGTACCCACTCACAACCATCTCGACACATTCAGGGTTAACACAGACACAGATGGGGCACACTCAACCAACTTACAACCATCTTGACACATTCAGGGTTAACACAGACACAGATGGGACACACTCAACCCACTTACAACCATCTCGACACATTCAGGGTTAACACAGACACAGATGGGACACACTCAACCCACTTACAACCATCTCGACACATTCAGGGTTAACACAGACACAGAGGGGACACACTCAACCCACTCACAACCATCTTGACACATTCAGGGTTAACACAGACACAGATGGGACACACTCTGCCCACTCACATCCATCTCGACACATTCAGGGTTAACACAGACACAGAGGGGACACACTCAACCCACTCACATCCATCTCGACACATTCAGGGTTATCACAGACACAGAGGGGACACACTCAACCCACTCACAACCATCTCGACACATTCAGGGTTAACACAGACACAGATGGGGCACACTCAACCCACTCACAACCATCTCGACGCATTCAGGATTAACACAGACACAGATAGGACACACTCTGCCCACTCACAACCATCTCGACACATTCAGGGTTAACACAGACACAGAGGGGACACACTGTACCCACTCACAACCATCTTGACACATTCAGGTTAACACAGACACAGAGGGGACACACTCAACCCACTCACAACCATCTCGACACATTCAGGGTTAACACAGACACAGATGGGGCACATTCAACCCACTCACAACCATCTCGACACATTCAGGATTAACACAGACACAGATGGGACACACTCTGCCCACTCACAACCATCTCGACACATTCAGGGTTAACACAGACACAGATGGGACACACTCAACCAACTCACAACCATCTTGACACATTCAGGATTAACACAGACACAGATGGGACACACTCTGCCCACTCACAACCATCTCGACACATTCAGGGTTAACACAGACACAGATGGGACACACTCAACCCACTCACAACCATCTTGACACATTCAGGATTAACACAGACACAGATGGGACACACTCAACCCACTCACAACTATCCCAGACACATTCAGAGGGCAGCCAATTCTTACAGCCTGATGTACTTGGGATCTGTTCTGAAGGGGAATCCCCTGGGGATGCTACTACATGTATAACAGTAACTGCTTCAGATGTGCCAGGACGATGAACACAATCATGCTCGGTTCTCAGGAGCAGCTGGAGTCAACATTCCAGCTATGGTAGACAACATAAAACCATTCTTGTGCAAAATGAAAATATAAACCCTGCTTGTCAGTCTTTATTCTCAACAACGTCTGCACTTGAACAACAAGCTACAAATATTGGGTCATGAAGAAGCTATTAAGAGTCTGGATTCATAAGTGAAAACATTACGTATGATTTTCTGTGTATCTCTGAAACATAAGTGTATGCCTGACTACCCAAAACTGATGGTAATCACTCCAACTCATCAATATGCTGCAGCATCACCACTTTACTTTGACCATGTTGTTACCAGGACAACAGCTGAATGGACACAAGCTCATTATCATATACTGCTATATGTCTTTTATCTGGAGAAATTCAATTCTTAGAAACAATAGATATATGGGTCATTCTAAAAAAAGTGAGTTTTTTAGTCCGAGTTGAATAACAATTAAAATATTTATTTTAGATATGTTTAAACACAAGTGTTTTTCGTAGAACATACCATGGTGTCTGAAAGTTAAGTTTCAGTATTTCTTATTAGGTATTTTATTTTAATTAAAACTGCTTAATTGCGGTTAAATTGAGCTGAAGGGTGTGTCTGTAACCCTATGTTTGCACATCAACATTGTTTAATGTTGCTAAAAATACAATATATTACGTAAATAATGTTTATATATTGTACATTACCTTTCTAACTCATGATATAAAATTATCTTTTGAAGATACACTCTTTTATTTATATTGGTTTTTGGTAAGAAACACTTGTACATAAAAAAGTGTCTGTCCTGTTACCAGGATAGATCAAAACTGAAAAATAGATAATCCTTCAAGATTCCCATAATTCAAAATAACAGAAATACAGCTTACTTCCTGTACTATCATGGCAGCAGTGTCCTTCAAGTGAGAGAAGACCTTGGATAATTCTGCTTGACAGGGAAGTTTATTCCTATCATGAATACTCTTTTCTTATGTCTGTGCTGTTACTGCTCATTTTTGCCAAAACAAATATTTTTTTCTAAAACCATTTTTTCAGAATATTAGAAAATATGAACTGTTCACAATGCCATGTGGTCTCAACATTTCAAGGGAGGTCTCATTAAAAAACCCTGTAATTAATGTCAATTTGTCTATGCTGTTACTGTCTGTGCTGTTACCTTCAAACATGTAACAGGACAGACATTCCGTGGTAACAGCACAGACTTATCATCATCTTAAACTGTCTTTCCTTGTTTAACCAATCAATAATATAATTACCATAATAACTCAAATAATTCCTTTTGAAATAACACAGACATTCAAGAGGCTATAGTTGTACAAATCTTCCAAGCTGAATAAAAATAAGTTGCTCAAGACTTAAAAGTAACAGCAGAGACAAATATTGGTAACAGCACAGACATTTGGCCAGCTTTATCTAACTATTCTTGTCCAATAACTCAATATTCGAAATTTTATGAAACATTAAGACATATGTTTTCAAATTTATCACAGTTTAGAAGAAAACATATACATAAAAAATAGACTACTTTGTTGAAGATAGTTATCTGATGAAAAAGTAACAGCACAGACATTCCGTGGTAACAGCACAGACTTATCATCACCTTAAACTGTCTTTCCTAGTATAACCAATCAATAATATAATTACCATATTAACACAAATAATTCTTTTGAAATAACACAGGCATTCCAGAGGCTATGGCTGAACAAATCTTCCAAGCTAAATAAAAAAAATTGGTTAAGACTTAAATGTAACAGCACAGACATTTGGTCATCTTTATCTAACGTTTCTTATCCAATCACTAAATATTCTAATTTTATGAAACATTAAGAGATATGTTTTCAAATTTATCACAGTTTAGAAGAAAACATATATACATAAAAAAATAGACTACTTTGTTGAAGATAGTTATCTGATGAAAAAACAACTGAAGGGTGGAGAAGACAGGTGGTGTGGTGGAAAAGGGTGAGGTTGTGAAAAGTGTGGAGAGGACAGATGGTGTGGTGGAGAAGGGTGAGGTTGTGAAAAGTGTGGAGAGGACAGATGGTGTGGTGGAGAAGGGTGAGGTTGTGAAAAGTGTGGAGAGGACAGATGGTGTGGTGGAGAAGGGTGAGGTTGTGAAAAGTGTGGAGAGGACAGATGGTGTGGTGGAGAAGGGTGAGGTTGAGAAAAGTGAGAGTGACATTTTACTATCCGTTCCAGATGATACAGAAGAGTGTCTTGGAATATGTGTGGTTGTGTTATATGATGGTTTTCCATATCCTGGATACATAGATGTTTCTACCTATGATATATATGTGGAATGCATGCACAAGCCTGGCAAAAAATGGGATCAAAAATGATTCTTTTGGCCAAGACTCCTGCTGGACAAATGCTGGTACAAGCACGAGGACATTATTGCCATCATTCCTGAACGAAAGAAGATTGAAGGCACTGCTTCCCACTTCAGTGTTGAAAACATTTACTGGGAAGCTATTACAGATATGATAAAACATAAACAACCTGTGGTTTCTGGGTGAATGAAAGGCAGCATTTAATTCTGGCACTAATCAAATAATCATAGATACAAGTGAATTGTACTTTTAAGGAAACTATAGTTCACCTTTTCAGACCGTTTATTTGAGTATACAATTGCAAAAGAATACAGCTTCAACAGGAAATCTTCTGACAAGTTTTTTTTCTCCAGATTATGTTGATGTTTGACATGGATAAAGTTGGTTATTGTATTGTTGCTTCATGACAAAAACTGTCACATGACTATTTAGTGTAAGTTTAAATCAATTTAAATTCTTTGTAATTCTAGGGATTAACCCAAAATGCAAAAGTTATTGTCTTTGGCGTTACTTCCGTCTGTGCTGTTACCTACCAGTATCCTACATTCAGATTACATGGAAGAACATTCAGTTAATAACATCCATATGATCAGAAACTGTTAATTAAGCAAAACAATTTCTTATTTGTCAGAGTTCAAAACTTTGAACTTCTGAACAGGATAGTTGACTGCAAACATAAGTTTGTCCGTCCTGTTACTTTCAATTGTCTGTCCTGTTACCGACCGGTTTCTATAGTTCAGATTACATACAAGAATATTCAGTTAATTACACCTTATATGTTCAGGTGTAATCAATTGCACATACTTTTTTCGTATTTGTCAGATATTTCAAAATCTTGAAACTCCTGAACGTTATAGTTATCTGTAATCAAAGCCGATTGTCCGTCCTGTTACTTTCAATTGTCCGTCCTGTTACTACGTTGTCTGTCCTGTTACAGCACTTAAAATAGAAATATACTGATTATTTATTTTTATTTTTCAGAAGAACATATTTGAATTCAAACATATATCATCTAATGAAGTATATGTGTCAAATATATGATGCAATAATCAGGGTATGTTTGTCATATTGGATTTGAATGAATTCAAATGTTTTCATTTGACTCAAATGCTGGACAAATCTGTCCATACAATAATGTATCCAATCTCTTTTTAATTGTACTCATTGAAATATTAAACAATACATTGAAAAACAAGAACTGACATGATTTGTGTTGAACTTTGAAAAATATTGTTACAGAAAATATAATTGTTAACATGGTAACAGGACAGACATATTTTTCCTATTCAGTGTTAATTAATTATCATAATTAGGACATCATTGATTATTAAGGTGTCATTTTGCTTAACATTATTATTCAGAAGTTACTTTGTGTACTGAGTCAATAAAAAAGGTATTTTACAAAAGACAATTTTGATGTTTTTGCTTAGTTGAAATTCTGACATTTTTTGAGAATGACCCATATATCAATTGACCAACAATACCCTCCAGCCCATGGCACACTTACGTTTATATACACACAGACCAGCATTGAACATTTACGTTTACATACACACAGACCTGCATTGAACACTTACGTTTACATACACACAGACCAGCATTGAACATTTATGTTTACATACACACTCCTGCATTGAACACTTACGTTTACATACACACAGACCTGCATTGAACACTTACGTTTATATACACACTCCTGCATTGAACACTTACGTTTACATACACATAGACCTGCATTGAACACTTACGTTTACATACACACTCCTGCATTGAACACTTACGTTTACATACACACAGACCTGCATTGAACACTTACGTTTACATACACACTCCTGCATTGAACACTTACGTTTACATACACACAGACCTGCATTGAACACTTACGTTTATATACACACTCCTGCATTGAACACTTACGTTTACATACACATAGACCTGCATTGAACACTTACGTTTACATACACACAGACCTGCATTGAACACTTACGTTTACATACACACTCCTGCATTGAACACTTACGTTTACATACACACAGAACTGCACTGAACACTTACGTTTACATACACATAGACCTGCATTGAAC